>NC_056732.1:1075384739-1075732239 GCF_019279795.1 Protopterus annectens | reverse complement strand
TGCCATGACAAAAATGACAAAACAGCTTCATTTAACAACTGTACTAAACACTGTATCAAATGTAAACAAGCCAAGCAAGTTGCTGGACAGGATCAAGAATCTAAGAATCTAAACTGCTTAAGATGGGGCACTTCTCTCAACTGTAAAGATTTTTAAGATTTGCATGTTCAGATTTCTGCCTCATATTTTTGGTCTGTCTCTCTTAAAATTTGTAATTTCCTAGCAAATCACGGAGAACTGCCGTCACTAAATAATGACAGATATTTGAAAGTCACTCAATATCCTTCAGAAAATGTAGGTTAATACATAGTATATTAGTCTAGCAACTATCTAAGTTTAGAAGAGCAATACTTTTAAATTAGTGCCTGACGTTTGCTCCCCATTGTTTTGGCTTTCTCCAAAATTCTTACATTAAGAGGTTGAGAGGTAACTCACTGGAAACACTGACTGAGGGAAGTTGATTAAATGCAGGAGGTTGTTTATTATAAATAACATGTAAAACGTACAATGAACACTGTTTTAAAACCATTAAGATTAGTAACTACCTGCTTAATTTAATGTTGTTGTCACATTTGCTATCAGGTTTCAGTGTGAAGGTCTCAGTCTCTAGAATGGCTTGTCTCTGGTGCTGTTGGAATGCAATTTGAATTCCTTGATAAGGTGTACTGTCCTGCAAGATGGTGTCATCACTGTGTCTGTATAGTAAAACTTGACCATTTATAAGCAGTTATAGTATTAAACGGTAAAAGGTAAAAGGAGATAAAAATATTTGCTGGCTGCAGGATGGCCAATCTCTAGAAATGAATATGACTGACACTCTAGCAACACAAGGACAGAGAGATAGCTTGAAAATAAAATGCTGCAGGTTGGTAAAATAAATAGATCAGAGATCCATAATAGCTGTTTTCTAACCCAAAGGAGTAAATCAAAATTTGGCTGATTAGAGAGCAATTGAAAAAGCTTTATGCTGAATTTTTTACAGATCATTAGCTCTGTTACACAGCAAAAATGTGTATATAGTTGGATGTTATTTATTTGTTGAATGGGGAGGGAACTGTGTACTCTAATAAAAGGACTGGTACAGTTGGGGCAATATTATATAAACATATGAAGAGGCCCAAAAAGGTGCTAGAAAGAGACTACAAAGGACAATAATATAAGTAGAATAACACAGAAGCTTTACTGTGACAAAGTTTGACTTACTGGTTTGGAATATTAATGGGCTGGTAAAAAAAAAAAACAGGAGAAGGTATTGACCTATATTACAAGAGTATTGCACAGGTAATGTTATAAGACAAGCACCTGAACCATAAAGAACATAAACATTTTGTAAAGAAAAGTCGGTAGGAAGGTTTCTTTGCAGGAGCAGATGGAAAGTGGAAAAAGGGATCTTAATTAAAATGGGTATAGGAATACAGACTGAGAAGCAAATGAAGGACAGGCATAGAAGATTTATAGCGGTGAAATGTTGTTGGCAGCATGTAAGAATTACATTGGCCGTACCATACTTTCCATCAAAAGCAAAGAGACAACATATAAAGATTAACATGGGAGAAGTTACAGCCTTTGCTCAAGGATTTATGGTGGAGCAGGAAAATGAAACACTACAGGAAATAAGGAAGACATCTACAGAGGGCCAATATACCACAGAATGTTGGCAGAGGGTAGATATTTAGAGAAATACAGGCTTGCATTTGGGCATATTGAAGTAATGAAAAGACAGAATGAAGAGGAATTTACACATTTTTAGAAAATTATGGTTACTGGTCAAGATTAGATAGATATTCCATATCAAAGGAATATTGTAACATGGTTTTAACCATGAAAACACATCTGCAATAGCACCAAGCCACACAGTTATATAAATTAAGTTTTGTAAGCAAGTAAAAGTATATTATGATAAACATTGGCATCTTCCAACATTTCGTCTGAAAAGAAAGCCATTAAATGATTGTGTCTCAAACTTTAATTATAATGTTATTAGATTTGAGCATAAACAGTAAAATGCTTTCAAAGAACTGGGATAATTGTAAATTGAGTATCAGAAATGCAGTCACAATGAAAACAGATAAAATATGGAATAATGGTCACAGTAGATATCTAGACGGTTTTAAAAAGTAACAGATTTATGGAAGTTAAAAAAATAAGATAAACACAACATGTAAAAGAGCAAGACAGCTTATAAAACATGAATAAAAAAGAGCAATTGTTTTAAAACAACTACTTAGTTGACAAAAGCCCCATAGCAACCAAACTGATAGTTCAATGTTTGAGGTAACAAAAGTCTGAAAGGATGATAACTAAAATGAGGAATTATGAGAACAGTATGATAGACAAGACCAGGGAAAATAAGAATGAAATGGTAAATTATTACAGTACAAACATAAACAAGATATAGAGGCTGAAAGTGACACACAAGAATGTTAAAATATATGAGACCATTGCAACTTCAGATCGAAATATGGAAAAAGAGTGAACAGGAGATGGTAATACATTTTACAATATTTTTAGGTGTTGTTACGCCTTTGAATTGGAAAGAAGCAGTAGTGATAGTTTCACCAAAGGAAGGGAAAGATCCCCTTGATCCACGGTCATACAGCCCCATTTCAGTTCTGAATCTTGTATACCAAGTGTCATGACAATGCTTGTAAACAGAATAGAAACAATATTGTTGGGAATAACAGACCTGGATCAGTGTGGGTTTATATAAGGTGGGCAAACAGTTGGCAATATTAACAGAACCCTTATGATTTAAAACAATGCACTGGACAATAGTAATACATTAATAATAGTTTGTAAGGTAAATAGCGAGGGTTGCTGCTATACTGGCAAACGCTCGTTCAAGCAGTATAAAATCAAGGTTAAAATAAATCAAAGTTGCAGGACTGAGCGAAGACAAGTTATAACGTAAACTTTAAAAACCAAGTACTTTATTCTAAAAATAATTAACAAGATAAGCACTTTCGCTATGCAGCTTCATCAGATCTTACATTCACTCTCAAATTCTACGTCTTATATATGCACAAATCTTTATTGATTAATCAATCAAGTTAGTTAATTGATATAATTACTTAAAGAAGCAGACAGGCATTATAAAACCTAGCCTAGTGAATAAATCTATGAAATAGCAGATATAAATAAATCATTTAAAACAGTACTATATATATATATATATATAAAGAACCTAAAATTGTAAGTTAATGTATATGTATAAATATAAAAAATACAAAAAATATATATAAAAATATATATAGCAAAAATACATCCATACCTATATGAAACAGAATTATATAAACCTAATAACAAACATATGAAATCTCATATATATTTTTTTGTGTAGGAGTATGTATATAGTAATAAATATGTATATGTATATTAATATAATAATGAACTCAGTGCATATATGATAACCAATTCTAGAACGTGGTAACATAATAATAGTATATGTAGCAACTATCTTCAAAGGGATAGAATGTGTATTTTTCAGGGGCTATTTAATGTTCCTACGCTGTCTCAATTTTGGTTTGATAGAGGCCCTATCATTGAGACCGAGCCCTCTGTCTGATGTTAATAAAATTATCCATTCTGTCTATAGAGTAGTGTAGAATAGAGTAGTGAAGAACAGATGCAATAGGAGAGATAATTTAACCTATAAAGAAAGACTGAGTCTAAAGAAATTACAAGAAGACCCTACAATAGCTATTAGACCAGCTGATAAAGGAAGCAGTATTGTCATTATGGATATGCAAGACTATATTGGAGCAATGACAGAATTGATGCATGACAAATTCTATGAGTTAATAACTAATGATGAAGTTAAAAAAACTATAAGATACGTGAAGGATACGTTACAGGATATCTTTAAAAGTAAATTGATAGATAAGGAATTATATGACTACCTTACTATTGTAACACCTACTATTCCAGTCATTCATGGACAGCCAAAGATACACAAAAACAATAGGAACCCACCCATGAGACCGATAGTCTCAGGTCGGGGTTGGGTTACAGAACATTTATCAGTATTTGTAGAAAAACATCTAAGGGCTGTACTAAATAAAAATAGAGTAGTACTTAAGGACTCTAAACAATTTCTTGTAGAGTTTTATGATTGTATTCAACAAAAAACAATCACAAAAGACTATTTATTCGTCACGTTTGACATACAATCATTATTTACAGTAATTCCCAATGAATTGGGATTGAATTATACATTACAATATTTGAAAAATCATAGTGACTATACAAATGTACTTAATGATTTAATAGTTCACTTCTTGGAACTAGTCCTAGAGAATAATGTCTTTATGTTTAAGGATAATGTCTATAGACAGAGAGATGGCGTAGCTATGGGCACATCCTGTGCCAATAGCTACGCCAATATGTTCCTTGCATACTGGGAAGAACATACACTATTCACCAAAATTTCTTCAAGAAACATGTGATATTCTATAGACGTTTTGTGGATGATGTTTTCATTCTTTGGAAAGGGACATCTCATCAACTTGAATCCACACATTTAATTATGAATAACTTAATACCATGTCTTAAGTTTACCATGCAGTTCTCAGAGGATAGGATTGAGTTTCTAGACCTATATATAGAGAGGCTGCATAACAATTTAATCAATACAGGAGTTCATCGTAAGACATGTCATGTTAACTCATTGCTCTTAAGATCTAGTATGCACCCTCCCTTTGTCTTTAGAAATATTGTGAAAGGGCAAGCTATTAGAGCAGATTGAATTCTATGGATGAGGGTTTTCATACTGAGATAAATGATTTGAAGTATAGACTATTAACTAGAGGCTATAAAGCTGATGAGATACATTCCAATATAGATGAAGTACACAGCCTACGCTCCACTTCAGCCATGCCATATTTTGGACCTAACAGTACCAGCTATATTGAGAAAGAGAATAAAAGTGAATCATTCACTAAATTCTCTACCTTTTTTTCCTCTGATTATACAGAGATTAAGCAGATTATAGACAAACACTGGGGTATATTGCAGGTTGATGAAAACATTAAACAGATAGTAGGAGAAACACCGAGGTTTCTTTTTAAGAATAAACATAATTTAAAAAGAATGTTATGTTATCCTAAATTTGATAGGAAATATATGCAGAGTGGATGCACCAGACGTTGTGGTCGTTGTAATTTCTGTTCTTACATAGACAGTAGGATGGAATTTTTTCACCCTGATCAACAGAAAGTTTTTAATATAAGAGCAGATGCTAATTGCATGACTCCTCATGTGATATACCTAGCTGTTTGCCAATTATGCTCTTCTTTCTATGTTGGAAAGACGAATCGACCATTCAGGGATAGGATAAGGGAACATGTATATCACATGAGGAAAGGCACATTTCATAATGCTCTTGCTAAGCATGTAGTGTCAAATGATGATAAACATAGATTTTTATTTAGGGTACTTGAAGTCATTACTCCAAATTCTAGAGGAGGTGATATCAAGATATATACAGAGAGTAAGGAGACAGAATGGATAATTTTATTAACATCAGACAGAGGGCTCGTTCTCAATGATAGGGCCTCTATCAAACCAAAATTGAGACAGCGTATGAACATTAAATAGCCCCTGAAAAATACACATTCTATCCCTTTGAAGATAGTTGCTACATATACTATTATTATGTTACCACGTTCTAGAATTGGTTATCATATATGCACTGAGTTCATTATTATATTAATATACATATACATATTTATTACTATATACATACTCCTACACAAAAAATATATGTGAGATTTCATATGTTTATTAGGTTTATATAATTCTGTTTCATATAGGTATGGATGTATTTTTGCTATATATATTTTTATATATATTTTTTGTATTTTTTATATTTATACATATACATTAACTTATAATTTTAGGTTCTTTATATATATATATAGTACTGTTTTAAATGATTTATTTATATCTGCTATTTCATAGATTTATTCACTAGGCTAGGTTTTATAATGCCTGTCTGCTTCTTTAAGTAATTATATCAATTAACTAACTTGACTGATTAATCAATAAGGATTTGTGTATATATAAGACGTAGAATTTGAGAGTGAATGTAAGATCTGATGAAGCTGCATAGCGAAAGCGCTTATCTTGTTAATTATTTTTAGAATAAAGTACTTGGTTTTTAAAGTTTACGTTACAACTTGTCTTCGCTCAGTCCTGCAACTTTGATTTATTTTAACATTAATAATAGTTTGTTTGGATACTGAAAAAGCATTTGACAGAGTAAGTTGGGAATTTATACAGAGATCCCGTGAGGTATTTGAGTTCCCACAAATACTGACAACATTAATATTTAATACCTACAGATGAGGTTAAGCTAGGGTGAAGTGTGGTGGTGAACTGTCGGAAGTGTTTAGCTTTACAAGACAAACTAGGCAGCGCTGTCCATTCTACCCATTACTCTTTATATTTAAGAGCCATTAGCCACGGAAATACGACAATCAAATATATCTGAATATAAATGGAAAAATACTAATGAGAAAATAACATTTTTTGCAGACAACATAATATGCTACCCGTACAGACCATGATATAAAAATTATCCTGATAAACTAAATTACTTTAATAGAATAGCAGGGTGTAAAGTAAAAGAAGCAAAAACAAAGACTACATTAATGAACTATGCTCCAACACATGACTTGGCACAGAGGTTCCCCTTTTTGCTGGATCATGAGAAGATGAGACACTTAGGGATTGGTTGAAAAGGGATGGTGAGCAAGCAGCTAAGGAAATGTTTGAAGAAACTTCTCAAAAATGTATAAGTAAAATAAGATTATGAAAACTGTTATTTATTAACATTGAAAATAATATACAAGTAATTAAAATGTTTTGGTCCTACTGGTTAGGTCAGGGTTATGTGCATCAACAGACAAATTTGATGGGTCTACACTGGGTCTACTTGATCGAAGTTTCAAAACGTTAAAACCCATACATCCGAGACCATATGATCGAAGTTTTGAAACTTTGAAAACACAAAAAAAACACCAAACAAAAACAAAACACTTTACCTTTACGTTTTTTGCAGGGGGGCAAGCCAACCTGCACCCCGCACACCCCCTACTACTTAAATATACCAACTCTGAGATCGCACTACAGTGAGGAAAATGGTAAATCTCCCATGACAAAGCAAGAACAGGCAGGTTCATTTGTACAGTGATCTCAACTCACTGTGTTCGAAGTTTAAAACTTCAATCATATGGCCTCGGCCATATGGGTTTTGAAGTTTTGAATTGATGAACGCCCACTGTGAGTCCAAACACTGTTCATACCTGCTAGAGTCCCTGTACACAGCCTGCACTAATTCTGCCACTGTTTTCAGGACTCTAAGCCATCTCAGGACTGCCCAAATCGGCTTTCTTGGGACCTTGTCATATGCTTTCACCAAGTCTAGGAATAGGTTCATAGGTGTGTACTAGGCTAATGGCCCTGGACCCTTTATAAACCTAGCCCATAGGATTACCCTGGCATCATGCCACCTGACCTTAGTTCTTAGTGCCTCTGTCGAGTAGAGCCACTGGAGTGATCCCCGGGGTGAATTTTCTATTTCCCATCCACTCATCAAGATTTCTCTTGAAGAGGGACAGTGAGGTGCTCTGCTTGACATGTAAGGGAAGTCTATTCCATAGCATGGGCAGTCTCTGGGTTATAAACCTGTCCCTCCAGCATGTTCTGTTGATTTTTGTAATGAGGTTGAGGTCTCTGCAGCATGTGGTGTGGAGGGATTGGCATTTCTTTAGATGTAGCATTTCTAACAGAGCTGGGTCAGACATGGCTTTGTAAGTCAAGCAGAGATCACCTCTAAGTAGGCGATATGAGACAGAGAATAGTTGGAGTTTTTTGAGTCTGTCCATATAGGACAAATTTTTAAGGCTTAGGATCCTCTTTGTGAGGTACTTTTGCGGCCTCTCCAGTTGTTGCAGGTGTCTACTGAGGGACATGCCAAATGGGGCATTGTACTCGATGACTGAACTAATGACGGAAGAGTAGAGGGAGACTTTCTGTCTGGATACAAAACCCTTACTAATGAAATGTGCCACATAGAAGGAGTTTCTGACCACAGTGGCAACGTGGTGGTCAAAAGAGAGGTTGCTGTCAACCTGTGTTCCCAGATATCTTATAACGCCTTCAGCGTTCAGTAGGCTACCATCAATGTGGTAATTCAAGAGAACTGGGTTTTTCCCGAGGGGGATGATGAAATTTTTTGCATTAAGCTCAAGGCCACGGTTCTGACACCAGTCATTCGGCAAATTGAGGCCTTTCTGCAGGATGTCAACATCACTTGGGGAGTTAATAATATCTCCCAACTTGCAATCGTCTTTGTGTTGGCCTGGACTTCAGAAAAGTAGATACCAAACAGGAGAGGACCCAGGACTGAACCCTGTGAGACTCCACTCGTGACTGATCGGCAGTCTGATTTGGAGTCAGCTATTTCACACTGTGGATTCTATCTGTGAGCCAGTTTGCAACCCACCTAGTGATATAGGGGTTAATGCCTAGCTTAGAGAGTTTTCCTATGATTCCTGACTGGGGAATGGTATCAAAGGCCTTGGCCAGATCAAGGTAGGCTGTATGAACCACCTTGCCTTCATCCACAGCTCTGGTGACTGACTCAAAGAAGTCGACCAAGTTGAGCAGGCATGATCTAGCCTTTACAAAACCAAACTGTGTAGGATCCAGAGTTTGGAGATTCCCTATATCCTTGTTTATTAGGTCCATGATGATGCGTTCCATAGCTTAGCATATCAGACTCGTCAGGGCTAATGGGGTGATAGTTCCCGTGGTCTGTAGTCACTCCTCCTTTGTGGAGAGTGATGACTGTAGCAGTGCGCCATTCGGTAGGGACAAAGCCTGAGGTGAGGCTGTGACTGAACAGGGCACACAGGTGCGATGCCAGTTCACTCTGTAGTTCATGTAGAACACAACCAGAGATATTGTCAGGTCCCACAGAAGCTGTCTTCTTGGCCTTGGACAGTGCTGTTTTAACCTGTGCAGCAGTAATACTGGGTGCCTGGCAATCTACTGGCATTGTGATTGGTTGTTTGGGGGGAAGAGGTAAAGTTAGTACTGAATCTGTCGGCCAGTATATTGGCAATATCTGTTGGCTCAGTATAGGAGGTACCAATGTGCAGTAGCTCAGAGCAAATCTGGGCATTACCGTGGAGATTCTTTACATAACTATAGAAGGCCTTGTGGTTGTCTTTAGTATCTGCTGCAATTCTGTTTTCATAGCTAGCTTTACAGGATTTGATAAGGGATCTCATCATTTTGTTGAGGCTGATAAGGGAGTTTTTCCAGTCTTGGGACTTCACCTTATTCCGCATCAGTTTTCTCCTTCTGTTGTAGAGTTTGTTTATGGCAGGGGACTACTAGATTGGCTTCCTTATTTTGGAGGAGAGCGTCTTGGTTCTACTAGGTATGGTGAGATCCATGCATTTGTGTACATGTTCGTAAAGTGCATTGGTGTATGATTCGGCAGTCATGCAACTGTTTTCCATTTGCATGGTGCCATGAAGTTAGCCACCACTGTTTTTAGGAGCCCAAAGTTAGCTTTGGAGAAGTTTTTCATGGTGGTTTCCTTTGTGGGGGGTGGTAGGGATGTGGCTTTCCAAGGTGATTAGTTTGTGGTCAGATCTAACCAGGGAGGAGTTGACTATTGTTATAGAGCAATGGTCACCCATGTTAGTAATGACCAGGTCAAGGATGTTGCTACCTCTAGTGGGGGTAAGAATGAGGTGGTCCAGGGCACTGAAATTAATGAATTCCAGAAAGCATTGGGCAAGTGTATTGGTACATGAGTAGTTTTCCCAGTTAATGGAGGGGTAGTTGAAGTCGCTCAGTATGAGAGTGTTAGGTTGGACCCTAATATTCTCCAGGGTGCTTAGGAACGTGGAGTGTCAGTCTAGGGACATAGTTGGGGACCTATAGCAGGCTATGACCTGAATCGCTGTCTTACCAATGTTAGCTGCACCTGAAGTATCTCAGGTGTGTTATATTGGGCTACCAGTCTGGAGGTGAGTGCATCCTTTATGAATATGGAAACACCACCTCCTTTGAAGCTTCAGTCCAAGTTCTGGGGACGAAAGGTGTTTAATGAGTTATAGCCTGGTAGTGCAGGGGTGCTTTCTGCTGCTTTGAACCAGGTCTCTGTGACAGTACAAATGTCAATGTTCTCCATTTTAAGGAGTACTTTGAGAGAGTGCATTTTGAGATTTAAACTTCTAGCATTGAACAGCATGACTCTCAGATTGCATTTGTTTGTAGCTGTTATGGTGGTAATTTGGTCTTTGGAACACCGTCTAAAAAATACACTATGGGGGGGCAAAAGCCTTGGTCAGTATCTGGAAGCCTGGGGGTGACAGATGCAGGCCATCTCTGGCAAAGCATCGAGGTCTGTCAATCATGTCATCCCAGGCAGGCAGATACTGGATCCCCTTAGAATGACACCAGAAACTTAGCCAATTGTCGAAATCAATCATTTTCTGCTTGTACTGTGGAATCATTCTGGGTGATGCTAGGATGCTGCTCAGGGCTAGGTTCATACCCGCCAGGGCTACATAATCTGAGAGCTCCTCCATTTCTCTTTTCATGTAGTCCAGGGAGGTATGTCTCAGGTGATTCACACCCACATGTACAATGACAGAGTCATATTTGTACCTGTTGTTGAGGGACCTGAGTGTGTGCGTTATGTGGCAGATCCTGGCGTGAGTGGGACATCAGTGTGCCTCATTATCGAGTCACCTATGACTAGTGTGTTGGGCATGCTGTTTTGCCTTAGGGGCTATGGCTGAGTGGCACAGTGTTTAGGAATGTTATGTGTCTCGTGATTAGTGTTGCGGTGGTCGAGTGCATTTCTGCCTTGGAGGTCTATGCTGTTCAGGTAGACTTTTATTGAGAGCCTCCACAAAGGTGGGTGTGTGGTTTGTGTTTTCATGTGAAGGCAATGCTAGTGTGTGTTCTGGAGGGCTATGTGTTCCATGTGGTGTGGTGCAAGTGTTAACCTGCTCCCCTTGACCAGTATTCCGGTCTTGAATGGAGAGTGCATGACTTCCAGTTTGGATATATAACTGCATTTCTCACAAGTCTGAGTGTTGGGAGGTAAGAGGAGAGGGTTGTCGGTGTACATGAGGCAGTTGCTACATTGCGCCCAGTTGGACTATTTCTTCATCTCCAGCCTCTACTTCTTCACTCTCTGTCTCACGACAAACATCAGATCTGTTGTGCTGCATCCTAATCTGAATACTTACTTCTCATCTTCCCCTCTTAATTTCCAATACTCTGTGTATTCAGTTATCAGTAACCCTATTCAGCACTTTCATGCAGTGTGACAGAAATTTGATACCTCTGTACTACCTGCCCACAGTTGTGAATGTCCTCTTTGTTCTTCTATACTAGCCCTAGGATGCTTACTCTCCATCCTCTGGGGTATGCCTTTCTCTCCATACAACAGTGTGTACAATTAGGCGTTATTTCTCCTTTAGACAATGGGTGATCCATGAATTGCATCCTAATTGGAAAATGAACAACAGAATGTGAGTGTATGCGTGCATGTCATTGAAAGTGACAGCCAGCGAGCCGTTATTTTACACTTGCTAAGCAGAGCTTTTGCTGTTTAGTGAGTGTAAAATTAAATAAAACAGAAAAAAATGTGTGTGTGAGTATATGTTTCTGTTTCTGTATGTGTGTTTATGTTTCTGTCTGTGTGTGTGAATGCATGCTTGTGTGCATGAAAGTGGGGTGTGTGAGTGAGAGAGTGAAGAGTGAGAGCAATCCACCACTGGCATACCTCTCAACCTATTAGTTCAAGAAATCTGGACAAAACCTGACATAACAGGATCATAGGAGGTTTCTAGGCTAATGGCCCCGAGTCTCTTACAAGCCTAGCCAAGAGTTTATCTCTAAAAAAGGAAACCTCAGTCAGCACCTGTCACCTCTGTCAATGGGGGACACAGGTGGAACCCCTAGGACAAATTTGTGGTTTCCCATCCTCTCATCAAGGTTGCGCTTGAAGAGGGTCAGCAAGGTACTCTGTCTGACGTGTATGGGAAGCCTATTCCACAAATGGGGCAGTCTCTGGGAGACAAACTTGCCTCTCCAGTAGATTTTGTTGATGTCGCATATTAGATTTAGGTCTTTTGAGCGGGTAATGCTCGAGGAGTTAGACGTATAGATATGGAGCATCTCTAGTAGGGCAGGGTCTGAAATTGCCTTGTAGGCAAGACACAGATCACCTCTGAGAAATCTGTGCGATACCAAGTAGAGTGATAGTGATTTGAGCCTGTCCACGTGGATTCTCTTTGTGAGGTATTTCTGTGGCCTTTCCAGTTGGTGCAGGTGTTTGGAGTGGTACATACCAAATGGGGAGTTATACTCAATTATTGGCCTAATAAGGGAGGAGTACAGACAGGTAACATTCTTCTTTTTTCTGGATGCAATCCCTTTACTTATGAGATGAGCCAAGTAAAAGGATTTTCTGATCACTCCCGCTACATGATGGTCGAATGTGAGATTATTGTCAACCTGAGTACCCAGGTCTCTCACCACAGGTTGTGCACTTAGGGGGGTTGCTATTGATGTGGTAATCCGCATGGGCCATGTTTTTGATGAATGGTATAATAATACATTTTTGCATTTAACTTAAGGCCATGACTTTGGCACCAGTTATTTGTTGCTGTGAAACCCTGTTGCAGTATGTTAACATTATTTGGGGGGGTCAATGACAGCACCCAACTTACAGTAGTTTGCAAACTTGGTCAACCACAGACCTTTTGTCTTTGCCTGGACCACTGAGAAGTAAATACCAAACAGCAGGGGTCCCAGGACAGATCTCTGGGGAACATAGGTTCACAGGTTAGTACTAAGTTAACTGCCCTTGAGAGCCATTTTAAGCCTAGCCAATTATCCCTTGTGAGACTCAAACCCTGTAACTTGTGCTTGCAAGGCAAACACCTTAACCATTAGGCCACCCTCCCAACCCCCCATCACTTGTGACAGGTCTGCTGTCAGAGATGGGGGGCCTATTTTAACCTTGTGGGTCCTATCAGTGAGCCAGTTGGCCACCCACCTGATGAGACAAGGATTTACGCCAAGTTGTGTTAGCTTTTTGATGATGCCTGAGTGGTGGATTGTGTCAAAGGCCTTGGCCAAGTCAAGGTAAGCTGTATGTACTGACTTTCCCTCATCCAGGGCCTTGGTGATAGTCTTTCAACAGGCAAGATCTGCCCTTGACGAATCCGAACTGGGTGGGGTAAAGTCCTTGGAGGTTGCCTATGTCCTTGTTTATGAGATCCATAATAATATGCTCCACGACTTTACACATCAGACTTGTCAAGCTAATGGGGCGATAGTTCCCAGAGTCAGTAGTGGCACCACCTTTGCACAAAGGGATGACAACAGCAGTTCTCCACTCTGCTGGAATGAAGCCTGTACTTAGGCTGTGGTTGAACAGGGTGCTCAATGGCAAAGCTAGTTCTTGCTGGAGATGGTGCAGAATACAGCCTGGGGTATTGTCAGGTCCCATGGAAGCTGTTTTCCTTGCCTTGGATAGGGCCTTTAGTGCTTGATCTACAGAGATATGAGGTACAGGACAAGAATCGGGGATATCAAATACACCTTTGGGGGAGACTAGGGGGATGAAGTTTCCGCTGAACCTATCTGCTAGCAGGTTGGCTAAGTCAACAGGATCAGTGTAGGTGATACCGTTAAGTACTAAATTGGAACAAACCTGGGCTTTGCCATTGAGGCTTCTGACGTAACTGAAGAAGGCTTTGTGGTTTCCCTTTGTTTTGGTGGCTAGTTTCGATTCATAACTGGCTTTGCAGGTTTTCACTAGTGATCTAATTTACTTGTTCTTCCTTTTGTTATAAAGCCTGTTGAAAGAGAATGTCCACCAGACAGGTTTGTGTTTCCATGAGGAGCAGGTTTTAGTTCTGTTGGGTATGGCTGCGTCCATGCAGTTGTACAGGTGTTTGTATACTGCACTGGTGTACTATTCAGCACAGTTGTCTGCATCCTCTCATGGGGGCAGCGGTGTGAAGCTACTAATATCCTCCCTTAGGAGGTTGCAAGCAGCTTTTGAGAAGTTTTTTAGCCTAGTTACAGCTGGGGGGGTGGTGAGATAGAAAAGTACAGTTTTGTACCTACCATAAATGTAGATGTCCGATAGACATGCAACTGCAGTCATAACATATGGGTTGCCCTGCCTCAGGCAGCCCTCGGTCGGCCGGATTCCAAAGTCTGGGTCCGACGTCGGCTGATGTCGCATTTCTCTCCGACGTCACAGTGGCTGGAGTACATAAGCATCAGCCGACGCCATTTTCTTCAGTGTTTCTTGCCCCAGATGCCAGGTGCCCTCTAAGGAAGGCTGTAATCAAATTTGAAAGACAAAAACAGGACTCCAGACAAATAAATGAGCAATAAAACAAATACACCATAACAGATATCCCCAGCTAAGAGAAACAGGGATAGGAGTGGACCCTAGGCATAGAGGGGTATGGAGGGAGGGAAAATCCGACTGCAGTTGCATGTCTATTGGACATCTACATTTATGGTAGGTACAAAACTGTACTATGTCCTTCAAGAATGCAACTGCAGTCATAACATATGGGTAGAATACCATAGCTTAGCTGGGGGAGGAGGAATGCTCTAGGAAAAAGATGGTGTGGCAATCAAACCCTGCAGGACTGCCAAAGCAAAGCCTGCTCTGGATCTGGAGTATAGAGGGAGATTGTAGTGTTTGGAGAATGTATGCACGGAGCTCCATGTAGCAGCTTCTAGAATGTCCTTAGTAGGCACCCCTCTTAAGAATGCTGTAGAGGTGGCTGTAGCTCTGGTGGAATGTGGTCTGACATTGGCTGGAACAGTCTTTCCATGAAAGGAATAACAGAATGTGATGCAATGTCCAATCCATTTTGAAATAGTCTGTTTTGAAATTGCTTTTCCTTGGACTGCAGGGGCGTAAGCTACAAAAAGTTGTTCAGACTTCCTACTGGCCTTGGTTCTGTCCAGGTAGTATCGAAGTTGTCTGTGAATGTCCAAGGTATGTAACAGTCTTCCCCCCTTATTCTCAGGCTTGGGGAAGAAAGCAGGCAGATGAATAGCTTGATTTACAGAAACCCTAGATACCACCTTTGGCATAAAAGTAGGGTTGGTCCTTAATGAAACCCTGTCTCTGTGAAAAATTATGAACGGAGGTATTTATTGCCATTAGGGCCTGTAGTTCCGAAACCCTTCTTGCTGAGGTAATTGCCAACAGGAAAGCTGTCTTCCATGAGAGAAATTGCAAGTCAACTGAAGCTGCTGGCTCAAATGGAGGTAGAGTCAGTTTTTCTAGGACAAAATTGAGGTCCCAGGCTGGCACTGGGGCCTTTCTTGGTGGCTTAATGTTCTTGATTCCCCTGAGGAATTGCCTTAGCAAAGGGTGTGAAAAGACAGGAGGATCAGTGTTATATCTAGCTGAAATAGCTGATGCATGTATCTTTATGGAAGAATATGAGAGGCCGTTCTTTAGCATATCTGCCAAATATTCCAAGATGAGTGGGATGTTCAACAATGATGCATCATGTCCCTTGCTGGTATTCCAATTGCTGAATCTCTTCCATTTTGCTAGGTAAACCTTTCTGGTGGATGGTCTTCGAGCCTCTGTTAGTATCCGCTGAACTTCCTTGGAGAGAGATAGGTTGAGGTTATTTATGGGATCTCCCAGGCTGTTAGCTGCAGTGTCTGAAGGTTTGGATGCACTATTTTGAAATTGTGTTGAGTCAAAAGTAGAGGCCATTGGGATAGGGCCCACCTCCTGGTGTGACATATGCTCCGTAGTAGTGGGTACCAGTGTTGCCTTGGCCAGTCCGGAGCTATTATGATTCCCTTGGGTCTCTCTGCTTTGATCTTTAGTAATACTGAGGTCATCAGTGGCAGAGGTGGGAATGCATAGATTGTTAGGAAGTTCCAGTTGAATGAGAGAGCATCTATTTTCCAAGCTTTTGGATGGTATGTCCTTGTGCAGAATTTTTGTAGATGATGGTTGAGGTGAGAGGCAAATAGGTCTACTTCTGGCCTGCCCCATGTCGAAGTGAGTTGTGTGAAGATCTTCGGATGTAACCTCCACTCATGTGGATCTGTGAAATTCCTGCTTAGGCTGTCCGCCAACACATTGTCTTTGCCTGGAACAAACTGGGATTGTAACTGGATGTTTAGGCTCAGTGATTTTTCCCAAAGATGCATTGTCAGTCTGCAAAGGGAGTAAGAGTGGGTGCCCCCTTGCTTGTTTATATACCACATCACAGTGGTGTTGTCTGTCCGTATCAGTAAATGGCCTTGCTGAAGTTGGTGTTGAAAGGCCTCGATGGCATGCATTACTGCCAGCATTTCCTTTTGGTTTATATGCAGATGTGTTTCCTTTGGAGACCATTGTCCTTGTATACACCTGCCTTCCATGTCTGCCCCCCATCCAAGGTCTGAGGCATCTGTGGTCATGGTCTGTGTTATCTGTGGTTTTTTAATGACATACCTGTGTTTGCCTGGCTCACCGAGGCCCACCATAGGAATTCCTTTTGTAGGCATGGAATGAGCGGTTTGGTTGTCTCCAAGTTGTTGCTGTGCTGAGACCAAATGCTTTTTAGGTACCATTGAAGCTTTCTCATGTGTAGTCTTGCTAATGGAACCAGGAGAATGCAGGATGCCATGTAACCCAGGGCCTGTAGGAATCTCCTTGCAGTCATCTGGGTGAGTTTTGCTAAACCTTTGAAGTAATGAGTTAACTTCTCTTGCTTGTCTTCTGTCAGGTAAGCCATTTGAAAGGCTGTGTCTAATTTGGCTCCTAAGAAGATTATTTGCTGGGATGGCTGCAGTCTTGACTTTTGGAAGTTGACTGTGTATCCCAGAGCTTGAAGTAATCGTATGACATAGTCCAAGTTTTTTGTCAACATCAATTTGTCATCCGCTTGTATGAGGCAGTCGTCCAGGTACGGGTAAATTTGTATCCCCTGGAGCCTGCAATGAGCAATTACTGAAGCCAGGCATTTTGTGAATACTCTGGGCAGTAGATAAGCCAAATGGCAATGCTGAGAATTGATAATGCTCTGGCCCTGCAAGAAATCCGAGGTATCTTCTGCAGCTGTGTCTGATAGGGACATGCAGGTATGCCTCCTTGAGGTCCAGAGTAATCAGCCAAGACCCCTTGCCCAGCATGGGAAGGAGTTGCTGTAGAGTCAGCATTTTGAACTTTGGTACTATGAGAAAGGTGTTTAATGCGGACAAATCCAGTATTGGCCTCCATTGAGATTCTTTTCTTGGAACAAGGAACAGTCTTGAGTAGAACCCTGGCCTTGTTCTTGTTGTGGAACTCTTTCTATTGCTTTCATCCGAGTCAGCAGAGAGATTTGCTTGATAGCCTCTGCCCTCTGGTTTTGTGGTAGGTTTGGCATGCCTTGTTTTCTTGGCAAGGTATGAAAATGGAACCTGTAGCCTCGGTCTATAATGTCCAAAATCCATTTGTCCTTTGTCAGTCTGTGCCAATTTTCTGCAAACAGAGATAATTTCCCAAGGGAGCTTCTATTTGTTCCCTGGTAGGCGGCAGTAGAGGAAAGTCATTGAGATTGTGGCTGTGGGGCAGGTGAAACCCCTGCGCTTCTTTGGTTTCCTGGCTGCCATTGTCGTCCCCTGTAAGGACCTCTGTATTGGCCTCTTCCTCGCCACGCCTGTTTTTACCCCTTTGAAACTTTTCTGGATTAGGAAAGGACCAGTTTTTTGAAGGCCAATTCCTACTGAATCTGGGGGGTTAAACCTGGAGGAAATCTTTCACCGTCTGAACTGATTTTGCTTTTTCCTCGATGGTCTTTAACACATCCTTAGCATTAGCACCAAAAAGCTTGTTCTTTTCCAAAGGTGCATCCATAAGTTTTGCCTTTACATGATCTGGTAGAGGTTGATCTTTTAACCATGCATGTCTACGAATGACTGCCCCTGTCATAGCTGCCCTACATGAAGCTTCCAGTGCATCATATCCACACTGTAGGAAGTGATTGCTTACTTGCTGAGTATTATGTACAGCTTCCTGCAAAGCCTTCCTGTCTAAAGGATCAGGAGTGGCCAAAGTTTTTTGTAAATCTTCTAACAGGAAATCCTGATATTGTAACATATGAAAAAGGCAATTCAAAGCTCTCATAGATAAAGTAGTGGAGGTGTAAACCTTTTTACCCCATCTCTCTAATGACCTAGCTTCCCTGTTGGAGGGCAATGGATTTTTATAGGTGGAAGATGAAACTCCTTTAGGCCCCTGTGAAATAGTTTCCAAATCAGCAGTATGGGCCCTGAATAAATGGGAATGTGTTTCTGGAACCCTGTAATACCTGTCTGGCTTGGCTGGAGCAGGAGGAAGAGAGTCAGGGGTAACACTAGAGTCAGAATATAAATCATCCAAAACATCAAGTACAGGAGGAATAGCTAAGGGCCTGTGCTGGGGCTTCTTAAGGAAGGTCCAAAGGCGTTTTCTGGAATCAGAATATTCCTGGCCTTGCCACTTGAAATGTTCCCTCATGGTATGCAGAACTTCCCCAAAAGAAATATCCTCAGGAGGGGAGGCCGAGGGGATGGAATCCTCTGCATCCGAGTCCTCATAGGTCTGGAAGAGCTCTTCCTGGCTATCAGAGTGGACAGAGCCCTCAGAATCTTCATCTGACGGAATAGGATCAGAGGGTTCAACCCGGGTCCTTTTATCAGAAGGAGGCTGGGATCCTCTCTCAGGATGGGCCTGTGAACCTCTAATCATAGAAATTAAATCAGCAGCCATAGACATAATTTGTGTCTCTGGAGTAGGCTGAGGTAAGGTTTTGGTTGTAAGATGTTTTGTTTTGCTGGCTGCCTTAGCCCTAGTGTAGGCCTTAATAGACATGGCCATAGGAGGCCTGGCAGCTCTACGTGCAGGAGTGACCTTGTCTACAGCAATGGTCTCGGGCATTTCCTCGGTTTCGGTATCCGGAGGAAAATCAATAACTGGCGTCAGAGTGATATCCGGGATCGGAGTCGTCGGTAATGCGGTGTCTTCGGTTCGGAGCGGTGGAGAGACCGTCTCAGAGGGAACCAGAGCACTCGCGATAGGTTTTGGCGTGGAGTCGGTGGTAGACGTGGGCCGAGGATGTTGGTTCCGGTCTTTTCGTTTCTTGGGAGTTTGCGATGTCGGAAGATCCGACAGCATTGTGTAAGCAAATTTTTCGCCGAAAAAATCTTCAGCGAACTCCACCCGGCGCCTGAGAGTGCGCTTGTTGAAGCGAGCACAGGCTACACAGGCCGAGACGTCGTGGTCTGGGCCAAGGCAAGGAAGACAGTAAGAGTGGGAATCCTTATGGGGTATTTGTTTACCACAAGAAAGACAATTGTTAACTTTTTCAGTAATTTCTGACATCGGCTGAGGCAAGAAAAGGTCCCCAACGGGGTACTTAGCTTTTTTGATGACTTCGGAATCGAAGAATACAGGAGCTGACTGACCGGCACTTGCGAACTGCTTCTGCTTCGGGCACCGCGCGGCATGAAAGACTGAAGAAAATGGCGTCGGCTGATGCTTATGTACTCCAGCCGCTGTGACGTCGGAGAGAAATGCGACATCAGCCGACGTCGGACCCAGACTTTGGAATCCGGCCGACCGAGGGCTGCCTGAGGCTGGACAACCCATATGTTATGACTGCAGTTGCACTCTTGAAGGACATCTTCAAATGAGACAGACTTATTATCTGATCTCACCAGGGAAGAACATACTATGGGAGTGGTGCAGTGGTTGCCCATGTTGGTGAGAACCAGGTCCAGAATGTTATCTCTCCTTGTGGGGGATGAGACGAGCTGGTCCAGTGTGTTAGAATTGATGAAGTCAAGGAATCATTGGGTGAGTGCATTAGTGAAGGAATAGTTCACACAGTTTATGGTGGAGTACTTGAAGTCACCAAGGAGCAGGGTGTTAGGGGGTACCTTGATGGAGTCAAGTAGGTCCAGTTAGGAGGAGTGGGAGTTCTGAGCCATGGAGGGGGGTCTATAGCTGGCTATAACTTGGATGGGTGGCTTGCCGACTGTCAATTGCACCTGGAGTATTTCCAGTGTGTCATGCTGGCAAACCAGTCTGGAAGTGTGCATGTCCTTAATGAAAGTAGAGACTCCACCACCCTTGGTCTTCCCAACATCATTTTGGGATTGGAATGTGTGGAATGAGGTATATATAGCCTTATAAGGCAGCCCTGAACCAAGTTTCTGTGACCGCACAGACGTTGGCATCTTCCAGTTCCAGGAGAGCCTCCAGTGAGTGCATTTTCAGGTTAATGCTCCTAGTGTTAAGCAGTATGACCTTCAATTTGCTTTTTGACAAATCTTTTATGTTGGAAGATTTATCTTTGAGACATTGCCTAAAAAAAGCACAATGGGGGAGGCAAGAGCCTTGGCCAGGATCCAGAATCTCAGGGATGACAGGTAGAGGTCATCCCTGGCAAAGCATTGAGACCTGTCAAACATGTCATCCCAGGCAGACAAATACTGGATCCCCTTGGAATGACACCAGAAACTAAGCCAATGAGGGGACAAAGATCCAAAAATAGGGACAGATTTTAAATATTGCTCTAATAAGCATAGAAAGTCTTTAGAATATGAGGATTTGTGTTAACATGCATTTTCTGAATGTTATGAAGTCTGAAACTCAAATGTATGTCATTATTTAGTGACTTCAATCCTCAATTTTATGAGGAAAAGATGAAAAATGTGAAGCAAAAATCTGGACATTCTGCGAAAATCTGGACAGTTCAGAGCTATGAACACTGGTACTGTCAGCAGCTGCGTTCAGGAGGTTTACGTATCTCTGACTTGTGTTAGCATGCATTTTCTGAACTGCAAGTGTGTGTGTGTGTGTGTGTGTGTGTGTGTGTGTGTGTGTGTGTGTGTATGTGTGTGTGTGTGTGTGTGAGGGGGGTGCCTGTGTGAGAGGGGGAGAGTCAGTGAGATCAATATTGATGGAACACTGGCAGCAGCAGATAGGAGATTTGTGTACTTCTCGACCTTTTAGCTCAAGAAATCTGGATAAAGCCTGAAATAAAGGAGGAACAAAGGCTCAAAAACAGGAACATATTTTAAATGTCTTACTTTAAAAATTAAAAAGTAAGTTAAATAACAAAATTTGTGGTAACATGAATTTTTTGAAGGAAATAAAGTATGAAAGTTAAATGTATGTCATTATTTAGTGACTTCAATCCCAATGACTGGCAAAAAACAACTTTAGCACTAAGAGACCAAAAAAATAAAGCAAATATCTAGATTTTTTTTAAAATTATATATATTTAGATGTAAAATGCTTCCTCTAATACCATTTACATATACTACAGCAACTTTGAAACATTAGGCGGAGGAACTATTTTACATCAAAAATATATATAATAATACCGTAATAAAAAATATAAATAAGTAAAACACAGCACTTTTGTAGAGAGCCCATTCTCTACCTGCAATAATGCCCTCCAGAGTGTGTTTGTTAATGTGTAATTAATGCCCTTCCGAGGGTGTAGGTGTCGGGCCTCATAACACCCCTGGGCGGGCATTAATTACACATTAACACACACCCTGTCAGGCATTATTGCCTGTTGGTTTCTTTGATTTAATTTACCTTATTGCTGTTCTTGCTTCTTCTAGGGTGGGTTTTTTCTTCTTCTTCGTTTTTCATTGTAAACACTACATGTGGAAGTACGGTTTCTATAGGGTTTGCTTCATTCAGAAGCTGCTGTAAGTACTCCTTCCACCTGCCTTTGTTATCCTCTGGACTGCTTAATAGAGGGTTGTTGGCATCCCTTACAAATGGTGTCTGATGACTAGCTTATTTTGCTTTCTGTCTTTTCCTTGTAACTCGATAGATTTTATTTGGGTCATCCACTGAGTCACTGTCCAGAAGTTTTAGAGCTTCTCTGACACCTTGCTCTTTGCCACTATGACTGCTCTCTAGCCTTTTTGTTAGTCTGCCAGTATTCCATCTTATCCAGGGCAGTCTTTTCTATCTGCCACTTCTTTCAATACCCCATGTTGCTTTTGATAATTTCCCAGACTGCTGCATTCCACCATTAAGCTTTCATTCTGTACCTTATTGCCATACGTGGCTCAGCTGCATATCTGTTCTATAGTCCTCACAAGTGCTATTTTGAGATGGCAACATTCTTCTTCTTTTTCTTTGACTCTACTTCTTTCCTCTTCTTCCTGAGGTGTTAAATCCTGGAGTACTTTCTTAAAATCCTGTGCTTTCACTCCAGTCAACTTCCATGTCTTCAGCCTAATCTATGCTGACTGCAGAGCCTTCTCTGACCACTAGTTGCAGCTGATTATGTCCACCCATGGACTGTGCTAGTGGCTGACAATTTCACTGAGGATGACTTTGCAATCTTTGAGTCTACCTAGTGTTTTCCTTACTAGAAGGAAGTCTAACCGAGTTGCATGTTTAACACTCTTGTATATGACTGTCATTCTTGGTCAGCCATGTGTTGACCATCATCATGTCATCTGCCGAACAGAAGTCTAGAATGGCCTCTCCTTCCTTATTCACGCTACCCTGACTATGTGGTCCCAGGCAGTCCTCATATCCTGTTCTGTCTGTTCTGTTGAACATTCAGATAAGCAGTAAAATATATACAGAAAAATACTGCTCCAAGCTTGGCTCTTTCTAATAGAAGGATAAAGCCCTGACTACAGCTCAAATAAATTGTTTGGTTACTAGCTTAGGTTATGAAGGAGCCAGGCAAGAGAGGATGAGAGTGAGTAGCTGACAGTGGCTAGACCATTCCGAGAGGAGGGTTACAGCCCAACACACTGCACTGCAAGTACCACTGACCTTAAAGATGTGTACAGGAATGTCTACAGCCACTCAGGAGAAGGTACTGTATACCCTGTCATCTGAAAGCATGTGCAGCACCACCAAAGGGAAGGGTTAGTACCACATAACAGAGAAACGCAATGCTTGCGGTAAGATGGTCTTCTGTGGTCAATAACAGTCTCACCAGAGAATGGTGGGTCCAACTGATTGCAGTGGGGCTGATGGTTAGCAAGCACAAAGAGAAAACAATAACACATTCTGCTCATTCTTAACTGACTGAGGAGATACTTTCCCCTAAAACCCATTGGTAAGCCCCTCTATGTTGGAAATGGGCCCCAACAACCCTAAATATACACCAAGCCCATAGCTGCACAACAATAAATAAAGAAAGGAGAAAAACACACAGAAAGGCAAAGTAGTCTTACACAAGTGGCTGTCCCAAAGAGTCTTAAGTATTTAGCCTTTAGTATTGACCAATTATGTTTAGGCAGTCGAATCCTGACCAAAATATCTACAATCACCTGTGGGGATACCTTCTCCAAACCACAAATAATATAATGGAAATAAGGCTCTACATCAGAAATGGAGGCAGAATGGTGAACCCTATCATCAGAATGTGTAACATAACACACCATCCTAACAAATGGCAGAAGAGATCTGATACAAGAAACAAATCTGAGAGTGGAAGGATGTCTCTGAAGCCACTGGTAGCAGTGTAATGTGTCATGTGCATATGAAGATGTAACAAAAGCACTGCGAATGAAACTGCACTCATAAGCTACACAAAAAACACAAGATATGATAGCATCTCATTAAATTGTTGCAATCTGTCTGAAGGTACAAATGCATGGCTCTGGAACATATGTGGAACTGTCATCATGAAGAAAGGAGCTGAAACCAAAACCAGGATGACATCTCTCAGACAATGATGACCAATGGCTGCAGTCATGGGACAGCCCAGTTATACATGAGACTACAGACTCTTGTAGGGAGCCACCAGATCCAAGTAGGGAAACATTAGAAGGTTTACTTGGTACACTGGCCTCAGTATCATGACTAACTTCCTGGTTATGTCGGGAGTACAAAAAAATGTAAAATGATAAATCAGACATCATTTCAGGACCAAGGCATCAATACCTAAAAGCACAGGATGTGGTGTTCAAAGTTTAGAAAATAAGCATACAAAAAGTTATCAAAACCCAAAAGGCACCACTTTGCAATAAAAATGTCAAAGCAAAGTGCAGAAACCTCTACTGTGTTTCTCAGTGATGTGCCAATACCCACCTGTCATGTCTATTAGAAGTTTCCAAAAGCTTTGTGGAATCAGCAGCATCATGTCCTGTGTTGTGACTTTGAAAACACTTCATATTACTGATGTAAAGGCCAAAGTTATCAAGGTCCAGGAGTGGTCATGATTCCTCGCAAGTCAGATTGATGGGTGATCTGAAAGGATCTATAGAATACCTACCCCTTGTACCCTAAGCAAAACCATTTCTACACCTCCACTTCTAATTTGGATTGAGATTGTGATGGCAGCTCCTCCGATACCTTTCACTCAGGAAAAACTCACTACATGATGACAAAGCAGTTCCATGGCTTCAACTTCTTCTATGATGCCCTGAAACCACATGTCCCCAGTAATAGTCTTCCAAGTTAGGCAAAATGAATTAATTAATCTCCCACTTGTGAGGCCCTTGAGAAATACAAGTGCTACTGTACCAGCTGGAATGAAGTCCTTTCTCGGGACTACAGATGAAGGCTCGGGGGAGGGGGGGGGCAAACTAAATCAATTGAAATTAAGGGAGGGGGAATATACACACACACACACACACACACACACACACACACACACACACACACACACACACACACACACACACACACACACATATATGGGTATGCACGCATTTGGTCGGCTGGTGGACAGCCAACAGGAAAATGTTCGAAAGCAGTGCTGTGACTTCGCATAACTACGAATGCAATTATGTCAAAATGCAAAACATCCCCCCTTTTTGACCCATGGTAGTGCTTGTTTAGGTGGTAGACCGGTCAGGAATGTTGAATTTGGAGTTTTTTACGACATTCCGACCGTTCGGCACCTTGAAATTCGGCATTTTGGTTCAGAAAAAGCGACGTTCGGAAATTGGTCACGTGACCAAATGCATGTATTTCATATATATGTATATATATCATTCCAATTGGGGTGAGAACCAGGTATCTCCCAGACTAGGCGAGAGTCCTAAGACCCAGTCGTTCTTGCTCGGTAATCCTAATTAGCTCATTTAGACACCCTCTGGCAAAACTCAAGCTTACATACTTATCTAGGTCTCCAAGTGGAATGTGCAACGAGCATCAGTGTTGGGCTGTCCCAAACTTCCCCAGGTGATGAAAGCCAACAGGACAATCCAGACCCACTTACATGAAAGTATGACAAGGATATTAAGGTTTGTGCAGCCTTTTGGGCTATTCAGTAACCTTCTGGGGGTCATGTTAGAGGTTCTGCAGGCAGGAACATCACAAATCCTAAACCAGTTTCTTAACCTAATGCAATGGCATGTGTGGGAACATAGCGGGCTCCTCAAGAGTGCAAAAGAGAAAGCTGCACTAGCTTTTCAAAACATAGCATGTTTCCTCTGAGATCCTGGGGGCTATAGATAGTATACATTTTGTCACTAAAGCCCCAGCTGGTCCAGAGGGCCTGTGATATATCAAAAGGAAGGGCTTCCCCTCTCTAAACTGCTAAGTAGTCTATAATCTCAAGGGTATAATTTACAGTGTGTCTGGGAACCACTCAGACAGTTCTCATGATTCATGCATTTAGTGCATGTCTAACCTTATCAAAGATTCATGCTAGGGAACTAACCACATGATCACGTATTTCATAAGTGCACAGACATGCTAGATAAACACATCTGTACACACATTTCATAGGCAGGTAGGGAGCAGGACACATATAGTATGTCACTTGTATGTTCCAAGTGATGTCAGCTATTTTCTGCAGCCCTAGTTGATGATCCCCATCTACAACCCTCAAAGCATGCAGAAGATGGCCTAGAAAAGAGCCCATATGGGAATGTGAAATATAGTGCAGCATACGCAGATATCTACAGCAAGATTTCTGTCTTGTGTTCTATGCTACACAACAAGGCACAATGCACACAGATGGAGTAATAGGTGGATATCTTCCACACCATTCATACAAGCAGCAGAACGGCAGGATGACGAGTCAATGGATGAGCTATCACAGTCAATACAGATATGGTTGCAATACATTTTGCAAGACTGGCAAAGAGGTAGCATCTAGTCCAGACCTGTAGACCATATCACAGGAAAATCAGAATAAAATCATGCATGTGGTATCACACTAGGACTAGGCAGGGCAGTGCACCTATTGACCACACTGTGTGTCAAACATGACCATACTCACACAGGTTAGGGGTGTCAGGCCACAGTCATCATTTGCACAGGTGTGGGGGGACAGGTAAGTGCAACATTATGAGATTTGGCAGGGTTATATAAAGTGAATGATGTAACCACATACTCTGGCAAGTTGTGAGGAGTCAAGAATCAAATCCTCCAGTACTGGAGGTTAAAACTGGCATGATATTACCATTGGCAGTGTCCACTGTGTTAGCTTACAGGGCTGCAACTTGACTTGGTCTGTGGCATGAAAGATAAAACTACAGGGGCATGAGCATCCACCTTTATGGAGCACAACAAGCATTGCTCCTGATGAGAACATCGCCTTTCACCCCATATATGTACTGTAGTCATGACCACAGCCTTCCTTTCCTTATGCACCTGGGTATCAGCTGCAGTTAGTGCTACACATAGCCACCCCCCCACTTACATAATGTAGCCATGCTTCAACACATGTCCCTAGAGCACCATACCCCTCATGGCATGTCCTGCCCAAGATTTCCAGTGTACATGGTTAGTCCCCCCTCCCCTTCCCAACAGCCACAGGCCATCTGCTACAGGACATCCTACTTTTTACTTTTATAAACTGTAGCAAACTGCTTTCTACATGTGTGGCTTCTACAACTTATATCACATGTCAAGCACAGAGATGTTTCAGTCCTGACCATTGGCATTAATTTCCATTCTGATATTCAGAAATGCCATTACAGCAATGGATACTGTCACTGGACTACCAACCAATCAGTATCTGACAATCACACCCCCTAACACCTTGTCCCCAGGGTGGCTGTCCCCTCTACTCCACCCTAGCTATGCCTCTGCAGTGTCATGCTAGTGCCATGGGGCTCCTAATTACTTATACACAATGACATCTGCTTCTCTGTCACTGACATACACTACTGGGTTTGATAAGTTTTTTTTTTTTCCAGGTAGGACTCATCTCCTACCTCTGTGAAGCTCACAGTCTACATAATCTTTACTGAAATTAACCTTTTTTCACAGCTACATGTTTCTAGGCAGTATTACATGAAATGGCACTGGTGCGTCTTATCATGTTAACAGCAGTGTATTGGTTTAGCAGGTATGCTAATGCAACCACTTAGTGCCACTCTCTGTGCAATGCACTACGCAAATGTGTCAGGAAAAGCTGTGCACATGGCAATGATCACAAAGCATGCAGCCTGTATGCTCAAACATCTGGCAAGTGTATGCCCATAGAATCACGGTACACCATTATGACAATGTCTCAGTATTACAGTGCCACTATGCTGCACTGTATTAGTAGTACAGTGCAGCACTGTGGACATGCATTTAGAACTACAGTGCAGCTCTACACTGCATGACATGTGTACCTCTCAACTGTCCAGAGTTTCAAAGAATGTTGAGATATTTGACTTGTATTTTCAGTCTGTTCTTCACAAAATTTGCAGTTTACACGCAAATCATTGAGGAATGAAGTCAGTAAATAAGGAGAGACATTTGAGTTTCAGACTTGGTACCTTTGGAAAATATATGTTAATGCAAAATCTATTATTCTAGCAAGTTTATAAGTTTATAAGAGCAATATTTAAAATCTGTTCCTGATCTTGGGCCTTTGTCCACCAATTACTTTTGGCTTTCTCCAGAATTCATGCATTAAGAGATTAAGGTATGATGTCATGTGATCCACAAATCTGCATACCACTTTGCTCCTTGAGTGGGCCTAAGTTAGTGGCCCTGGCTACTTACAGCACTGTGTAATGCATGGCTCCAGCATGGTCTACCAGGTACAGCAGGATTTTCCTGTTCTTCCTATACAAGAACTTTACGGAAGGTCTACTAGGTGATGAGTATGGTGGATCACTGCTGAAGGTGGATGTCGGCACAAGTCTGTTGGGATGGTGATCAATGCCACCACAGTCAGCCATTTTAGTAAGAAGTGCTGACATCAGTGGAGTTGGATGAAGGAGTGTCACATGACCTGCTTCATCAGTGGGAAACACAGGTTCAAGAGAGACAGGCTGAAATTTAATATAAGCATTCTTTTTTCCTTCACTAGTGTCTTCGACTACCTTAACTACTACACATGTATATATAAATAGGACCTGCTGGCGAGACAGGCACATATCCCAGAGACTACCCCTTCTCTGAAACATTCATATGATGCAGAGTTCCTCCCTGACCCAATTCAAGTGCAACTTGGACAACTGGATGGGGAACCAGAAATTTACATGTGGTTTGGCAACTGTGTCTCTAATGGGCAAAGGCAGCCTGTAAGTGGGTCAGTCTCTTAGGCCCTGCTTGAACATGTTTTATTTCCCAAGCCTCTGCTTACGCTACCAGAGATGTGGGATGCATGGTAGGTTTAAAAAAGCCTCACTGGCCGTTAACCTAGTGAATGAACCTGTTTATATTTAGAAGTACATGGCACTTCGGCGTTCATTAAAATCTACTGCCAATCATTAGCGGACCGGAGATCCGCTGTGGCGACCCCTAACCAGGAAAAGCCGAAAACACAACAACTTTGTTTTCACCAGTGGCACTGCAACAGCTGAATATGGTTGGATGCTTCAGAATGCAGGAGTTCCTGTCCCAGCAGTGATGTGTATATATTATCTGTGCCAGGCACTGTATAACTTTGATTGTAATTGTAGCATATGTGTGAGTAATCTTTTTTCCCCCACCTAGCCCTCTTTTTGCATGTCCAGTTGCAGAAGAGAAGAAGGTGAGGCAGTAATCATCTCAGACTACACCAGCCAATGTCTCTGGTGTTGGGTGCCAGTGGCAGTAAGGTCTGCCTCTTAGTATGCTGATGATGGTTCTACCGTTGGAAGTGGCTGAAGGGGACCTCCATGTCCACTTCTCAGGATGGGTGGAAGGCTCTCTCACAATGGATCAGATGGGTCTGCCCTGGTTTTCCAGTATCAATTGCAGGGGCTGGTGGCCACTGAGATGCACCTGCAACTGGAGCAACATGTTGGCAATGTGGAGTACCTTCTGGGGTGGCTGGTAGAGTCATATGACCAGCAGGCCCCACCCATCAGAGCACCACGGAGAAAATGGCCCATAACATCAGCCACTCAGGTAAATGATTCCTGGCTTTATTGACTTCTGCCTCTGCCTGGCATCCAACCATATCAGGATCCTACATTATCACCATCCTGGTATTCTCCATACTTTATATGTCATTCACCATTCTTCATTCATTGTCCAACCTTCCTCATCGCAACGTGTCTACCCTCTATATGTCTGTGTCCATTCATTTTTCTCCCCACCTTTTTTGTGCCTACATCCTGTGCCTGTCTTCACTCTGTATTCAATATTTGGTTGTCTGGCCCAGTATTTGTCACTCAACTTCATCTACAGCCATCCCTCAATACCTGTTCACCTACCCTACTTTTGTAAATCTTACAAAAGGGTCTGTTCACCTGCAAAGATTACCTTCCCTCCACCTGTCATACCTTACAGCTGCACTTGTGCATTTCTCTCTGCCTACTGTTCTCTTTATTTCTGATCTACCCCGCTTCCTCCTCATTTATAGGATGAAAAAGGTTGGCACCCTGTTGTACTCACCTACAGTGGTCTATATAGTGGCCACTATGCTGTCATTCTTGTGCTGGATGAGTGCAAGATGCAGCTATGCTACAATGCATGCATAAGCGCACATTGATTTGGATGTGCTAGCCTGCTTTCAGTTTGAATTCATCACATCAGCATGCCCTACAGTTGTGATACTCTAACTGTAAAATAGTCTAGTCCTCGATCTCCCATTATTGCTCTGCCTCTCTTTATTTATGCAGTCATTTGGTCATACTGCTGGCACTATTCATTGATTAGTGCACATCTGATTAGCTCTGTGGCTCTTTGCGCAGTGACCTGCATATCTATGAATCCTAGTCTGTGTCTATGTTGTTCTGTTCATCTTTCTCTTTTAAAATAATTAAAACATACTGTTTACTCTGAATGAGTCATATGGTCAATGTGAGGGTTAACTTGAATACTGTTTTCTTAAATCTTTGCTGAACTGCCACAACATGTTTTTAATGGCAAAGCATCTGACTAAGCAAAAGGGCATAAACAAATGGAAAACTACAGCTGAATTCAGACATTCACGGTTATTTATGAAACATGACAGAGCATAAGCCAAAACAAGATCTGTACAGGAAACTAAACCCCCAAGTTCTCGCCTAGCAGTCTTTTTTTCAAAACACCAACATCCATGCAAAACCACAATACTAGATAGTATAAATGTGTGTGTGTGTGTGTGTGTGTGTGTGTGTGTGTGTGTGTGTGTGTGTGTGTATGAAGAATACCCGTGAAACAAATATAAAGGAAGGAATAATGACTCCTAATGGCTATACCTCTGCTATTGTTCACTATAGTTTGCTAAACACATGAGCATTTCTCTATCTCTGATGTGGACAAGTGAAAAGCCTGCTTAAGCTGTGGTGGAAGGCGTAATGGGCAGGCAACAACTATCATACAACTGTGCAATAACTGACATTGCTGTGACTGAAAATTTAACTACAGTAAAGATCAACTTGACCTGAAATGGGAAGAAGTGAAAAATATAGGTACACAGAGACAACACACATACATAGAGTAACAAACACAGGAATAACCTTAATTCTTATGTTATTTTATTTTCTTGCACTACCCATTATAAAATGTTCACTATGCTAACAGTTTGCCAAAATGTGTGTAACAGCACTGCCCCACTGACTGATATGTCTTATTTTTAGTATCCGGATAAACATCACAGAGGTCTGCCTGCCAGTAAAAGTACAACACAGATGGTTAAAGCACATGCTGATAAGCCACATCCTGTAAACAAGGGTTTGAATCCATAAAGTGGAAAGATGAACAAGTCACTTTAAATATAAAAATAAAAAATACCTCCAGGTCATTCCAAAAAGGAGTTATATCTATGTAGTGTATATGTCAGCTGAAAATTAAAATGAATACAAGCAATTTACACAGTGATGGCCCTAATTCTGGAAAAATCCTACAATCTGACTGGCTGAAAACGTGTCTTCCTGGTATAAAGAATAACATTATGGATTATAAATAGGGAAATAGTATATTAGTTGAATAACCACAACAGTTTTTTTATCAAAAAAGGAATTCTGCACTTTCTCATTACTTGCAAACCAGCAAGTTCTCTACAGATTCCATGAAGAACACAGTAAAACCAAATTAAAAAAAAAAAAAAAAAAAAACACCACCAAGCAAAGGATGCTTCTTATCCATGCAACAATACATACCATGGCAACCAACATTTTGACAGTTACATGGCCTCAAGAGAAAAATGTAAGGTCAAAAACCAAACTTTTCCCAGAATGCTGATGCATATTTCTATATCTATTATCAGTATGCCAGTTCTTCACTCTTTGATAAACCACCCACAGAAAAAGTGTTTTCAACCAAAGGGAACATGAAATCCATTTGTTAAACAGGTACTATTCTTATCCTGTCAGCAGTTCCTAATATTATTATGGCACTTACTGCCTGCATACTGCCATCAGCTACGTGCACTCACTGTCAAGCAACTTGTTTGCATCACCCTGTAATGCAAGCATATGGAAGACAGCATTATTTACAAGGCCATCCAAATATGGGTGCCATTAGAAAGTGGATGATGAACATCAAGACCATCACTGCTGCAGCTGCAATATGCAAAATGGAGAAGAGCCTAACATAAAGAAGTCACGTCCCCAAGAGCAGAATGAATGAGAAGTTATCATCCATACTATGATAAGATACACAGTCATTATCACAAACAGAGGCAGTACTCATGAATGTCAACAGCATTGTCACTGTGATGACCAATATGAGTGCACCGTGAACCTAGGCCTTGAATGTTTAGTCACAATATTCAGTACTACAGCTTTTGTTTTGGAGATGTACCACACTTTCTTTCAATACCATTTGTTGGACATAAATGCTGTTCTTTACGGTTGGGGCTTGTGTTTTTTTTTAACTTGTTTTTTTCTTGAAGGGATGCATGCTGATCCATGATTTTATTTTGTTACTATGTCCTTATAGTTTTTATTCTTGTAATTGTGTTAATTTTGCTCTCCATACAATTTATTCTAGCTTATTTATTAATTATTTATGTTAATGTTCAATGATCTTTCTAAATCATTTTAATTTTACACTGTCAAAAAGACATAGATAAATTATCCAAAAACATATAACAGTGTCAAAATAAGCTAATATGTCCAGAAATATGACAGGTATAATATAATGCATCTCATCATCAGTTTCAGATTACCTTCACCACTTTTACCCTACAAGGCAAAAAGAAACAGTAAACATAATTCATTATTAAATGAGGAAATTAATACATTATTGTATTGCACATGTACAACAAATGAATCATCAGCTATCATATATTTCAAACAGAACTCAACTACAGAGAAAGTGGAATATGTCCTACCAGTTCTGGGAAAGATATGACCAGTACAGCCAGTATTTCTTAATGTCAGGATTACCAGCAGCCCTAAATAATGCCATCTTCTTCTGTCAACTCCATAAAGCCAATCTAATAATAACTGAAGATAAATCTATGTTGCCCAAACTTTCCACTTTCCTTACTTTAAAAGACAATGTTGCCAAAATGAAACCAAATCCATCTTCCTCAATTAAAGTACAGACTATCTTCTAAACAATTTCTACTTCCCTCTATCTCTCCAAACATTTCTCTACCACTTCTCTTCCATATCCATCTTTAACGGTCTTATAAAAGACTTTGCTATGTAAACACAACTGTAAAATCAATACATTCCATTCCTAACATAATTTAACTCTTTGCAAGTGGACACATACTCAGCTGCCCACCAATCATCCACCCCCCCAATGTGAAGTAAGCATTACTGGCCTGTTACTCATATTACTTTACTCTGTCCAAACACATTCAGCACCACCTTTATGTATTAGGCACACTACCCCCTCCTGCACCCTCCTATAACCCTACCTCATACTCATTTCAAGCACAAGTCCATCATATGTGGAAATTCCCAGCATTCCACTGACCACACCCGCAGCAGACTACCTCTTCTTACTGGTTTACTATTAAAATTTTGAAACGAACTCCGTCGACTGTACTATTGTCGAACACGGAAGTTCAAAAACGGTAATATCGATGACAAAAAAACAACCTAGGAACAGGTTTTAACATTGGTCGAGATAGGGGAGATGTTTGTAATTCGCAATAGCACTGAACACCTATCTCGGCCCATGTTAAAACCATTCCTAGGTTGTTTTTTTTGTCATCGATATTACCGTTTTCAAACTTCCGTGTTTGACAATAGTACAGTTGACGGAGTTTGTTTCGAAATTTTAATAGTAAACCCTTCTTACTACATCTCCTGTTATAGTCTCTGTAGACTTCTGTACCATCTAAGAATTAACCTTAAGTGCATATCATATTCTGACTCATCTTTCTCACTTGTTTGCTCTCCTGCATGTATCATCCCACACCCTATAAATATCCCACGTCACTCATTATCATACATCAACTTGCTTGCCTCCCATCTCACCTGTTCTTCACCCAAATCCCCAAACATAACTCCAGTTCTCTCTTTCTGCCTTCTTCTCCATTCCACTTACATCTGTACTGCTAATGTTCCTATCCCCCATCCTCCAAACTCATTAACCTTTGTACCCCTGCTCGACATACTAATCAGTGCCTCGCTAAAAATAATATTTTCTTCACCTCTTCATAACTCCTCACCTCTCTTTATCCAGCAGCCACAAATCTTCTATCACTCTCAAACCCTATCCTCCCCATACTTTTTAGTTGTGGCCATAAATACATCTCTCATGCCACAATTCAGTAAACTTGATAAATCACCTTGCCCTCCACTACCTTACCCTTATGTTTACAAACCCATTTATCTGTGCCCCTCTCCATTTTACTCACATCTTTCATTCTTTCTCCTCCGCTCATATCTTAACAAGCTTTTCTCCATTCCTCTAATTTTCTGTGCCATCTTCACTGCCGCAGCATACCACTAAAAGTGAGGCATGTTCAACCCTCCCTCCCTAACATTACTCTAATTACCTTCAACCCTACTCAGAAGTAACTTCACTTTCCCCAGCTACCTAACAGCTTACCTACATTATCACTCAACTCCACCCCAGTTCCTATACCTAACTTTTCAAACTGATGAGTACAACCTGACCTTGAAATACTCCCTCTTCACTCTTAAGGAAAACTTCCTCCTCCACAGTTCCAATAACCACAGATTTCTGAGAATGGTAAAATATCCCTGACTCCTTCCCAAAATCCTCAAATGTTCCATCCATATCTTCAAACAGCAGTGTTTTTCTGAATGTCTATGCATTATAAATTTCAACTACTTAAGTTTGAAAACATGAGTTTGAAAACACAGTCCTGCAAATGTTTTCACACATTTTAACTGTTTTGTCTTTAGCTTTGAAATTCTCTGCAATTATTAATTTTAAAGATGTGCTCTAATGGCCTCAGGTCATAGCTGAAAATGATCAGTGTTGTACAGTCTATCTACCCAGTTAGCAAACTAAAAATAAACAAATAAATAGCCATAAAAGGTTCACATTATTTATACATCTTTCACTCCCCACCCTCCCATCATTTATCTAATCCTTTGCGCTTAACTACCCAAAAAGTGCCTGGGGCAGAGGGCAAACTTACTTCACTGCCCTCCCTAACCTAAACTAACCTAACAACATCTGCCATATTCTAGTTAATCCTAACCCTCACTTACAGATGACATCCCCGTTACAAAGCTGTTTGAGCCACCCCTATTACTCTTACTAAAACTAATTCTAGCTTAGCCATCAAAACTCTTAACAACAGTTTACACTTGCACTGCACAAGGACAGTGGCCTAAAGTATGTTGGCTCCCTTAGGATCCACTTCCCTTTAGGTAAGATATCATTAACTGCCTCTCCCGTGGAATATGATGCACACTCACTCCTTAGAACCTCACTGAATACATACACTAAAGTTGAATTGAACCAACGTCAGGGCCCATCAATTACAAAAAGTCAATTAGAAATCATCAGGGCCCCTGTCTTTCTAATTAGATACCATCAGGGCCCCTGCCTTACTTACCCTTCATGTGTGTAATAGTTGCCACAAGTTTTCCTACGGCAATATACAGCCAGCTGTACCTGGAAATGGTCAGTTGTAATCACAAGGGAAACAAATGTAAAATAAAAATAAATAAATAAATAAATGTTCTTGTGTTACAGCACCCTGTCCTGCTCATCCCCCACATTTCCCAAGTACTCTATAAATCTCTCTCTCTCTCTTTTCTTTCACCCTCACATACAATGGTGTCCTACTGAAAGTTCAAGATTCAACAGTGCAAGCCCTAAAACTAGGAAAATTTAAGTGAGATTACGCACAAGCAATAATGAAGTACAAACATCAACATAGTACATGGAACATGATGAGTATGCCCTGAAATTCCAAAAAGACAAATCAGTTAAACGTTAAAGTGGTGTGAGATTGAACCTTAACAACTGTTAAGGTTGGGTCTAGCACTAGGCAGTCCAATATATACATACTGACCAGTGCATGACAATGGCAGTACTACAGTCTAAAGGGATAAAGTGTCCCCTCCTTTTACAAACTTCAAAAGTAGCTAGAATAACAGGATATGCTCGCCAGACGTTTGTTTTATTTTTCTAAAAAGTAAAAATTCTAACACTCAAATGTATATCACTATTCAGTGACTTCAGTCCTCTGTGATTTGTTATTTATGGGTTTTATAGGGAACAGACCAAACAAATGAGCCAAAAGTCTGGACATTCTGTGAAAATGTGGACTATTGACAGCCATGAAAGGTATGTGTAAATGTAACGGAAAGTGTTATACTGCCTTTCTGATGGTGCCCCCAAAGTGCTTTATGGTTTTGAAAGACAACAAAACAATAAGCATTTTTTTTCTGCAACTAGTAATACATGAAGCAGATACATTTCCATGCACTACAAAGAGTTATGATCTTGAGGTGAATTTCTTGGCAATGTCTCAAACACATAATAAACAGGTTATGATTAAAGAAACCAGTTTCAGCTAGGAGAAACTCTCCTACCTTCTTTGACAGTCCTGCTTACAGCTCTTCTCTCACACAATCCATTCACCTCTTAACAGGACATCCTTGTTTCTTCTTGCCTATTTCCTGTTTCTCCCAAATCCTCTTTACCAAATTATCTTCTGCTTTCCTGCACTTGTGACCAAACCACCATAATATGTTCTCTTTAACCTTCTTTGTAATTAGGGCTTCTTTGTCTTTTGCTCTGAAGACCTAATTTTTTTCATCTATGTCACACTGCACATCCAGCTAAGTATCTCAGACACTTCATGTCCATCATCAGCTCAAGCTTCCTTAGTTACTCTACCTTCCTTGTCCAGGTTTCTGTGCCATACACAATCACTGGTCACGCCACTGGTTTGTACATATAGCGCACCCGCAGGTGTAGCTGAAGAGATATGGGTTCCTTCCTACCTGACTCTGGTGACACCCCTTTTAGGCCCAACACACTAAGGTGACAAGAGGGACAGATTTTATTCTAGGTGTCACATCTAGTTTAAAAAGGCAATAGCACAACCATAAACAAATTATTTCAACAGTGCACCAGTTAGCAAAAAGGCAAGGTGAGAATATGCATGCAATGAAAAGATACATTCACCCTCTTCCCCAGAACTCAACAGAAGAAGGTCTTGACATTCAAACATGCACAAAGTATCAATGAGCAGTAAAGCTTTATAATGCAGCAATACAAACACGGGAAAAATGCAATGTCATTAAGCCATAAAAGAGTCATACTACAATGATACAGACATGAGAAAATGCAATGTCATTGAGCAGCAAAATTCTTGAAGCAGCAGTATTAACACGAGCAAAATGCAATGGCATTGAACAATGAGGATTTATAATGCAACAATACAAATATGAGAAAATGCAATGTCATTGAGCAGTAAAGATTCTTTAAGGCAGCAGTACTAACATGGCAAAATGCATTATCATTGAACAATAAAGATTTATAGTGCCACAATACAAATATGAGAGAATGCAATGTCATTTAGCAGTACTAACACCCTCAACTCCCTTGATCAATTCTAAACAGACCAACTATGAAACACTCTATTATACCTTATTCACAGGCCAGTGACTACTTAGAGTCTTGCTGCCGGCATGATAGGGCCCAAGTTGGAGCTCATATGGATCCAGTTATTTGTAATTCACAAAGCATCAAAGGGGGAACCACAATCTTATAAAAATATAAAATGATGGCCAGAGCCTCTCACCACTTCATCGAGAATATCCTAGTGACCAGGCACCATGGTTCCTCTGATAAGAAAATTAGAAAATCAACTACCAGAACTCTGGTAATCATCTATGGCTTCTCGGTACTAAGCACAAGGGAACTCCTTTTCTTGTTGGATCATAGCAGGCATAGAACTACTAGTTTCAGACTTCTCTCCTGATTCTACAAAATACCATATCCAGGATTTCAGCAAGAGACAAACACAATCTGCTACTTCACTCCCCTGTCCCAAAACACTAGAAAATCCAGTCATGCTGCAAGGCCCTTTTTCCATGTTTCAGTCTTCCCTCCTTCAGCTAGTATTCCAGAAACCTCTTTCACTTTCGAAATTGTCTTTTTACATTCCTGAAAAGGAGCTCCACCTTGTGGTGTAATGGAAAACTACAGTCTATTACTTCTACATGAAATACAGTGAGAGCTACATACACTTTTGTACTTTTTATCTACTTTGGAATTCTTCTTTCACACACTATCCCAGTATGGTGTGCCAGCTAGCTGCAGAGGCTCTAATTCTAGCTTTGACCTCCTAATTCCACTATCTTCCCTTCTATCTCAGTTGTAAGCTTCTTATGATTTCCCCATTTGCAGCCATGAAAACTGTCTAGTTTGTACTGAATTTCATCCCACGTGCCTTTGGTTTTGCCATACAATTGCCTTTGATTTACTGAAATTCCTATTTACAGTCTGCTTGCAATGCCACATCATCTTCATACAACTGCTTTGCTGATTTGTCCCCCTCTGTCCTGTTTGTTGATGTAGTCCATCAAAAGTATGAACAGCAGTAGGCTCAAAGCTGAACCCTGGCGCACACCCGCACTCACTGGAACCCCTCTGTGAGTCCAAACACTGTTCACATTTTTGTTATCGAGTCCCTGTAATAAACTGCACAAATTCTACCAGTGTTTTCAGGACTTTGAACCATTCCAGTACTGCCCAAATCAACTCTTTTAGCTCCTTGTCATATGCTTAATCCTAGGTCAAGATAGGTGGCACTTGTCAGCCTTATAAAAGTTAACACCTGCAACATATTATGCTATCCATAACATATACAGATTTATGACTAGTGTCACACCTATACACGGTCTTACTTCATTGCCTACATTAAAAAAAATTCCCACACTATTCGTAGTGCTAAGAGAAGCACAGTGCAGGTCAATCTAAAAGGGGTCTAGCCTGGAACAAAAAAAAAAAAAAAAAACAGAAGCATCATGAACACTCAATATTCTTCTTCAACTATTCATTTCATTTTCTTTATGTATGCAAGGCTGACATAAAAGTTTTGGAGCCCCCAAAGACATAAAGATTTGAACCTCTCAGAAGGATTAGTAATCAGCTGCCAGTCACACATCACAGGTACCCTTGCTACTACTACTACTAACTTTATGGGTTCACTTAGCACACTGGGCATACCTCTCAACGTCTTAGTTTAAGCAATCTGGACAAAGCCTGACTAAAGACGGGGACAAAGGTAAAAAAATAGGGACATATTTTAAATATTGTTCTTGTAAACATAGAAAGTTGCTAGCATAACAGGGTTTGTGTTAGCATACATTTCCCATAGGATTTGAAGTCTGCAACTCAAATGTATATCATTATTTAGTGACTTCAGTCCTCAGATCATCCCAGTGATTTGCCAGAAAACCACAAATTTTCTGAGGAATACACCAAAAATATGAGGCAAAAATCTGGCCATTCTGTGAAAATCTGTACAGTTGAGAGGTATACGATTCCTAGGAGAAACATTAGCTTAATTAAGCCAGCTCACCTGTTTTTGATAAGGGGAGAGAAATGGACTCTGGTGACTCAGCATTCTCTGTATTTTATTTTATTGTATTTTGTGAGTTAGGAGGTGATGCCATACAGTGGTTTACATGCTGGCATATTGTCTCGTAAAAGGCTGCAGGAAATACTCAAGCTTGCGATGGGTTTAGAGACAATGGGTGGGTCACAACAAAAAAAAAAACTGTACTTGCAGAGTGTCAGCCTCATGGAATCCTGTGCTGAGGTCTCACGACTAATGGAATGAGCAATTGGCAGATCCCCGAAAGTCAGCCGAGAGAATCAAAACAATGGAAAAAGGCTTAACACAACCTGAGGCCTCCTCATTCATATACAATGAAAACATTAATTAAATTAAAGCAGCTAGGTACCCTGATAGGATTAACAAAGTCAGAAAGATCTACTTCTGGTTAAGACAGAGACGGTAAGGTTATAAGGATGGAATGATCCAGAACTGCTTAGCTGGATTAAAAACAAACAAAGGCTGAATGAATGAATGAATAAATAAATAACTGAACTCATACACATTGAAAAGATTTCAGACGGTTACTAACAATACAAACAGAATCAGAGGAATCCAGAAGCGCTAACACTGCTGTTAGTTGGAGCATTATGTTCACTTTAACAAAACATTAACACTCTGGGCTGCCTAGAGCCACCAAGAAAAAAATAAATAATAGAATCTCAAATTCAGACTTGTACTCTTACTACATAAATCTTGTAAAAGAGACATTAGTTTAGGAACAATGGCATCTAAATAAAACTGAAAACAGTGCATTATTAACCAGTATAAAATCAAACTAAGAATATAATGCAAGGAGCAAAGAAGGAAATATTATTACACCAGTCTACAAGATGCTTAGAACAAACCCCCCAAAATGTCTGATCACCTACCAATAATTTTCTGAAGCCTGACAATAAATCTTAACCTTGTACTTTCCCCAAATTAAAGAAGACACAATACAGCATTCCATTTTTCCAATAATCCTCATACTCTACCAGCAGAATGCAGTAGTTCAAATACCAATACAAATACTTTCCCTCTTGTACTTAGTCCTACAGACTCTACAAAGGAGCTCCTACAAAAATTCAAAGCTACATCACTTCCATGTTAAAATGTTCCATCATAGTGAGCCAGATTCTGAAAAGGACGCTGTCAGCAGTAAGCTCTAACATGGGCTGCTACCATTGGTGGCAGCCCTTTCTGATTTAGAAACAGGCCGACCACAGTGATCCTGCATGCTCTGTAGGATCACCATGGCAAGCTGTCTCCTTGGCCAAGCTATACACTAATGAAGCATTCAGGAAGTGTGGCCTGTACTAATTAGCTATGTGCCCTCTGCTGGAAATACCTGCAGTAAGTTAGCTCAGTCATCCAAGTTAACTAATGTAGCCATAAGTGTGTGTGTGTGTGTGTGTGTGTGTGTGTGTGTGTGTGTGTGTGTGTGTGTGTGTGTGTGTGTGTGTGTGTGTGTGTGTGTGTGTGTGTGTGTGTGTGTGTGGATGAGGGTGAATGGCTGAGTATGTCCATCAGTGTAATCGGGTGAGGATTATTGTCTGTGTGTGGGGGGGTGGGGTTTCACACCTCTAAACTCCGCTAGACTAACAAGCTGCTCCAACAATACTTAAGCGCAAAAAACAGACACCAAGGAAATTTAAAAACGACTCTAAAATTAATTTTAAATTTAGTAGAACAACTTTTTTTGCAGCATAAAAGATTTATGGGTGGGGGAACATGACTCACCATGGATACTCAAAGTATGACCCTACAGTCAATTAATTTAATAAAACAACAGTTTTGCAGCATGAAAGATGTATAGGTCAGAGATGAGACACCAGACACCATGGATATTCTTTAAGTATTACCAGAGTCACTTAAAACATTAACAGAATGCTAGTTTGCAGCACAGAAGACACATGGGTAGGAGGAATCCCTAAACATTAGCAATAATGTTTAAATACTACCCTAAATTCACTTATTAAAGTTTAAAGAAAGAGAGGGAAAAGGTTTCAAAGCACATTTAGTCCTCTGCACTAACACTAGATACCAGGAAGATTGTTTTAATTGCAGTAGTCATTAAAGAAAAAAAATACTATAATGGTTAAGATATTTGCCTTATAGACGTAAGGTGCAGGGTTTGATTCTCTAAAGGTTAATTGCTGGGCTTAAAATGGCCCACAAGAACAGTTAGCCTAGTAGTAATCTAGGAACTGTTTGTTTGGTCTGCTTGCTGTACTCTGCCTGAATATTGCTGATCTCTGGCTGCATTTTATTTTGAATTGAAGCTTTTGATATAAGGTTTTGCTACTTCTAGTTTGCATCTTATTCTTGTATTACATTTGTTTTGTTTTACGTTTTCTGCTCTGTTGGAGTTTTAAGAGGTCTTGGCTAGGGTCAGTTTGAAAAGTTAGCAAAGAATTCCTTTGCAAACCGTGAATAACATCAATTAATTAGTGGGAGGAGCTGAGAAACAACATTCTTCTTCTTTTAGTTACAAACATCTGTATTTGCCTGAAATGTTTGTTTGGCCTGCTTGCTGTACCCTGCCTGAATATTGCTGCTCTCTGGTTGCATTGTTTTTCCCTGCCATCCACCAAATTATTGTTGTGTTCTTAAGCTTGGTGGCTTTTGAATTGTTTGCCCCTACTATAAAAATCTGATTTTGGACATTCCTCTCAGTCCCATCTCATCTCCTCATTCTAGTATGAACACAGGCATTATACAGGAAGGCCCACTTCCTTAGTTTCTCAACCTTGAATTATCTTCTGTTTCTTCCCTTCCCACCTAACCTAAAGAACGCACTTTATTCAGCAGCTTTTACCATACTTGTGTTTATTCCTACTTTATTACTTTATTTTGCTTTTGCGGCTTGTTCTTAAAAGTGTTCAATTGCATTTATTCTACTGCATTTATTACTGCTTGTTAGTAGCCTGATTAAACTGTAACTATTATTCTAAGCCTCTTGGTTTTGGTTTAAGCACTTGGGCTTCACACCAGTTGCTTTATATTAAGAAGGTTTGTGGTCTACACTTTCATGGCAGGAGAGGTAGCTTACATCCTTCTAAGTTGGAAATTGCTCGTTGAAGGCTTAGTGTGTCTGTTATTACAAAAGTGTCTTAGTTCTGGTTTAAGCACTTCGTCTTCAGGCCAATTATTTTTCATTAAGAAGGTTTGTGGTCTACACTCTTTTCGGAGGAGAGGGTAGCTGCTGCCCTTCTGAGCTGGGAATTGCTGGTTGAATGCTTATTGTGGCTGCTTATTTCAACTGTGTTTTTTCTGAAACTGGTGTATTTTGCTGTAGCATAAACTAGAGTCAGACCTGCTTTATCTAAATCTGTTTGTATACCTTGAGCACTCAACCATGCCATCTTTTGTTAGAGAGGGTTCCCCTGCAACCTAGTGGCAGGAGTGTGCAGTTAGAACTCATCTGATTAAAGGTTGCTAGAACAGGGCTCAGTTTTGAGCTTTTTTATTAGTTAATTTGTTTAGATCAATTTGTGCTCATTTTCTACATAGCACCATGTCTGCGCAACTACTGCGCAGAGGTGGGCGCTGTTGGTGGTTATAGACGCAAATTTGTCTGCTAATTTTCCCTTAGTACTCTGCTGGTGCTCCATCAGTGAGTTCTCGTGATTGTCCCCCACTGACAGGTGATAAATTCAGTGAAGCTCCTAAGGTAGCAGCAAAGATCCTACCCACTATCCCCTCGTATTTTTGTCCACTACTCCTGACATATACTTTCCTGGTCCTTCCTGTCCTCTCCCTGTTTTCTGACCACATCAACTTACCTAGCATTATGGACAGACAATTTACTATAATTTCTCCAGCCAGCCTGGTTGACATGGGCATCCTGAGGCAATGTAGCAAGTGCCTCATGTATATTGACAACCCAATTCTTCTAGTCCAGACAAATTCATTATGTGAGAGATGCATTTATATCAAGAACCTAGAAACCAGACTCTCTCACTCACCAGTCAGTTCATCTGATACTAAGCAGGTTATCAGCATGCACACCTCACCTCCTGCCCCTACCAAACCAACAACACATAAACCTACATATGGGGAGGTCCTTATAAAAAGCTTACCTAAACATCAGAGACCTGCCAAACACAAACACAAGCACAATTCACATAATACATCCTCTGCAGAACATAGTACACATAATATATTACACCCAGTGTCTCACCAGTCAAGCCCCTGAGGCATAACACAAAAACAAACTTCTTATTCATAAGCAACTCAATTGTGAGACACACAGATGTCCCTCTCACCAGGTTGGATAAGGAAAAGGTCACATTCAGCTGCCAGGATCTGCCACATCACACACACACTCAAGTCTCTCAACAACATTATGACTCCATCATAGTCCATGCTGGCGTGACTGAATTCAGATATACCTCACTGCACTATATGAAGAGAGACATGACTGAGCTCTCTGATTATATGTCTCAGGCAGGTACGTCCCTAGCCTTAAGCAGGATTTTACCTTGGCCTAGGATGATACCTCAGTACAAACAAAAAATGATTGACTTCAACAACTGGCTTAGTTTCTGGTGTCATTCAAAGGGGATACAGTGTCTATCATGGGATGACATGGTCAACAGACCTCGATGCTTTGCCAGAGATGGTCTTCAACTGTCACCCATGGGGTTTTGGTTACTGGCTAAGGCTCATGTCATCCCCATAGTGCCATTTTTAGGCAATGTCACAAGAAAAAAAATCCTGATGTAAAAATACCCTCTAAAAACATCCACAAGGTTATGTTGCTAAATGCTAGAAGTCTAAACCAGAAACTCCACTCAGTGGAAGCAGTCCTCACCCTAGAAGATGCTGACATTTGTGCAGTCACTGAATCCTGGTTTAAGGCTACAGAGCGCACCCCAGCTATACCAGGTTATATTTCCTTCCACTTGTTCAGACCACAAACTTAAGGCATATGAACTAAAGGAAGTGGTGTACCAATATTCATTATAGATTAATACACTTCTAGATTGGTTAAACAGCATGATTCCCTTTAATTATTTCAGGTGCAATTGACTGTAGGTAAGACCCCTCTTCAGGTCATTTCTAGTTATAGGACCCCCTCCATGAATCATGACATCCACTCAGCCTACTTGGATCTACTTGAATCAATCAAGATACAACCAAACACTCTGGTTTTGGGTGACTTTAATTACCCTTTCATAGACTGGGTAAATTATATGTTCTAACTCACTTGCTCAAAGGCCCCTGGACTTTGTTAACTCCAATGCCCTGGACTAACTGGTTGACACACCCACAAGGGGCTCAAGCATCTTGGCTCTGGTGTTCACCAACATGGGAGACCACTGCATCACCCCAGTGTGTGGCTATCGCTGGTAAGATCTGACCACAAATCAGTCTCACTAGAAGTAACTATAACACAAGACCCCCCTTAGCAACAACTAGACTAAATAACTTCTCCAAGGCAAATTACAACTTTTTAAGTGACGGTATAAATAGCTTTACAGCCTCTTCCCCCACTGATGGAACAGACACCTATGCTGAGTTATACACCAATGCTTTACACAAGCACCTGTACAATTGTACTGACTCTGCCATCCCTGATAGAACCAAAGTGAGATCTTCAAGGAAAAACAAACCTGCCTGCTGGACAACTGCCATTAACAGGCTATACAACAGGAGAAATAACTGCTGTCTAAGAGTTGGAAGGAATGGTCTCAAAACTAAAAACACTCCCTTCTCAACTTAAACAAGCAAATAAGACTCCAAAGCTAACCTTGAATCCAAATTAGCTTCCCTAACTAAGGATAACCACAGGGCGGTCTTTCGTTACATCCGTAACCTCAAAGGTAAGGCTCAGATTTACTCTGAACCTGTAGTTAATGGTACTATATATACAGAACATATGAATATAGCAAACCTGCTGGCTGGCAGGCTCAGTAAAACCTTCACTCCCCTGTCCCAGCCACATTTACCCCAAACCATCCCTAACACCTGTCCTTTACCTAGTATCTCTGAGGAGCAGGTCTTAAATGCCCTCTCCAAGGTCAAAAACACAGCCTCTATGGGACCAGACAGCATCCTGGGCTGTGTTCTACATGGGTTAAAACAGGAATTGGCATCAACATTGAGTACACTTTCAATCACAGCCTAAGCACTGGCTTCATCCCAGCAGAATGGAAAACAGCTACCGTCACCCCTTTGCACAAAGGGGGTGCATCCACAGACCCCAGGAACTACAGATCCATTAGCCTTACCAGCCTTATCTGCAAGGCCATGGAATGAATAATCATGGACCTTATAAAGAAAACTATAGGAAATCTCCAAACGCTCGACACCACCAATTTGGCTTCAAGGGGAGATTATGCCTGTTAAACTTGGTGGACTAATTCGAGACATTCACCAAAGCCCTAGACAAGGGCAAATCTGTGCATATGGCCTACCTAGACATAGCCAAGGCTTTTGACACAATCCCCCACTCAGGCATCATTAATAAACTCACCCAGCTGGGTACCAACCCATATATTGTCAGGTGGGTTGCAAACTGGCTCACGGACAGAACCCATACGGTCAAAGTGGGGGAATCTACCTCCTCCAGCAGACCCGTAACCATTAGAGTTCCACAGGGTTCAGTTCTGGGACCCCTACTGTTCAGAATCTACTTCAAAGTACAGGCTAAAACTACAGGACTGTGACTGACAAAGTTTGTTGATGACTGCAAACTGGCAGTGATCATTGAAACCTCTAGCAGTCAACATCCTGCAAGAAGGTCTTATGCAAACTAATGACTGGTGCCAAAGTCATGGTCTTAAAGTTAATGCAAAAAAAATGCAGTAGTATCCCCTTTGGCAAAAGTGATGTTCCTGCAAACTGCCACATCAATAGCAATACCCTAAGCACACAGTCAGTAGTGAGAGATCTGGGCACACAGGTTGACAGAAACCTTAACTTCAATCACCATGTCTGCACAGTGGTAAGAAGGGCATTTTATATTGCTCATCTCATAAGTAAAGACATTGCCCCCAGAAAAAAAAGAGGTTATAACCCCCCCCCCCCCGTATTCTTCCCTCATCAGGACAATAACAGAGTACAAAGCTCCCTTTGGAATGTTCCTTTCCAAACACCTGCAGCAATTGGAGTGACCACATAGGTTCCTTACAAAGAAAATTCAGGGACTTCAAGATCTGTCTTATGTGGACAAACTGAAGTCATTGTTCGTTTACTCTGTGTCATACAGACTGCTCAGAAGCAATCTGTGCCTTGCATATGGAGCAATTTCTGACCCACCTTTAATGGAAATGCTGCACATTCACAAGTCAAATGGCTCACGGGTAACTCACTCAAAGGACCTTAACCTGATATGTGACATGAACAGAACTTACTGGAGAGACAGATTTGTCTCACAGAGGTTGCCCTACCTTTAGAACAATGCTCTTATTCATGTTAAACAAAGTCCCCCATTGTCCCTATTTAAGCGTAATTTGGATGATTGGATGGGTAACCAGAAATTCACCCGGGGGTTCCACCTGTGTCCCTCTTGGGCAGGGGCAATAGGTGCTAATTGTAGTGTCTGCTTAAACAAGACACCCTTGGGAACATGGGTTAAACTTGGCTAGGCTTGTAAGTGCCATGGGGCTGTTAGCCTAGTAACCTCCTATGATCCTATGAACTCTGTATCCTTGGTACAGGGAACAGTGCTTTAAGAAAACAGATCTTTAGTCCTGTACACCAGTTGAGGACTTCATTAAGAGATCGCTCTTGCATCCTGATGTATTTGCTAAACAAGAAGAAGCAGAGCCATAGCTGGGAGATAGTCCAAGTCCTAAAGCACATAACCCTCACATCAATGCCCTGTTTCTCCTGTATGGGACACATGGGGAGTGAAAGTTAAAAAAAAATGTGGATCTACTGATAATGACCCCTAACACATTACAACTGCCCACCATAGCTACATTTCTGAGGAGGTATGCAACCCTAGTGTTTGTCATTAGTGTCTGGCATTACTGCCTGACTGTAATGATCCATGAGTTACAAGGGACAGGATACGTATAAGAGGCAAAATCAGGAGTGTTCTGTAAATTCACGGACAGTTGAGAGGTGCCCTGGTTTGTCGATGTAGGAGACTGACATACCTCTAAATGAGGGTCTATATCGGCATTTCAAAAATGTAATAGGTCGAATAACTAAATGTCGAACTAAAATGATCGACCTATTACATTTTCGAATGCCGATAAAAAAATAACCCCCCCCCCAAAAAAACTAAAGGGTGTAGGCAGGGGGGCAAGCTCCCCTTCACCCCCCCATACCCCCCCGCTACTCAAATATACCAACTCCGAGACCGCACTACATTGAGGTAAACGGAAATCTCCCCTTACAGAGATTTCAATTTACCCATTCGATGTTCTGCCCTTTCGGCATTCTCGATGCAACAATATCAAATTCGATATTGTTAGCATTCAAGATGCTGATAGGGACCCCTAAATGGCTGTGCTGAAGACTTCCAGACAAAGACAAAAGGAGCACTAGATAATACAGGGCATAATATTTAAATATTACTCTGGCTGACTTAAAAGTTAACAGAACTACAGGGTTAGCAATACAATGGATTTTCTGAACACAAAGATGAATGACTCTCTAATGTCTGGCATTAGTGAAAGACTGTATTCCTCTGTGATTTAAAAGCTATAATTAGAGGCTACATGAGGCATGTTCTGTAAAGCGGGGAACTAGTAAAATATATGAGGATGTGTCTTATGTCTGTACATGAGTGTGAGTGTTTGCATGTGTTGGGGGTGTGTGTGTGTGTGTCTGTGTGTTGCATTTGAGCACTGCACAGTGAAGAAGTACTTGTGTTAAAGAGAAGCATGAGCCATCAGGGTTGATTACTGCAGGAAAAGTGCTAACCAGCACTAGCAGTAATACCATGCAATGCAAATTATTTATTTATTTAACATTTGTTAACCAGGAAAGTCTAACATGGAATGAAGCCAATTTTTAGCAGAGGCCTGGGGAGAAACACTCCAGATGCATGTCTTTCTACCTTGCGAGGAAACTGGAGCACCCAGAGAAAGCCCACGTGAATGCCAGGAGGACATGCAGACTCCGCAGACAAGGCACCCCAGCCAAGAATTAAACCAGAGAACTTCTTGCTGTGAGTCAACAATGCTACCACTGCACCACTGCACCTTACAATCTTCTTCCCTGATTTAGTATCACAAATCAGAGTATTCACATGCTGAACATGCAGGATCACGAAGCATAAACACTGAAATCCAAATTAGCTGATAATGACGTTTTTACTCAATTAACCTAATTATGTATCTGAATCGCTTTTTCCACAACCGTGGATACAGCCCCTTCTGGCTGCAGCCCTTAGCAACCACAGTGGGATTCTTTATGAATCCCTGGGAATATCTCCATAGCGCAGCATATGCCACATCATATCACATATCTATAATTATAAATCATTTAGTTAAACTTTCAATGCTCCCAGAACTCAATGAATGATCTTACACAATTTTCTTCCATAAAATTAGTACCTCTACAGAACTCCCTAATTACAAACCATCAGCCATCACATGCCCCTTCCATAAAATGTTCAAAAATAATTAATAAACAACTTCCTAATTAACTGTTTGAAAACAAGCTAAAGTCCACAACACAACTGGGTTTCATGCTGGAACACTCCACAAAAACAGGCCTACTAACCTTTGTGACCTTTGTATATGAGACACATAATGTAGGTGATGTACTAGAATCATTGATCTTTTTCTTACCAAAGGCATTTTTTATTGTCTCACATCCTATATTACTACTAGCCCAACTTAAGGAACTAGGCCCAAACAATGAAACTATGCAATGCTTCTCTTTTTAACTGACTAAGCAAGGAACTGAAATAAGTACACTAGAGCAGTATGTTATCAACTCCACAACCAAAAGAAGGATCACCCTAAATCAGGGACCCTCTGCTAATCGCCAAAAGTTTAGGACGGTGCAGTGATGCAGCGGTAACGTTGTCGCCTCACAGCAACAGGTTCTCCGGTTCGATTCTCAGCTGGGGTGCCTTCTGTGCGGAGTCTGCATGTCCCCCCTGCATTTGTGTGGGTTTCCTCCGGGTGCTCCGGTTTCCTCCCACGTTACAAAGACATGCATAAGCATTTTTCCCTGGGCCTCTGCTGAAAATTGGTTCGTTCCAAGTCGGACTTTCCCGATTAACAAATGTTAAATAAATAAATAAATAAATAAAAAGGTCAAGACCAAGGGATATTTAAAGTCCATATTACTGCCACTGCCTGGGACATAGAGAGCTAAATTACATTTGCTTAAGTTGCTCAGTTCCTGCCATAAACAGATTTGGCCCCCCAAAGAAGCTGACACTTTGATCAACAATTCCAGTGATACAACAAGCTTCACAATACAAAATCTACAATTAAAGGAACTGTTCAGAAAATCTTAAAAGTGACTGCTAATGACAAAGTGACAAAGAATCTCCTACAAGGTGAAGGGATCTCTCTCTCTTTTTTTTTTTTTTTGGTATTAGCTTATAATCCCCTTCCCCGATTTAGTATCATAAATCAAAGTATTCATATGTAGAACATGCAGGATCTTGAGCCAGAAACAATGAAATCCACAGATACCAAAACCCACAATATCAATTCCTGGACTTGCCCCTCCTGCAGGACCCATGTTAATGCTGTGTGTGTGTGTGTGTGTGTGTGTGTGTGTGTGTGTGTGTGTGTGTGTGTGTGTGTGTGTGTGTGTGTGTGTGTGTGTGTGTGTGTCTGTGTGTGTGTGTGTGTGTGTGTGTGTGTGTGTGTGCACGCGCGCGCATGCCCACAGGCTCATATATAAACCTATCTCTGAGGTTTAAAATGCTGCAATAAACTTAATTTTATATAAACTACCTTCTTCTAAAGCGCACGGCAACAGTTTAGAAAACAGCAGTCCTTTGCTGCTTTACTTTATACATACTTATTACTTACATATTATTATTATCAGAGTTACTAGATCACATAACCATGCCAGTGACTCCTCTACTCTTCTTACATATCCACAATTTGGAACTCCCTGCCTCCTTCCATTACCCTGGAATCTTTTCTATCCAAATTTACGACATCTATCAAAAGCCATCTCAGCAACAAATGGTTATGTCCCTGCTCCACACCTGACTAACTACAGTCCTGCTCCACTCCTGCTATTACTCTTTCCTCAAACAAACAGTCTCCTCATATAACTGTTTAGTCTTATCAATACCATATTCAGATGCATGATGTGACTTTAGATAGGATATTTAATATACTTTATTCTTAGTACATATATTGATCATTGTATATGTCTTTGTAAGAAATTAATAATTTGTGCTCATCTATATTGTCTGGTTGAATATACTAGAAACAAGTAAAATATATTGTCTGTATGTCTTGCGTATGTGTTTCTTTGAAGCTTTTCTCCCCGGGCCTCCACTGAAAATGGACATGTATCCAGTTGGACTATCCCAGTTAACAAATGTAAAATAAATAATAAATAAAAAAATACCTATCTATACGTATCGTTATTAAGAGGGAGGTGGGGAGTGGGGGTTCATACCTCACAATTGTTCAGATTTTTGCATCATATTTTCAGTTTGTTTCTCAAAAAAATTGTGTTCTTCTGGCAGATCACTGAGGACTGAAATCAGAAAATAATGGTAAACATTTGAGATTTAGATTTCATATCCTTCAGAAAACGCATACTAATGCCAAACTTATTCCATCAAGGAGGTAGGGGGATGTATGTGTGTGTCATACCTCTGACCTGTATAGATTTTCATAAAATGTCCAGATTTGTGCCTTATATTTTTGGTTTGTTCCTCATAAAAATTCTATTGTGTTTTTTTTTACTAAATAATGACAAGCCTTTGAGTTTCAGACTTCATATCCTTCAGAAAATGCACTCTAACACAAATCATGTTATTCTAGCAACTTTCTAAATTTAAAAGAGGAATATTTAAAATGTGTGCCTAGTTTTGGGCTTTTGCCCCCCCCACCCCCATTATGATGGGCTTTGTCCAGATTTCTTGTGCTAAGAGATTGAGTGGCATGGTGTGTGTGTGTGTGTGTGTGTGTGTGTGTGTGTGTGTGTGTGTGTGTGTGTGTGTGTGTGTGTGTGTGTGTGTGTGTGTGTGTGTGTGTGTGTAAGAGGCAGGTAACATACCCCTCAACTGTCCAGATTTCTAATGTCCAGATTTTTGCCCCATATTTTGTCTATTCCTCCTAAAAAGAATTGAAGTTGCTAAACAATGATAGACATTTGAGTTTTAGACTTCATATCCTTTAGAAAAATGCATACTAACATAAATCCTGTTATTCTAGCAATTTTCTAAGTTCATGAGAACAGTACGTATAATCTGACCTTATTTATTTTAGGCTTTGTCCAGATTTCTTGCACTAAGACATTGAGGTGTGTGTGTGAGACAGTGCAATGCCCTAGGCAGAGTTTGCAGGTGGAATTTATTTTCAAGTGCATTTTCAAGGAATTGTGAGCTTCATGGGGAGAGAAGTGTACTGCTGCTTATGCTAAGTCTGCAAAAAATGTGCAACTGTTTTGTTTAGCAAAAGGGATCACTATTGTGGTATAGAATTTTAAAGCTGTGTTAGCACAAAAGGTAGTATACTTCCGTCTTGAAGCAGAGGGCTGTAGATTCTACACCCACAGCATGCAGATTTGTATTTTTAGGGGGCGGGGTACTGCAGTACTCAGTATGTCCTCCTTTGGAAGAGATGCCTAGTAATTATGAACCTGTTTTTCAGTTTGCCATCCATTCCCTATTGCAGTATACCAACTCACCATTTTTAATGTAACAGTCAATTTATTCTTCAAGGGCAGCACAGGTACTGAATTTGTAGATGAAACACTGACATATAACGTTTTCTAGCAGCAACCTCTTCATTAGTTTCAGATCCTTTTAATGTGGAATTATTCAGACAACTTTTACTTCTGCAGAGATTGTGCATAATGACTGATATTGGTGGATTGTAATGACAGAAGTTTATAGTGGCTTTTTATGGTTGAAAATGTTCTGAACTGGGCAGCTTTGTAATTATTGGCTCATATGTTTTGTTTCATTGCTTAATGGAAAATGTTTAAATCTATAAATTTAAAACACGCTCTAACAGGTGGTAATGTATTATTGTTTAATTGTTATATATTAAAATTTAATACAATCAAGAATGTGAATCAAAGAACTTTTGCATGATCCTAAAAATGTGTGCAAGGGGGCTATGATTTGAAAAGAGCCCAGAGGTAAACTTACCCCCCCCCCACCCCCACTGGCCAGATGGATTTTCTTTGAATGTGGGTTTCAATGCTGTTCAGTGAATGTGAGATTCAAAGGCAGATAAGTTTTAATGCTAAGTCTGTTTTCATTGTAAGACTCTACTGCTTTGTTTAGCAAATGTCTATCAGTGTTTGTGCTATAACATTTGAAATAAAAGTTGAAAATGAAATCCAAATATCTGTAATCATTGTAGAATTAAAGCATAAAACAGTATGCCCACAGAGTTTTGAACAGTGTTTATGGTAAATGGGGAGAAATAGCCAAGTAATGGGACACTGGAATAGCTGCGTGGGGGTGCTCTGGATTTTCACCCCCCTCTGCAAAAAATCTTGTGGGATCCCCTGCCTGTATTCTAGGCAAAGATCACCTCTCAGTAAAGACACAGTACTTTGAGGTGATCAGCACAGGACATTGTGTTTACTCCCTGTATTCTTTTTGTAAGGATTCTTTGTAGACATTCCAATTGCTGCATGTGTCTGGTCAGGTACATACCAAAGGGGCATTATACTCTATGATGGGTCTGATGACAAACTAGTACAGTAGTAGAATGACCTCTCTTGGACCTAGATGCCATGCCTTTGCTTAGAAGTTGGGCAACATAGAAGGATTTTCGTACTACCCTGGACATATGTTGGTCGAAGGCTAGGTTACTATCTACATGAGTTTCCATATCCTAGTCAACTTTTAAGGGTGTTTTATTGATGACATAGTTACTCAGGTTAGTATACTTCCCGAAAGGTACTATCATGCATTTCTTGGTACTGAGTTTTAAGTCATGGCTTTGGCACAAAGCATTTGTCTGTATTAGACCTTCCTGAAGGTTGTTATCATCTTGGGAGATTCAATGGCTTCTCCCAGTTTGCAGTCATCTGCGAACTTGATTAGCCAGAGGCTTTTGACATTGGCTTTGACATCTGAGAAGTAGATGCTAAAGAACAGTGGGCCTAGTACAGAGCCCTGGAGAATTCCACTGTTGACCGTTCTCTTTGTGGAGGTGGCCTCACTGATTCTAACTTCCTGTGTCCTATCTGTGAGCCAGCTAGCTATCCAGCATGTTATAAAGGGGTTTATACCTACTTCTATAAGTTTATTTTAAATGCCCAAGTGATGTACTGTATCAAATGCTTTAGCCAGATCTAGGAATGTAGTATGTACCATTCTCCCCTCATCCATTGCTTTAGTGACCTTGTCAAAGAAGTCTACCAGATTCAGTAAGCATGATCATCCTTTGATAAAGTTAAACTGGGATGGATCCAATACCTGGAGGGGTCCTACGTCTTTGTTGATAATTTCCATAACAATTATTCCATGGCTTTGCAAATAAAATTAGTCAGACTAATGGGTCTGTAGTTTCGAGCAACTGCTGAAGGTCCTCCCTTATAAAGGGGATGACTGTTGCAGTCCTCAATTTTAAGTGTCACAAAGCCTGTTTTAAGAATATACTTAAATAATGACTCCAGGGGTCCCATTAAGTTGTATTTTAGACTAATTAGGAGGCATCCTGGGATGGATCCAATACCTGGAGGGGTCCTACGTCTTTGCTGATAATTTCCATAACAATTCTTCCATGGCTTTGCAAATAAAATTAGTCAGACTAATGGGTCTGTAGTTTCGAGCAACAGCTGAAGCTCCTCCCTTATAAAGGGGATGACTGTTGCAGTCCTCCATTTAAGTGTCACAAAGCCTGTTTTAAGAATATACTTAAATAATGACTCCAGGGGTCCCATTAAGTTGTATTTTAGACTAATTAGGAGGCATCCTTATCCTGGGATGTTACTGTGGCCCACTGTTGCCATTTTCTTGGCTTTAGTGAGTGCAGCCAGTATATCCTCCTCTCCCTAGTTATATTTGGAAGGGTTATGTTTGAGGGTATACAGGGCGGATGGTTTGGGGTAAGACACATGTAAATTTGGAACTGAATTAGTATGCTAACAGGTTCACTATACCACCAGGCTGGTTGAATGTGACATCATTAACCACCAGTTTAGCATATTGCTGTGTGCTGGCCTTGAGGTTTTTGACATAGCTATAGAAGGTCTTATGGTTATCTTTCACCTGGCAGGCTATCCTAAAAAAGTTGGCTTTGTTTGACATAACTAGCCCTCTTAGTTGGCTATTTATTTAGATGAGAGAGTTTTTATTTTTATGGGAATTACCCTCGCTGATTTTTGCCATAATATTTTACTTATATGTCTTATTTAATTAGGAATGCCACCAGGCTGGATTGTTTTTGGGGTTAGTCCTTGGCTTTATTCAGGTAGGTACAGCAGCCTCTATGTAGCTATTGACATGGTTGTACAGAGTTTCTGAGAGCAAATTAGCATATGCTGGTGTGTTACTGGAGTTTGGAAGGGCATCAAATTTTGACAATCCATCACTTGATAAAAGGTCATTTGTCTTGAAATAGTTCCAATCTTTTATTGTTTTTAATTTTGATTTTGAAGGAGACAGCTTTATGGTTGGATCTTACCAGGGAGGACAAGACATTCTGGTGGGGGGGGCTGCAGCATTCTCCCATATTTGTGAGCTTCTTGAGGTCCAGTATGTCAAAACGTCTACTGGGCATACTCACTATTTGTTCAGTGGTGGTCCAGGAATCTCTGTGCCTGTAGATTTGAGGCCATGTAGGATTCCCAGTTTATAGAGGGTTAATTAATGTCTCCCATGATTAGGGTGTTAGGTTGGAAGGTAAGTATCTCTAGTAGGTCCAAATATGCAATGTCTGCTTCTTGGGACATGGAGGGTGACCTATAACTGGCTAGGACATGGTATAGGCTTTTGTGTATGGTGATCTGCATGTGAAGGAACTCCAGCACATCATCCTGTTTGACCACTCTAGAAGTATGTTTGTTACTGATGTGTACTGAGACAGCCCACCTTTATCCCTTGTCTATGAAGCTTCTAGTCTAAAAGTGTGGAAGGCACTGAAACCTTGCACTGCTGCGGTACTCTCTGCCACTTTAAACCATGTCTCGGTAAATGCACAGATGTCTAAATTCTCAAGTGTGAGAAGGGCTTGGAAGAAATGCATTTTTTTTTTATTTAGGCTCCTGGCATTGAGTAGTTACACCCTGAGGTTCAGTCGAGTTGATTTTGCTGTGTCGGTAGATTTGTCAGTTTGGCATTACCTGAAAAAATGCAAAAAGAAATTAGAGGAGTGCACCATGAGCTGTAAAAACGAAGTACTGTCCAAATAGATAAAAATCCAAGGTTTAATAGGAAAAAACCATACAAACAAACGAGTGAAACTGCAGTAAGTAAGCGCTTTCGCGCTGAAATCAATGCTTCATCAGACATCAAATGCAGTCAACTAACAAGTTCTTATATACACTAAATGACATCATTACCTAGTTTAAATGAGCAAATCAAGTACAAGAAACAATTAAAAAGCTGAAGACTAATTAAAAACAACAAAAGGACCACTTATGATAAAGTGAAAAACACATAAAAAGCACATAAAACTAATGCCTTAGTGGTCTAATGGCTAAAAAAGGTTTTAATGCTACTCTTTCATTCAGTCCAAATTTGTGGGCTTGTAGTTTCAAAATCCATTTCCCCTCTCTTTCTTCTGTACGGTTCCTGTACTGTGTTTTTTGTGTCGGCATGACGACTAGGAGTCTACGTGAGCGCATGAGGGAACATATCTATGCCATTGAGAAAGTTAACATCACCAACGCCGTGGCAAAACACATTTTAGATAATGGTTCCTCACACAGTTTTAAGTTTAGGGTGTTGGAAAAGGTTAGTAAAGGAGGCAGATTGGGTAACATCAGGAACCGTACAGAAGAAAGAGAGGGGAAATGGATTTTGAAACTACAAGCCCACAAATTTGGACTGAATGAAAGAGTAGCATTAAAACCTTTTTTAGCCAATAGACCACTAAGGCATTAGTTTTATGTGCTTTTTATGTGTTTTTCACTTTATCATAAGTGGTCCTTTTGTTGTTTTTAATTAGTCTCCAGCTTTTTAATTGTTTCTTGTACTTGATTTGCTCATTTAAACTAGGTAATGATGTCATTTAGTGTATATAAGAACTTGTTAGTTGACTGCATTTGATGTCTGATGAAGCATTGATTTCAACGCGAAAGCGCTTACTTACTGCAGTTTCACTCGTTTGTTTGTATGGTTTCTTCCTATTAAACCTTGGATTTTTATCTATTTGGACAGTACTTCGTTTTTACAGCTCATGGTGCACTCCTCTAATTTCTTTTTGCATTTGTGGTCTCACATATTGAGGGTGCTTTACCTGGCAAACATTGTTTGTTGTTTTTTCATTACCTGAAAAAAGGCGAGGAGTGGATAAGCCAGTATTTGAAAGCCTAGAGGGGAAGGGTGTACACCGTCCTTGGAAAAGCAACTTTGTCTGCTAAGCATGTCCTTCCAAGTTGACAAACACTGGATCTCTTTAGAATGACACCAGAAAACAGCCAGTTGTTGAAATTAATAATTTTTTGCTTGTACTGTGGCATTGTCTTCAGTAATGGTAATATATTGCTCAGTGCTAGGCTCATGCCAGCCTAAGATACATAGTCTGAAAGCTCCACAATATCTCTCTTCATATAGTCTAGGGAGCTATATCTCAGGTCATTTACACCTACATGGACTATGATGGAATCATACTGGTACCTGTGGTGTAATGAAATAATTTGGCAGATCCTGGCTCTAGATAAGCGGCAACAGTTCTCTTCTCCTTGTTCACCTGGTTAGAGGGACATCAGTATATCTTACAATGCAGTCTCCTATGGTGAGAGTCTTAGGAGTGTGCTTGCTTGCCTTAGGGGCTTAGTGTTTGGGGCTCCACCGAGAGTGACAGTATGTGTAGTGTTAGGTGTTTTTTCTGAGTGCCTTTGGGATTGCTGACGTGCAGCTTTGACAATGGGTGGTCCAGGCGATCTTTATTGTTCAGTAAGATTGCTTTTACATGCCTCAACATATATTAGTCTATGTGTGTGTTGTGTGCAATGTGAGGTGGATGTGGTATGCATGGTTTCGACAACCTGATGTGCACTTGCATGCTAGAGTTTGGTCTTCAGTTTCATTGTGTAAGTACACCTCTCGCACAAAGTATCTGGTTCTTTAAAGATTAAGAGGTTGTCAGTTAACATGACACAATTGCTACATTCCAACAAGCTGGCTACAGACAAATTAGGAAAATGCACATCCAAACTGTCCAGTCTTTTGATTTGCGAGCTTCAAGGGGGTGGTATATTTGGGTTAGAAGGCTATTAACGGTGATTTCTTGGTGCAGACTAATATGGGTGCTTTACTGGGGCAAATTATGCTAAACAGTACAAACCTCTACTAACTTTAATGTTTACACAAAACTGAATTCTACTAAATCTCTAGGTATTGCTACTCAATGCCCAACTATCTGCTTCAAGCTTGTCAGAGCACAAGGTATATGTGCTATACTGCTGTTCTAAAGGGTACAGTTTTATGAAACATTCTACAGGAAAAAATTACTTTCTACATGTATGCTACTGTACAGGGCACTGCTAACCCAAGCAAACACACAAAATGTATGGCAGCACAGGAAAAAAACAGAAAACTAACTAATAAGCCCTCTGGCCAATAAAATAGCAACACTATGAGTCCTTTTGTGTACTTCCCAACTTAGATAGGCCAAGCAAACACCTCCTGCCACAAGATCACTAAACCCAGCCCTCCTAATGTAAAAACACAGTAGAAGGGATCCACAAGTGCAATACTGCCAGAAGCCACTTAAACAACTGAGATCCCTTGCTGAAGGTAATTTCAAGAAAGACTTATAGTATTTTTATTTTATTTATTATTTTGTTGACCGGGAAAGTTCGTTTAGGACAAAGCCTATTTTCAGCACAGGCCTGGAGAGAAATGCTCCAGATACATGTCTTTGGATTGTGGGAGGAAACCTGAGTACCCGGAGGAAACTCACACGAAGGGAGAACATGCAAATTCCGCACAGAAGGCACCCCAGCCGAGAATCAAACCAGAGAACCTCTTGCTGTCAGGCGACAACATTAACCACTGCACCTCTGCACCATATATTATAGTAATAACAGTGGGAGGAAGAGCAAACATTTTTATAAATAAAATTAAGTGAAATGTACACATAAAAGCAAGAAACAGTAGCAGTCACTCAAAATAACTTAAATGTGAGTTAGCAGTCAAAAGATACTTAACTTTGTCTTAAAGTCACTGGATACTGGAATGCAGGCTAGGACTCCAAGCTTTGCTGAGCTCCAGGAAAATGAACAGGAGATAATACGTAATAAAGGAGGTTTACTCAAGAGTAATACTGTTTTGTTGGGTACCCACTCAGTATCGTGGAGCTATGGAACACTATAGGTTGGAAAAGTACATAAATAGCTTATACAACAGTTAACAGCAATGAAAGAGGGGAGAGAGGGACTTTGAAAATCAAATAATCATAAGAGGTGGAGGCCAGAGACACAACCTTATAAAACAACAACAGCAAAAGGGTGGGAGGGTTAGGAAGAAATGTTAATGAACAAGCAGGCTAGCTAGAGAAGCATCCAACCAAACAAAGGCAATATTGGGTGTCTCTGAAACTTTAACTAAATGGGTTCGTGGGGGAGAAAATCTTAAAAATGATGCTCAATACTATAAAGTGGTTAAGTGGAAGATAGACAGAATGGGATACTTTGACTGCTGACTAGCAACTCGTGTTTTTACTACATGACGAGATACGTGTTAGAACGATTCTGGTGAGCTGTCACTATGTAGGCACTTGGCATATGTTCCAAGATGTTCTTGTATGCTATAGTAATAGGATATACACATTGTACTGTTGCAAAGTGATGGTGAATGAATTTTTTTTACCTTAGCTTACTTGTAGCCAGTCATTCCCATGCCCTCTGTAACTGACATGCACCTACCTATGCTTTTTTTTTCTGAGATGATGGTCTGCAGGCAGCAGTAATTTAAATTAAAAAAACGGTAACTTTAACAGACCAACTGATAATATACTATTGCTGCACAACATTTAGTCATCTTAAAGACATGCGTGCGTAAATGGGCATGCCTTCGTTGAAGGTTGAGTGTCGAGCTGGCACCTCAGCGTTTCATAAAAATCTACTGCCAATCATTAGTGGACTGGAGTTCCGCTGTGGCGACCCCTTACCGGGAAAAGCCGAAAGACAAACAACAACAACTCTACAAGTTAGGGTAGTGTGGTTACCTGTATCACAGCTGCATGGAGTTTTAAGTTGTTTCTCTTATTCTGTTTTTTTCTTTCTTTCTAGTGTGCACACTTCAGTTTCCAAACTCACATCTGTATACACAGCTCATATTAATGACCTCCAGTACACCCGGAAGTAAAAGACAGCAAATGATGACCATGACCAAGAAAAGTCTGTATGCTGAGGAACTGGACAGCTATCCTTTTATTGAGTAAAGAGGGGCAGCAATTCTTGTCCCAAGATTGCAGTATCTACATATTAAACACATAAGGTAGGGAGACAGATTTTTCTGGAAAGTTCACATAGGAAAAGATTATCAAGTAATTAATTCAGCCCACAGTATAATACAGGTGCATATAGTTTCTGGTGGTGTAACTCATGATTTTATTAATGATTTCTATAATTAAGTGTGGTACACATGTATGGTTTCTAAGAAATGGAGTTGAAAAAGCTGATTTCTTAGTTCTTAAGAGGTCCCCTAGTAACTTGGGAGATTATATGTCTTTGGTCTGTTATAACTGCTTTACCCTCTCACATTTACAGTGTACATTGTAGTCCATAATGGCTTGTTATTTCCCAGGCTGTATTATTCCTAACTTTCCTCTCCTATGTACACAAAAGTCAGTGACTATTTCTCCTCTAATTTTTCTGTGTTCCAATTTTCTTATGGCAAAATGCTTATAACTAGATCTGAGCTAATATACTGCACCCAGCGATGACTATGTTGCTGCAAAATATACTTGTTATTTCGTAACTTATCTGTTTTACTTCTCCTCACTTTGTATGTAATGCTGCAAAATGTTATATCAGTATTCTGTGCGTTGTATACAGTATGTGCGTGCGACTGTTATTTAGTGCTACTAAATGTTAACTAAGTATTCTGTACATTGTATATGTACTACTGTTATTTCTTGTGGAGGTTTCCAGCCTAGGCCTCCACTGAAAGGGGGCTTGTTTGCTCAGTCGGACTTTCACAGTAAACAAATGAAAATAAATTACAAACATACATGCATAAATAATAAAATATTTGTTCAATCTAAGACTACACTTTCTGTCAGGAAATTGTAATAAGTGTACAACAAGCTCATACACACACACACACACACACACATATATATATATATATATATATATATATATATATATATATATATATATATATATATATTCCAGCCTTTTTTGGATGTTTGTATTTTATGGCTGACAGATCTATTCAAAGTCCTTTTACCCCACAAAACGTAGTCCAGATAGTGGCATTCTATACTCAGTTGATGAAGCCAGATAAGTCCCAGTGAAAGCCATTATTTAAACTTGTCACTTTCTACAACACCAGGTTGTAAGGAATTTGGCAACAGTTGTACTGGACACAACCTCATACCTAGGCATCAACCTAAACATAACAGGCCCAGAGCTGTTAGAATTCAATAGCCATAGTCTATGCATAGAGCTTGAAAACCTTATTTTACAATGTAATCTGATGAAGCTTACCTTTCTTTCAAAATTTCAACCTTCACAATGCTGGTTTTATATAAAATACTATTCGCTGTAGAACATCTATTCAATTACTGTTTACAGGCTGACTAAATAGCCCAGAAGCTGATAAAAGCCTTCCTATGGAATTTATATGAAGCTGTAGTACTTCTTACAGGGTAAGGGCTGGGTCCCAGATATCCAGCGGCATAGTTTAGCTAAATATTTGGTGCAAATTCTTAAACCTATCTGATTTTTGCTAGAGACAATGCTTGTACATCTCTGATACAACTAAAAATTATATACTGTTACAATGGCATCAATGGAAATGACAGGAAAGGCTCTGGAAAATGCTTCACAGGTGCTACAATGAGATTTTGGGGTTGGATATCCTTTCAGCATGTGGGTGCTCAAACTTTATTGAATAACCACACAATGACAACAATGAATGAAGTAAAACATTCATTTCTGGATAGATACATTATGTGAAAAGGGGATCTGAGATAATTTGAATAATCTGCACAGATCAAGATGAGAGACAAGCATAATGACAGATAGATATATAGAGAGGTCTGCTAAATTAGGCTTGGAAGCAAGTAAAATAAATCTGTACGCTATGCCAAAGTCCTGCTAGACTCCAAAACACGAACAAAACCAAACGAAAAGCAACAGGACACTGCTGTGAGTATATAAAACTGGATAAAATTTAATCAAGCTAAAAAAACACAAGGGGTACCCCCTGTGCATATACCTATGCTAATCTGGTCCTTTCTAACTGGGAATCATCTAAAATTCTAAATAATGATGAATGGTAGGGCTACATCACCATGTACACACGTTTTGTAGATTATATTTTTATTCTGTGGAATGGTGATTGTAGTTTGTTTGACCGTTTCTTATCCTATATCCACTCCACTACCACATTTTTGAAATTTACAGCCAACACCTCCTATACTCACTTAGAGTTTTTGGATGTCTGTGTGGAACAAACACAGGAAGGTTTCATCTCCAGCCTACACAGGAAGGAGTGTTGGCAAAATACCCTGCTATCGTTTGATAGTATGCACCCCCGTCAGGTGTTTCCTAACATCGTTAGAGGGCAGGTGAGTCGGGTATCTAGAGTGAGTGCTGTGGATACACAGTTTGATGAAGAATTGGATAAACTTGGCCATTGTTTCAAGGATAGGGGATATGGAGATGATTTGGTACATCGTGTCATTGATAGTAGCATTAAACTTAGACGGACGAGATATAAGCCATGGTTAAAGAGGTCCCAGGGAGAAGAACCCATAGGTAACAATAGTCGTAGCCATATACAAGGGGGTCCTAAACTAATGTTCACCTATGGTAGTAACATTAATGATATTTGCAAGATTGTACAAAATAACTGGAATATTCTAACTAGTGATGTGGGTCTTAGGGGCATTGTTGACAACAATCCTAGATTTCGATATAGGAGGAATAGGAATCTTAAGGATTTGTTGTGTAGTGAAAGGTTGAGTGTTTACAGTGGATCTTTTAAAACCTTGGCAGGTACACTTCCCTGCGGGATATGTAAGGCCTGTGATTATATTAATAAGGAAGTTACATTCACACATCCGATGACAAGGAAGGTGTTTCATTTAAAAGGGACGGCCACATGCAGGACTACCAACATAGTATACTTAGCTGAATGTGTGTATTGCCCCTGTTTTTATGTTGGAATGACCAACAATATGTTCAAAGTTAGGATTCTACAACATTTGAGTAGCATTAGGAATTGTGATTCGAGCAATGCTTTGTATAGGCATATTAGTGGAAATCCAACACATAGCTTCAAATTTAGAGCCATTGTTAATATTAGGTTGAATAACAGGGGGGGGGGATGTTAAACACCAGACAGCTTTGGCTGAATCCAGATGGATTATTGAATTTATGGCACACAGGGAACCGGGATTAAATGATATAATACCAGTTAAAACCACCCTTCTAAATAGGCGGGTTTTTCATTAGATGCTATTGGCTGTTTTACCTTTTAAAAATGTTGTTTGTTTAATGTGTTTCTGTCTGATGAAGGGTGAATCCCGAAAGCACTTACCTTGTGTTTTTTTAGCTTGATTAAATTTTATCCAGTTTTATATACTCACAGCAGTGTCCTGTTGCTTTTCGTTTGGTTAAATTAGGCTTGGACAGAGTTCCTCCTGGAGTTGTACAAATGCCATTTAAACTCTATAATATGTGTTCGCAAAAAGGTTATACGGACGTTTACTAGATGGAGCATGTACACAGAAATGTGCTCAAACCTTGAGTCTCTTTTCATTTCTGTGAAACAAGCCTAGGAAACTGAAATAGGGTAGGACATTACAGAAAAGATAAATATCCTAATTGCCTGGTATAAACTAAAAACTTTGCCAGCCACTGCATTCATTAACTTTAAATTTATCTATAAGTGATAAACCCCACCTGTATTAAGGACAGGAACTGCAGAAGAACTGATGAATACTGGAGACACTATTTTTTTATTTATTTAACATTTGTTGACCGGGAAAGTCCGACTAGGTTCCACAAATCCTGTTTTCAGCGGAGGCCCAGGGAGAAATGCTCCTATTCTTCTCCCTTGACATAATACCCTATGGAGTGAGGCTCTGCTAAGGCACAAAGCTTTGGGTGAAACTAGTTGACTTCCTAAGGCTGGCAACAGAGGCACAATACCTTCCACTTAATGAAATAGGTCTTGGTTGCTAAAACTTATACTGGAGAATTATTATGCTGTTTCATTAGTGTACATGTGGATGACTGTAGTAGTTATTGTTATAATTTGTAAAATGAGAAAAATGTATAAACACATTCTTCAAAGGAAGCATACACTTAGGAAGATAATATCTTATGGACCACCAGATGCAGGCCTGAATTCAGACTGCACTACTCACATTGGAAAACTGTTTAATACTTTTGGAACCTTATACCATTATGATGATTTTGTTTTTACAACATACTGCTCTCATCTGGAGCAAGGCTAATTCAACTGGTACTAGTAATTAATGTCTTTTTTAAATAAAATTGATTTTTTTTTCTTAATGTACTTCTCTACACTGTCAAACTGTTGATCTGATCTACTCGCACAGAATACAGTTTATATATGGCTAACATCTGCATCACGTTCCTGCAAAGTTCTTTATAGTATAGCACTCTTGAATTCTACTCTCCTGAGATGCCTGGCTATTTTCATCATGTCTTTTCTCTCTCTCCCTCTCTCTCTCTCTCAAGGGACTGTGTTGTCAAGTAGGCCTACCTGGATAACAAATTGATATATTTTATTTTTTTTATGATAACTTTTACTCATTACGTGTCTTTGAGTACAAATCCTGTGCAATTCTGGCTGCCTGCTACTACATAGCCTCCTAACTGTCTGTGCCCCTACAATCTCTAAAAGTGAGCAAAGTATACCAGACCCAGCTTCACTAACAGGTGTGTGACACTTTCCTGTTTCCTACTAATGATGATGTACCATGACCTCAGGGTCACCTTAAAATTCAATAAAAAACACCCTGAGAATATGACATATTCATACATAAGTCCTAAAACACTGCACATTTAAGTGATGATTAATGCAACATTAATATAAGCCATGGCTCCACTACTTATCACTGAGATGTGACCACAAAAAAACATTTTCCACTAATCTATGAAAACGCACACCTCTGGATCCAAGTTCAGCAATTCCATGCTGAGTATTAAAAGCAGATTCAAAATCTCTTTTATATTATGGTTTATGAGAAAACTGACTGAACAGTTCTTCCTCCTATCCCAACAAAAGCATACCTCATTATTAACATAATGGAGTTCCAGCTGTTGTCCAAAAGCATCTGTAACTCTTAGGACTACGTCTCTGAATTTAATAGGCTTCTGAAACTGAAAGATCCTGAAAGAAGAAGCAAAAGATAATCAATTAATGAGTCTATGCTTAATTATGCAAACATCTAGAACACAGAAAACAGTTATAAACCATATAATGCAGGTAAATTTTACTAGCAATTACACAATGTCTTTTTTATACTATTAAATAATCAGCAACATGCAATTCTCTGATGTGACATACAGTACAGTTGTGTACACTTACCATAAATGTAGATGTTCGAGTGTATTCACTGTTGCAGTCATTACATTTGGGTAATCTGCTGGCAGGTTGCCCTCAGTCGGCCTGAATTCCAACGTCTTGGGTCCTGCGTCGGATGCTGTCTCCTCTTCCATGACGTCAGGTCTTCAGGGGTATAAAACATGCAGCCAACGCCATTTTCTTTAGTTTTTCTTGCCCCCGATGTCAGGTGCCCCGAAAAAGGTAGCTATATATATATATATATATATATATATATATATATATATATATATATATATATATATACACATACATGCATCAATAAAAACTTTACCTTCATCTACAAGCAAATACACCACATAGGTTGTAGAAGATAGAGAAGGAAAGATAAACTCCAGAATGACAGGGGGGTGACGGGAGGGTAACCTGGACTGCAACAGTGAATACACTCGAACATCTACATTTATGGTAAGTGTACACAACTGTACTATGTTCTTCGTGTTTCACTTTTGCAGTCATTACATTTGGGTAGAATCAAAAAGCTATGGTTGGGAGGCTGGAGCTAAACAGCATTAGGTGTGGCTATAAGGCCCTGCAGAACTGCAGTGGCAAAGCCTGCCCTGGACTTAAAGTAGAGAGGCAAATGATAATGCTTTGTAAAGGTGTGAACAGAACTCCAAGTAGCAGCCTCTAGAATGTCTTTGGTTGGTACTCCTCTGAGAAAGGCTGCTGAAGTAGCTGCAGCTCTGGTGGAATGAGACCTAATGCCCTTGGGTACAGGTTTACCATGGTGTAAGTAGCAGAAACGGATGCAGTGGCTTATCCACTTTGAAACTGTCTGCTTTGAAATAGCCTTTCCTTTTGATCCTGCAGCATATGACACTAGTAATTGCTCAGTTTTTCTTAGAGCTTTAGTCCTGCTCAAGTAGAATCTTACCTGTCTGTGTACGTCCAGGGAATGCAGAATTCTCTCCCCCTTGTTCTGCGGATTTGGATAAAAGGTTGGCAGATTAATTGTTTGGTTAAGAGCCACACTGGAAACCACCTTAGGCATAAATGTAGGATTTGTCCTCAGAGACACCCTGTCTGGGTAAAATATGATAAAAGGCTCTACAGCCATGAGGGCCTGTAGCTCTGAAACTCTTCTTGCTGAAGTAATTGCTAGTAGCAGAGCTGTTTCCCATGATAAGAACTTTATATCAGCGGTAGCAGCTGGTTCAAATGGAGGCATGGTGAGCTTTTCCAACACATAACTGAGGCCTTAAATTTTTGGTTCCTCTAAGATACTGCTTTAGTAAAGGATGAGAAAAGATTGATGGCTCTGTATTGTAATGAGCTGAAATGGCAGAGGCATGGATTTTAATTGTCAAGCATCTCAGTCAAGTATTGTAATATGTGAGGAATATTTGGTTCTGCTATATCAGTTCCTTGTGCTTGATTCGAAGCACAAAATCTCTTCCATTTGTCAGCATAAGATTTTCTAGTACTAGGCCTTCTGGCTTCCAAAATGACATCCATCACAGCTTTACTGAGAGGTGTTGTTTGTATAACTACATGATCAGCCATGCTGCCAGGTTCAGTGTCTGTAGTTGATTGTGCAGGATCTGATTGTTTTGGGTCAGTAGTTGAGGTCTTTGAGGTAAGGTCCAAGCAGGGTATTGAGACAAGTTCCTTAGGATTGGGTACCAGTATTGGCGGGGCCAGTCCGGGGCAATTAGTATCATCCTTGGTTTCTCTTGTCTGACTTTTAGGAGGACCTTGGGGAGAAGAGGCAGAGGAGGAAAGGCATAAACTGATAGGTTTTTCCAACTGAAGGATAGGGCGTCCACTTTCCATGCTTGCCTGTGATAAGTCCTTGTGCAGAATCTTTTCAATTGATAATTTTGAGGAGAGGCAAATAGGTCTATGTCTGAGCTCCTCCATTTCTCTGTTATCATGCTGAAGACTTGTGTATTTAGTTTCCACTCGTGAGGATCCATAAGGTTTCTGCTTAAGTCGTCTGCCAGAGTATTTTGCTTTCCTGGCAGGAATTGAGCTTGAAGATGTATTTGTTAGGTCAAAGCTGTGTCCCACAGTGCCATGGCTAATCTGCAAAGGGGGTAGGAGTGTGTGCCCCCTTGCTTGTTTATATACCACATGACCGTGGTATTGTCCGTCTTTATCATTAGTTGTCCTGGATGAAGTAAGTCTTTGAAGGCTGTTAGGGCATTTTGAACAGCTAGCATCTTTTTCTGGTTGATATGTAGATGCATTTGTTTTTGGGTCCATATGCCCTGAATGCATCTTCCTGCCATATGCACCCCCCAGGCATAATCTGATGCGTCTGTTGTTATGGTTTGGCTGGAAGGGGGTAGAGTGAAGGCCCGTCCCATGTTTTGGTGACATGCCTTTGCCCACCATAGAAACTCCTGTTGTAGGCAGGGAATGAGAGGAATCATTGCTTCCAGACTGTGAGAATGTTGACTCCATAAACTTTTTAGGTACCACTGAAGTTTCCTCATATGCAGTCTTGCATATGGAATTAGTAGGATGCAGGATGCCATGAAGCCCAGAACCTGCAGAATTAGTCTTGCAAATAACTGGGTTTTTGTTGCCATCAGTTTGAAGTAAGTAGTCAGTTGCCTTTGCTTGTCTGGCGTGAGGTAAGCCATCTGGGCAGTTGTATTCAAGCTTGCACCCAGGAATGTTATCTTTTGAGAGGGTACCAGTTGTGATTTATTTTCGTTTACTGTGTACCCTAGGCATGCTAGAAGCCTTTTCACAAATGCCAGGTGTCGAAGAAGAATGTCCTTGTTCTCTGCTTGAATGAGACAGTCAACCAAGTAAGGATATATTTGTATACTTCTTTGTCTGCAAAATGCAATTACTGGTGCCAGGCACTTCGTAAAGACCCTGGGCGCAGTAGATAAGCCAAAGGGCAGTGCAGAGAATTGGTAATGCATTAAGCCAGCCTTGAATCTGAGGTATCTTCTGCACAATTGTCTTATTGGGACACGCAGGTATGCCTCTTTTAAGTCTAATGTCACCAGCCAAGCATTCTTGCCCAGCATGGGCAGAAGCTGCTGCAAGGTCAGCATTTTGAATTTTGGAATGTCCAGGTATGTGTTCAAAATCAATAAATCCAGTATTGGCTGCCAGGCCTTGTCCTTTCTGGGTACCAAGAACAGTGTTGAGTAAAAACCTTGTCCTTTTTCCTGTTCTGGTACTGGCTGAATGGTCCCCATATCCATGAGGGACGTAACCTGTTTCTGTGCCTCTGCCCATTGATTTTTTGGCAGATCTGGCCAACCATTTGCCATTGGCAGAGTGTGGAAATGGAATCTGTATCTCTGTGATACTTTGTTTAATACCCACTTGTCCTGGGTTATTAACTGCCAATTCTGAGCAAAAAGTGCTAATTGTTCCCCTATGGGTGCTGCCAAAAGATAAGTGCTTGGTGTAGGCAGAGGGAAGTCATTGGGATTGTTTTCTGTAGGTTTGCGCTTTATCTCCTCCAGATTTGGAGGTAGAAGCACCCCATTGCTTTGACCTGTATGAATCTTGCACCTGGTAACTGGAACCCTTAGGGCATCTGGATTTGCCCCTTTGAGCTCTGTCTGACACAGGAAAGGACCGATTTTTTGTAGGCCAGTGTTTACTGAATCTTGGTGGCTACACTTGTAAGAAGTCTTTAACAGTTTGCATAGACTTAGCTTTGTCTTCCATTTTCTTTAAAACCTCTTCTGCCTTAATACCAAACAGAGAATCATGCTGCAAAGGTGCATCTAGCAATTTAGCTTTAACATGATCAGGCAGATTTTGTTCCTTTAGCCAGGCATGCCTCCTAATCACAGATCCAGTAACTGCGGCCCTGCAGGAGGCCTCTAATGAGTCAAAACCACATTGCAACGTATGCTTTCCAACCTGTTCAGCTGCATGCAATAATTCCTGCAATTCTTTATTTTCTGCACATTCAGAAATCAACATCGTTTTCTGTTTCAGCAATCCCATAACATGTTGTTGGTACTTAAGCATATGAAATTGACAGTTTAAGGCCCTGATTGCCAAGGTTGCAGATGCATAAACCTTTTTTCCCCATCTGTCCAGTGCCCTTGAATCTCTGTCAGACGGGGTAGGATTTTTTGCTGTTGAGGCCCTAACTCCCTTTGGACCCAGTGAAAATAGTTTCAGGATCAGCAGCAGGGTTTCTAAATAAAAATTGATGTGAGTCAGGGACCCTGTAATATCTGTCAGGCTTACTGGGAGCCGGAGGTAAGGAGTCAGGGGTCAAGCTTGACTCCAAAAACACATCATCCACAATGTCTAAAACAGGGGGAATGGCTAAAGGCTTGTGCTGAGGGAGAAGAAGGAAATCCCTGAGCCTCTTTTTTGATTCTGAGAAGTCTTGACTCTTCCAGTGAAAATGCTCCCTCAAAGTATGCAAGGTTTCTCCAAATGAATAATCCTCAGGAGGAGATGCAGATGGTATAGACTCCTCTGCATCAGAATCCTCATAGGGAGGTATAGATAATTCCTGATCAGAAGAAATAGAAACCTGATCTGAAGATTTATAATCAGTGTCTTGCCTAGGCCTCTTATCTGGAGGGGGATGGGTACCCCTGATCAAGGTAATAAGGTCTTCAGCCATTTTGATCATTTGTTTTTTAGGCATAGAGGCCTGTGCACGTGACTCATGCGTCAATTTTCTAGTTTTAGAAGATGCTTTTGTCTTTGGTTTTGCAGCTGTCGTCGGTTTGATAAACAAATGTTGAGGTCTGAAAACACCCTCAGAAGCCAGTGCCTGCTCAGCGGCTCCGTACCCATCCGAGGGAGATACATCCGTTGGTCCAATACCTTGAGTGTCATGCGGCATGCCGGACTCCACAAGGGTGTCGGTAGAGGCCTGTGAATCGAAGGTAGCGGGTATCAGGGGCTGCGAAAGCACCTCACTGAGTCCCGTGAACCGGCGACTGGCTTAGGAGAAGCCGCATCGTCGGGTTTGGATGTTGACTGCCTTTCTCTGTCCTTTTCTTTGCGTTTTTTATGTACTCCGGTAGTCGGATTGCTATCCGACGACATTTCTGGGTAGTTAAATCTGTTCCCAAAATACTCTGAGGCAAAAATATATCGACGCTTAATAGTGCGTTGGTTAAATCTAGCACAAAACCGACAGTCAGGAACGTTGTGATCAGGGCCTAGGCAAGGAATACAGTATAAATGGAAATCCTTATGAGGTATTTGCTTCCCACAAGTTATACAATTATTAACTTTTTCTGACAATGGTATCGATCAAGGAAAAAGTTTCCCCAATGGGGTACTTAGCTTTAGTGAAGACTGGTTCTGAAACTCAAACTCGAATATTTCAGTAGTCGGCCGACCAGCACTTGCGAAATGCTTCTGCTTCAGGCACCGCGTGGCAAGAAAGACTAAAGAAAATGGCGTCGGCTGCATGTTTTATACCCCTGACGACATGACGTCATGGAAGAGGAGACAGCAACCGATGCAGGACCCAAGACTTTGGATTTCAGGCCGACTGAGGGCAACCTGCCAGCAGATTACCCAAATGTAATGACTGCAAAAGTGAAACACAAAGAACATCTTCTTAATTTCAAGAAATTATATGAACATTGGCTCTATATGATGGTCAGTTTTGATGTGACTATGTGTAAAAATGGGAAAAAAGGGGTTGTGGATCGATGAAAGAATGGATAGATATATAGATAGAAAGATAGACACGTAGGCAGATGAGCATTTTCTGCCCATTAACAGGGGATTTACATTTACATACTAACCTACCAACTATCAGTTTGCTAGCTGTTCTACTTATAGGTCAGTCGGAGATTAATGACTGAGCAGCTGGGGGAGTCATTGGATTACCACTGCAAACAACTAACACTGCAGATTTAAAGAGCATTGGGGATGCAGGTTATACTGTACATATAAAGCATGGTGCAAGTATGCTGATATCACTGTATGCTCATATTTTACTTGGCTCCATCCATCCATCCATCCATTCATACATCCTTCCTCCCATCCATTGCTGTTGTATCAAATCCAACTCCTATAATGACCCTATGGACAGCCAATACCATCCATTGAGTTTACTCAGCAACTAGGGAATGGAAGTAGATTGCCAGGCCTCTTTTTCCATATATCTCTCTCACAGATATCCACACACTGCCCAAACACCTGTGGACAACTTAAGTTCCCAGTCTACATACTACATGTCTTGGGATAATGAAGAAAAGCAGAATAAACACAGGAAGTGCATGCAGACCCCACTCAGAAGGCACCTAAGACAAGAACCAAACCAGACAACCACTTGTTGTAGGGCAATAATGCTATTTACTGTGCACTGTGTTGCCCTCCACTGATTTGCTAGTTTGCAAACTTAAAAAAGCTTTTTCCTGCCGATAGTATTACAGTGCAATTGGCTCACCACATGGCAGTATATAGAAACATAGATTTCGAAAGAAGAAGGTGGAATTAACCAGAAAAAAGGACATGAATTACCATTACCATATGAAGGGAATGACTGGAGAAATTAGTTACAGCCAGATGTCAGGGCAGAGAAAGAATAAGAATGAATAAATAAACAAATAAACAAAGTTATTTTAATATTCACAAGACTGACAAAAAACAGTCACTATATCCTGAAATAAAATAACATCAGCGACATTGGAAGGACTATAAAAAAACAGCATTCAATACTGAAAAAACTTCTACTCAAAAATATTTAAAACCTATGTAAATGCAACTCACTTTTTTGAAAATCTATTTATTTTGTGGTTGCTTAGCTAACAGCATACTAGTTAATCAAGAACTGTAGAATATTCCAAAGCAGGGATATGGGCAAACCATGGTAGCAAAACACAAAAATTCAATTTTCTATGTTTCATATAGGTTCATATAGTTCTTTCCTTCTTTATTTATCCTTTGTTGATTAGATTAGTCTGCCTTAATATGATAGGTTTCTCTTATTTCACACATGCACTGATATGCATCTGAGTTTGTCAACAACTCCAGTCAACAGCAAATTATATAGCTGTTGCTTTATGTGAAACGTAAGCTGGGCTTCACAAAGACACAACTCTTAATATTTGACTTCTACCAACTCTACTTGAATAAGAACCAATAATAAAACAGAAAAACGTAATTAGCATCAGATAAACTGTTTGATACAAGACGTTTCTGAGTTTAAGACCTAGGTGATGGCAATAGGACCTTCCAACAGTGCAGGAGCACTAGGGTAGGGCAAAGGGAGCAGGTGTTCCAGGTGCAAGGTATTTGGGGAGCACAGTCGGCAGTTGCCGATTGGGGCTTTATTATATTACCAATATCTAGAAATGAATGCCGGCACTGTAATTGGGCTTCAACTCAAAACAGCTGAGGCGCACCAGATCGGGAAATGGCACCATGTGTTATATCAACCAGCAATATCCCTGCAACAGCACGCCCCAAAGCATAATAAAACAATGTACATGTTTATGCTTCACAGCCATGCTAATGTGTTGCCCTGTGCAACTCGTAAGTGCTGTATAGTATAAATAGAACTGTGGGAAAACAATCAACAGAAGGTGGTATGTGCAATCTCAAGCAAAGGAAACAAGGCAGCACATGTATGTTTTTTCAGGGCTCTTATACTATATTCCATGCAAATCCTGAGAAAATATACACAAAGATGGCAAACTTTCAAATAATAAAGGAGCAAAGAATCCAAGGAATTTATTCAGCACTTACCCTTCTACTTCCTAGAGACCTACACAAACATTTGATACTTCTAGGAGAAGCAAAGCAGTTTGGTTTTAGGTAGCTTTGAAGAGTAGGGTGAGAAGCTTTGGACAAATACACAGATAACTTTCCAATGCATTGCAGTTGCTATTTTTTTTTTCAGAGAAAACTTACAGGTAAAAGGAAAGGATTCTTTTGAATGAAATATAAAGGAATGCAGAAGACAAGAATTGTATTTATTTATCACATTTGTTAACTGGGTAAGTGAACTGGTCTGTAGACCCTTTTCAGCCATGTTCGGGGCCAAGAAGGCAAAAGCAACAAAAACAATCATAACAAGGAATACAAGCTGAATCTGCAACCAAACATGAACATTTAGCCAATACACATTCCATATATTTTAGATGCATAGATAGATTGAAAGAATACAGTTAAAGACAGTACAATGGACAGGGGAGTTCCATGCTTAAGAATTCATTGTAAAGAATATGTAACCCTTTTAATGTGCAGCTTTGTTACAGAGCTTGAATTGTTTAGCTGATGATTTAAATTTCAGTCATTATCTATCTGCTTCATCCAATTTAGGATCATATAGGAACCACATCCTATTCATAAAGTCAACATATGTGAAGCAAAGAGACTCTAATCCGGCATAGTATGTTATCTGACTGCTGAATGCACACTCAACATGGCATATGTAACTATGGGAAGTTTGGAGTATCACCAGTTTACCTACTGTACGTCTTTGGGATATGGGAGAAAATTGGAGCAATCAGCAAAAGTCTATGTATGTGGACAAAGGGAAGACAAGCAGAGCCCACGAAGAAGGCAATTAAGCCAAGAATGAAAATGGAGAACCAAGTGTGTAAAGGCTGCAGTGCTAATCTGTGTGTCACTGTGTCACATAGCACTATGCCATCTTCTGTTATTTTTAGTTAAATATCAGCAGGTCAGGCTTAAAGTGAGCCTAAACTGCTATTTCTTTATTTTTTTTTAAAGAAGCCCAATTAGAAAAGGTAAGCTCTTTGAAATGCTTTAAAAAGTTACACAAATGCTAAAAAAATCTTTCTAAACAATGACTGTGTAAGCTTTCTTTAAAACCCTGGTTGATAAGATCAGCATCACCAACTTTAAGCGGACTCTTTCTGATTGGCTCATGGTTGGGTTCATCTCTTCCACCAGCCATAATTCCACAAATGTTTAGAAGATTCCTTATTTGTACATGTACATGCCCATATCAGCAAACACCATGATGTCAAGCATCAGACAAATACGTGCAGTGAAGCTCAAACAACACCAGCGCCCCCGCCGCTGACACAAACAAGCAAGCACCTTCTAACAAATCAAAAAGTAACAATGAGAATCTGACACTTTCATTGCTATCAAGTAATAAACAAAGATATATCTGTCTGTCTTAAAGTGGACTCCCAAGCAATAGCTAGATGGAGGGACAACACAGTCACAGCAGAATGGAGAAAGTGTACTGCTGTCCCATCAAGGATAGCCCTCTCATACATCAAATAATATGGTAAGAAAATATCTGTTATTCCTAAGATTAAAAACCTTCCTTAAAGCAACCTTGTTTGGGATGAATTCCAATCATTAACCACCAGAATGAAAGAAGCCAGAGAGCACTCCAAGGGCCAAGGCTCAAAAGATCATATGTTACAACATAGTTATAACAAAGGAAGTTCAACTTCTGAAACTATGGTTGAAAGTGAAGGTGTGTAGGGAAGACCAATTAATAAATGATTGCAATGGAGACATTTTTGAAACAAGCAATGAAAGCCCCACTGTTAAAGCTAGCTTGTCTAGCATTCACCACAGGGCAGTTTGCTGCCTGAATGCAAAATACAATGCAGCTGGCAATCAACTGAAAATGTATGTTTGACAAATGCAAGCTCTTTTTTCGCTAGAGTGAAGGAGATGAATAATTAGCCCATCTTTCTAAATTCATGCATCCAGTTCAGGCAACACCTGATCTGCTGCTGTATGTCCAGGAGACAAAATGAACTCTCCCCTAGTATTTATACCAGCAAATGAAATGGGGATCAACAGAATGGTCCATGGACAATTCAGAATCCACTGCTGGAGACAATATAAGATGGACCCTATATTTTATGAAAAAATACACACAGTTCCCTACACGATAGGGAGAAACTCAAGGGCACTATCTACAGAGCTTATGTCCACTAAAAAGACAGTTATCCAAGAAATGAATGTCAGTACCATGAAGATGGCAAGCTAAAATTGGGGATGTGGAGATGTATGGATCATAAATTTCTCTATAGAGGGGAGGGAATATTTCAAAGGAGAAAACTAGACTGATGTAAAGAAATGCTTAACCTTGTCAACACTGAACTGCAATCCTGCCCTCTGCATAGTCTTGACAGGCAGAAATAGCTCAACATGCACCATACCATGAAATAACTTTGACACAAATTCTGAAAAAGGTCAGGAGCACCTGCAAGGAGACTGTTTTGCACAGGGCATTGCTCACCAAGTTTAGAACCATTTTTGTACAGAGGCACAGGCCTGCTAAGTGGAAGGCTTCCCATCAGCCTTTATCTCTGAGGTATCAACCAGAAGCTAGTTCTCACCCTGAGTATGGCAGAGGCAGCTATAGCTAGGACTGGGAGAGGTTCCTATGATGGTAGGAACCTGTGTACCTAAAACCACACCCTTCTTTGCTCAGCACCATGGGAGTAAGAATGAGAACGAGTTATGGGCTTTCATCTCCAAACTCTGTGAGGAGGTGCAGAATCAGTGGAAACTTCAGAAAAGCATACACAAAACTCTTGTACCATGGGATGAAAAATGCATCTTCTACCTTTACTCTTTCCCTGCTGCACTTAGCAAAGCCCTGAGAGGATCTCATTCTCTTGAACGGTGAATTGGTCAAACTTCTGAATCCAGAGTTCCGGGAAAAGACTATGGGAAAAGCTCAGTCAGTGAATCCATCAGTTTGGTCACTATCTTGGGAATGTGAACTGCTAAGAGACTGCTACCTGCTACCATTACCTTCCTGCAAAGGAAGCAGAACCTTGTGCTCCTTGCTTCTTTAGATACAACACAATGGACTAGCTATCTGGCCAGATAAGGAGATGCCCCAGAAAGAATTTTGTTTCCAAGGATTTCCACGTCAGGAAGACTGACTGAAGCTCCAACTGGTTGGTGTGAAGACCCCTCATCAGAAAACCAAACTCTTGTATCATATAAAAGCTAGAAGCTCAAATATACATCATCAGAATCTGTGACTGGTTTAGATGCAAGAAGAGAAGAATCTCCAAAGACTGGTAGGAAATGACCAAAACTCCATAGCCTGGTAACAAGTAGAGAGCCTATGAGTATGTGGTGGTTCTGAAGTCACTGGTTCTTTGCAGTCTACTGAAGCAGACATGCTCCCTTGAATGCAAGTGGCAGTATGATGACTGCAGCCATCATCAGACACAAAACACAAAGCACAATCTGGTCTTGGACCATGCCCTGTGTTTTCACCCAGGCTGCCAAAGGCATAATCTCCTGAATCTCTCACCAGGCAGAAATAACCAACATTGGAGAAAGTACAAGTCCATAATGATGAAGGTTATCCTCTGTGAGGGAGTCATAGAAAATATTTTTTTTCAATTTATGATCACCTCATAGGACTGCAGTTACAAACTCACCCACCACAGATTCTTTCATGGAGTTTCTGGATGAGGCTAGCAAAATCTATGGAACAGTACATACATATCCTCCTTGCATGGGGCAATACTCATGATGTTGAGGAAAGCCCAAATAGGAACATTTTGTACTGGGAATGAAATGTACCCAAACTGAATCTGGGGAATCTTCTGTGTGGACCCTAAAGAATGATGTGCAAAAAGGTATCCATCCTATCAACTGATACCACCTTAATGACTTGCAGGAGCAACTGCATAAACCCCCTACAGGGTTACCATCTAAAATCAAATGCAACAGATGTGCTGTTTAAGTCAGTGAGGTCTACAAACAGACCCAACACAACCATCCCATTCAGGACACAAAGAGTTGGCATTAATACTCCCAAGTACAACCCTTCTTTATAGATAACTCTGGAGCTCTCTTAACATGTCCACTAAGGTGGAATGATCCATCAGTAAAGCTCTGTTTGAACAAAGGCTGATTCTTTTCAGAAAGAAGCCAAGACTAACCAAATTTATAAGCTACTGGCCTTTCTGATGGTTACTCTATTTGCTCCCCACTAGCAGCCTTAGACCAGAGTCATAACTGAGACAGAGCAACTGGCAGGACCATCCATTCACATTAATTCAGCTGGCAAGGAGGGTACAAAGCTGTCTGATACCTGACAGCTTTCTTCAGATAAGCTTATTCTTCTTTTAGGCTTGGATCTACTTAAAATTTGAAGAAGTTGAGAAAAAAAGGATAGGGATCATAAAGGCCCACCACAAAGACAAGAGATTACTTCCTCCTCATGATGTCATCAACCAGGTCTACAGCAGGCTGGTTAAACAGCACTTCTGTCATGAAAATGGCATTCAGAATCCTGATGCTAAGCTCCATCTTAAAGGACAATCTAAACCACTCTATCCTATGCAAGCACATATCTGATCCTGTAGTGCCAGTGAAAGCATCTGCACAAAATGAGAGCAAGATACAAGATAGCTCACAAGAGCTTGTCAAGCTTTTTACCAATCTTCACATCAAGTCGTAATGGAAATGATACATGGGAGAAGAAGAGATGAAGGCCAAAAACTCCGACACATCAAAGAAGTAAACTCTCTTGCCCCTCCTGTCCCGTGCCTTGGAATTATTTTTAGCTGGCAAGATGGTACACTGCTGCATCTCGAGACCAAAGGCATTACAAGTGTCTGTATTAGGACGGTAGGTTAATTGTTCTACCCACGTAAGTGGGAGCGTGTTGAGAGCATCTGACTTCTTGGGAGCTAAACTGGCAAAATGTCTTCAGACAGTCTGGATAGCATTCTTAAGAAATGACTCTAAAGAGGTACAGCTAAAACTCTACAGGCCTCTTTCCAGAAACTCTACAAGGAACTTCTTGGGGGTGAGGAACAGGGACACAAGGTCAGTCTTTGCTTCTCCCCTTGAGCCCGAGAGCCTCTCCAATGGAGAGGATGTCCAGAAGAAGTGGTGGGAAAACTCATTATCCTTGTCTTTCCAGAGGCAACCATCTCAGGGTTCAGTGAATTCACAAAAGATTCTAAATGTGAGGAAGTACTACAGCCCCCTCTAAGTAGAGGTGATTTTTACTATAGTACTGCATAAAGGTGAATAGTCAACAAAAATTCAAGCTTCTCCTTGAAGTCAAGCTGTCAGAAGAGGTGCTATATGTGCACAACACCTATGAGCTTTCACCATACTTCTTTGATCAGAAAAGCCTCTGAGCAACAGCTAAATCCACGTATTTCTGTAATGCGTAGACTCAGACTCAACATCTTACAAGCAGCTCTGACAAAACAATGTTTTAAACAACCCTGTATTTCACAGCTTTATTATTCTCATCCTTAGATCACTGAACTGAAAGAGTAAACACTGCCAGGCAATGTAACATTTGTCTCACTCTTTCTCCAAAGTGCACTGACCCTGGATCACCAAAACTCACTAAAATCCATGTACACATAGTACTGGGCTTCCAACACAAGCCAAACATGAGCAACTGGAAGCTCAGTCCAATATGCCTGAACAAACATTCATAGACTCGTAGGTTCACAGGTGTGCACTAGGCTAACAACCAAGAGAGCCTTTTCTAAGCCTAGCCATGCATCCCAAATTTACCCTTGATAAGTGTAAGCAGGGAATTGGGAGATGAAACATTTACAAGCAGGAGCCTGGCAGATGTACTATTTATAGACTGCCTGTGTCGATTAGAGACATAGGTGCCAAAACAGGGAAAACTTTCCTGTTCCCAAAAAATTGTCCAAGTTACACTTGAATTGGGTTAGAGAGAAACTCTACTTCACATGGACTTGAATTGGGTTAGAGAGAAACTCTACTTCACATGGATGGGGAGCCTGTTCCAGAGAAGGGGTAGTCTTTTGGATACATACCTCTCTGTCTAGCAGGTCCTATTTATATCACAGGCAAGGTTTAAGTCTTTAGAATGGGTAATCCTTGTACTGTTTGTTTTGCAGATATGCAGGAGGTCCATCAGGGTGGAGTCTGACAATGCCTTGTAAGACAGGCATAGATCACCCCTCAACAGCTCAAGGAGACAGATTAGAGGTATAGGGCTTTGAGGCGGTCTACATATGACACATTTCTTTCACCCTGTATTCTTTTATTGAGGAACCTCTGTGGATATTCCAATTGGTGGATGTGCCTGATTAGGTACATACCAAAAGGGGCACTGTACTCAAGGATAGGTCTGATGAATGCTGAATACAGTGAAACAGTGACCTCCTTGGACCTAGATGCCTCACCTTTGTTTATGCACAACACAGAATGATTTCTTCACTATTGTAGACATGGGATGGTCAAAGGCTAAATTACTGTCTAAGTGTCCTCAAGTCCCTGATTGCTTGATTGACTCTTAGGGTTGTGTTGTCAATATAATAGTTACCAGGGTTGGATAACTTCCTGAAGGATGCTATTATGCATTTCTTGGCATTCAATTTTAGTCCATGCCTCTGAAACAAGTTTTTTGTCTGTGTCAGCCCTTCCTGGAGAACATCTGTGTGGATGGGGGATCCTATGACTGCTCCTAATTTGCAATCATCTACAAATTTAATGAGCCAGAGGCCACTGACATTGGCATTGACCTCAGTGAAGTAAATGCCAAAAAGGAGTGGTCCCAGGACCGATGCCGCTGGGACATAGCATTTGACTGGCCTCTTTACAGAGGTGTACTCTACATTTCCAACTCCTGGGTTTTGTCTGTGAGCCAGTTGGCTATCCATCAGGTGACATAAGAGTTTATACCTAACTTCTTGAGTTTGTCAGCAATGCCCGAGTGGGGTATTGTGTCATATGCCTTGAACAGTTCAAGGTAATCAGTGTGAACCATTTTTCCCTCATCCGTTGCTTATTTATTTATTTATTTTACATTTGTTAACCGGGATAGTCCACTGGAGACAGGTCCATTTTCAGTGGAGGCCCGGGGAGAAAAGCTCCACACATATGAATAACATGTAACAAAAACTACAAAGTTTACAAAGTATATTTAGATACAAAATACAGAGAGTCTTAATTAACAGTAGTATATTCATACACAGCAGTCACAATTAGTGAAAACAGAGAAATCTTACAGTAATAGTAACAGCGTTGGTGACTTTCTCAAAGAAATCCACCAGGTTGAGTAGGCATGACCTGTGCTTGACGAGATCAAATTAGGTTGGGTTGGTCCAGTTTTTGGAGGTTTCCTACATCATTATTGATCATTTCCATGATATTTTTTTTCCATGGCCTTGCATATGAGACCTCTGTACAGAGGGATGACTGTTGCTGTTCTCAATTTATGAGTCTTGAAGCCTGTTTGAAGGTTATAGTTAAGCAGCAATTCTAGATGGACTGATAGGTCATGTTTCATGCTATTTGAAAGGCATTCTGGGATACTGTCAGACCCATTGATGCAGTCTTGGTCTTACAGAGAGCATTGAGGACCTGTTCCCTAGTGATAGTTGGGGGAGTAATATTTGATCATATTAACAGAGAGCAGACTGATGGAGAGACTAGTAAAAATTGAGCTGAATTTGCCTGCCAGTAGGTTTGCTATATATTCTGGCTCAGTATAGGTGACTCCTTTAACAATGAGTGCTGCACACAACTGTGTATTGCCTTTGATGTTGTGGACATAGCTAAAGAATGTCTTCTGGTTGTCCTTGGCCTGGGTGTCCAAATTTACCTCAAATTTGGCTTTGGTAGACTTTATTTGTCCTCTGAGTTGTTTGTTTAGTTTGATGAGACTGCTCCTGTTATGTGTGCTACACATCCTTATTGTTGACATGATTTTCTTCTTTCTGTTATACAGCCTACTGATGTTGTGACTGCACCATGGCGGCTTGTTTTTTTTTTTTTTTGAGTTAGATCGGTACTTCTTCCTGGTGGGTACAGTTGCCTCTCTGCAGCTATTAACATGTTTGTATAGGGGTTTCTGTGAACAGTTCTGCATAGGCAGCAGTGTTCTCAGGGTTTATGGGGGCATGACATTTTTCCAGGTTATTACTTAACAGTAGGACGTTAGCCTTTGAGTAGTCCCTGAACATTCCAAGGTAGGCTGGTGTTCCAGATTTTATTTTTATTACAAAGGAGACTGTTTTGTGGTCTGACCTTACCAGAGAAGACATTACACTAGGGGGTGTGCAGCACTTAGTCAGGACCAAATCCCATATGTTTGCACCCCTGGTCAGTGTACTGACAATCTGGTCCAGGTAGTTTGCATTTACAAAAATCCAGGAATCTCTGTGCCTGCACGTTTCATGTTATATGCGATTCCCAGTAATTAGGAAACCTATGAGATTTCACCATACTTCTTTGATCAGAAAAGCCTCTGAGCAACAGCTAAAGCCACATATTTCTGTAATGCATAGACTCAGACTCAACATCTTACAAGCAGCTCTGACAAAACAATGTTTTAAACAACCCTGTATTTCACAGCTTTATTATTCTCATCCTTAGATCACTGAACTGAAAGAGTAAACACTGCCAGGCAACGTAACATTTGTCTCACTCTTTCTCCAAAGTGCACTGACCCTGGATCACCAAAACTCACTAAAATCCATGTACACATAGTACTGGGCTTCCAACACAAGCCAAACATGAGCAACTGAAAGCTCAGTCCAATATGCCTGAACAAACATTCATAGACTCGTAGGTTCACAGGTGTGCACTAGGCTAACAACCAAGAGAGCCTTTTCTAAGCCTAGCCATGCATCCCAAATTTACCCTTGATAAGTGTAAGCAGGGAATTGAGAGATGAAACATTTACAAGCAGGAGCCTGGCAGATGTACTATTTATAGACTGCCTGTGTCGATTAGAGACATAGGTGCCAAAACAGGGAAAACTTTCCTGTTCCCAAAAAATTGTCCAAGTTACACTTGAATTGGGTTAGAGAGAAACTCTACTTCACATGGACTTGAATTGGGTTAGAGAGAAACTCTACTTCACATGGATGGGGAGCCTGTTCCAGAGAAGGGGTAGTCTTTTGGATACATACCTCTCTGTCTAGCAGGTCCTATTTATATCACAGGCAAGGTTTAAGTCTTTAGAATGGGTAATCCTTGTACTGTTTGTTTTGCAGATATGCAGGAGGTCCATCAGGGTGGAGTCTGACAATGCCTTGTAAGACAGGCATAGATCACCCCTCAACAGCTCAAGGAGACAGATTAGAGGTATAGGGCTTTGAGGCGGTCTACATATGACACATTTCTTTCACCCTGTATTCTTTTATTGAGGAACCTCTGTGGATATTCCAATTGGTGGATGTGCCTGATTAGGTACATACCAAAAGGGGCACTGTACTCAATGATAGGTCTGATGAATGCTGAATACAGTGAAACAGTGACCTCCTTGGACCTAGATGCCTCACCTTTGTTTATGCACAACACAGAATGATTTCTTCACTATTGTCAACATGGGGTGGTCAAAGGCTAAATTACTGTCTAAGTGTCCTCAAGTCCCTGATTGCTTGATTGACTCTTAGGGTTGTGTTGTCAATATAATAGTTACCAGGGTTGGATAACTTCCTGAAGGATGCTATTATGCATTTCTTGGCATTCAATTTTAGTCCATGCCTCTGAAACAAGTTTTTTGTCTGTGTCAGCCCTTCCTGGAGAACATCTGTGTGGATGGGGGATCCTATGACTGCTCCTAATTTGCAATCATCTACAAATTTAATGAGCCAGAGGCCACTGACATTGGCATTGACCTCAGTGAAGTAAATGCCAAAAAGGAGTGGTCCCAGGACCGATGCCGCTGGGACATAGCATTTGACTGGCCTCTTTACAGAGGTGTACTCTACATTTCCAACTCCTGGGTTTTGTCTGTGAGCCAGTTGGCTATCCATCAGGTGACATAAGAGTTTATACCTAACTTCTTGAGTTTGTCAGCAATGCCCGAGTGGGGTATTGTGTCATATGCCTTGAACAGTTCAAGGTAATCAGTGTGAACCATTTTTCCCTCATCCGTTGCTTATTTATTTATTTATTTTACATTTGTTAACCGGGATAGTCCACTGGAGACAGGTCCATTTTCAGTGGAGGCCCGGGGAGAAAAGCTCCACACATATGAATAACATGTAACAAAAACTACAAAGTTTACAAAGTATATTTAGATACAAAATACAGAGAGTCTTAATTAACAGTAGTATATTCATACACAGCAGTCACAATTAGTGAAAACAGAGAAATCTTACAGTAATAGTAACAGCGTTGGTGACTTTCTCAAAGAAATCCACCAGGTTGAGTAGGCATGACCTGTGCTTGACGAGATCAAATTAGGTTGGGTTGGTCCAGTTTTTGGAGATTTCCTACATCATTATTGATCATTTCCATGATATTTTTTTCCATGGCCTTGCATATGAGACCTTTGTGCAGAGGGATGACTGTTGCTGTTCTCAATTTATGAGTCTTGAAGCCTGTTTGAAGGTTATAGTTAAGCAGCAATTCTAGATGGACTGATAGGTCATGTTTCATGCTATTTGAAAGGCATTCTGGGATACTGTCAGACCCATTGATGCAGTCTTGGTCTTACAGAGAGCATTGAGGACCTGTTCCCTAGTGATAGTTGGGGGAGTAATATTTGATCATATTAACAGAGAGCAGACTGATGGAGAGACTAGTAAAAATTGAGCTGAATTTGCCTGCCAGTAGGTTTGCTATATATTCTGGCTCAGTATAGGTGACTCCTTTAACAATGAGTGCTGCACACAACTGTGTATTGCCTTTGATGTTGCGGACATAGCTAAAGAATGTCTTCTGGTTGTCCTTGGCCTGGGTGTCCAAATTTACCTCAAATTTGGCTTTGGTAGACTTTATTTGTCCTCTGAGTTGTTTGTTTAGTTTGATGAGACTGCTCCTGTTATGTGTGCTACACATCCTTATTGTTGACATGATTTTCTTCTTTCTGTTATACAGCCTACTGATGTTGTGACTGCACCATGGCGGCTTGTTTTTTTTTTTTTTGAGTTAGATCGGTACTTCTTCCTGGTGGGTACAGTTGCCTCTCTGCAGCTATTAACATGTTTGTATAGGGGTTTCTCTGAACAGTTCTGCATAGGCAGCAGTGTTCTCAGGGTTTATGGGGGCATGACATTTTTCCAGGTTATTACTTAACAGTAGGACGTTAACCTTTGAGTAGTCCCTGAACATTCCAAGGTAGGCTGGTGTTCCAGATTTTATTTTTATTACAAAGGAGACTGTTTTGTGGTCTGACCTTACCAGAGAAGACATTACACTAGGGGGTGTGCAGCACTTAGTCAGGACCAAATCCCATATGTTTGCACCCCTGGTCAGTGTACTGACAATCTGGTCCAGGTAGTTTGCATTTACAAAAATCCAGGAATCTCTGTGCCTGCACGTTTCATGTTATATGCGATTCCCAGTAATTAGTGGGATGATTAAAGTTGCCCATCAGTATGGTACTGGGTTTTATGGTAAGTGTTTCCAATAAGCTCAAATACATGTTATGGATTTCCTGGATCATAGAGGGGGATCTATAGTTTACTAGGAAGAGGTATGGGAATTTTCCTGTGGTGATTTGAATGTGGAGAAGCTCAAGTACATTGTTCTGTTTGACCAGCCTTCAGGTAGATTTATTTTTGAAGTAAATCAAGACACCTCCACCTTTAATCCCTGTTTGTTCAGTAGTTGGTCTAAATGTGTGGAAGGCATTAAAGCCTCTAACTGCCAGTGTGCTCTCCGTGGCTTTAAACCATGTCTCAGTGACTGCACAGGCATCAGTGTCTTCTAGGGTGAGAAGACATGTAGGGAGTGGAGTTTCTTGTTTTGGTTCCTAGTACTGAGCAGCAACATCTTTAGTTTTTTTTGGTATTGATTTGCTATGTCAGAAGCACTTATTTTGACATTACCTAAAAAGGCACTATGGGGGAGGACAATATTTTAGCTAATATTCAAAAGCCTAGAGGGGAAAGGTGCAGACCATCCCTTGAAAAGCAGTGCAGTTTGTTCACCATCTCCTCCATGCTGACAAATATTGCACCCCCTTAGAATGACACCAGAAACTAAGCTAATTATTAAAGTCAGTCATCTTCTGTTCGTACTGAGGCATCATCCTTTTTCTTCTTTTGGCTTTTTCCCAGCTAGGGGTCACCACAGTGGATCAACTGTCTGCTTATGATTAGCAGTGAAGTTTTACAGTGTCGAGTTGCCAGCCCAGCGCCCAACCTTCCACAGAAGGCACACACACATGTGCATACTCACACCTAGAGCCAATTTAGAGTGTCCAATCCACCTACAGGATGTCTTTGGGATGTGGAAGGAAACTGGAGCACCCAGAGAAAACCCACATGACCACAGGGAGGGCATGCAGACTCTGCACAGAAGGCAACCCAGCCAAGGATCGAACTGGAGAACCTCTTGCTGTGAGGTAGCAACTCTAACCGCTGCACCACTGTGGCCACCCATTGAGGCAACATCCTTAAAAAAGGTAAAATGCTGCTCGGTACTAGGCTCATACCAGCCTTGGACACATATTCCAAGAGCTCCATGTTGTCTCTCTTCATATAGTCTAGGGAGTTACATCTCAGGTCATTTATTCCCACATGGACTATGACTGAGTCATGTGGTCCAATGACCTGAGTGCATGCATAATGTGGTGGATCCTGCCCCTGATAAGCAACTGCCCGTGACTCTCCCCTTACTCACCCTGGTGAGAGGGACATCAGTGTGTCTCACAATGGAGTCTCCAATGACCTGAATGTTGGATTGTGTGGTGGCTTACCTTATGGGCTTAGAAGTAGAGGCTTCATGAGATGTGGCTCTATGTGTCGATGTCTGTATTCTTTTGAAAGGATGCATTCAGGGCTGCTGAAGGTATTTGTTATGTGCTCTTTATCTAGGAGGTCTTTGGGGTTTAGTAAGGTCACATTTAAGTGCCTCAGCATATATAGGCCTATGTGTCTGTTTTGAACTGTGTGTGATGGGTGCAGCATGTGTACTACTAACAACCTGATTGACATTAGAAGTACTTTTATGTCAGAGCATTTCCTCCAGTGACATTGTGTAAATGCATATATCATGCACATTATCAGTTTGTCTGAGAATTAGCTAGTTCTCAGTAAACATGAGGCAATCTCTCCATTGCCTCAGGATGCCCATATCCACCAAGCTGGTAAGGAGATAGTTGGAAACTTCCTATCCATAGCAACAAGAAAGAAAGAATTAGCTATGTCAAGAATGATGAAAATAACCCAGCCACTGGGGATGCACAAGCCAGAGCATTTCTTTGTGCCGGTCCCAAGCACGCATAAATGGGGAGGGTTGCGTCATGTTTGCTCTGAGATTGTTGATGGAGAAGTACAGAGAAGGTCAGAAGGAGTTGCATTGTGTTTTTTGCAGACTTAGAGAAAGCATATGACAGGGTGCCTAGAGAGGAGTTGTGGTATTGTATGAGGAAGTTGGGAGTGTCAGAGAAGTATGTAAGAGTGGTACAGGATATGTACGAAGGTAGTGTGACAGCGGTGAGGTCTGCGGTGGGAGTGACGGATGTGTTTAAGGTGGAGGTGGGATTACATCAAGGATCAGCTCTGAGCCCTTTCTTATTTGCAATGGTGATGGACAAGTTGACAGATGAGATCAGACAGGAGTCCCCGTGGACTATGATGTTTGCAGATGACATTGTGATCTGTAGTGACAGATGGAGGAGACCCTGGGGAGATGGAGATATGCTCTAGAGAGAAGAGGAATGAAGGTCAGCAGGACTAAGACAGAATATTTGTGTGTGAATGACAGGGAGGAGTAGAGGTGGCGAAGGTGGATGAGTTTAAATACTTGGGATCAATAGTTCAGAGTAATGGTGAGTGTGGAAGAGAGGTGAAGAAGAGAGTACAGGCAGGATGGAGTGGGTGGAGAAGAGTGTTAGGAGTGATTTGTGACAGACGAGTACCAGTAAGAGTGAAAGGGAAGGTCTACAAGAGGGTAGTGAGACCAGCTATGTTATATGGGTTGGAGACAGTGGCATTGACAAAAAGGCAGGAGTTAGAGCTGGATGTGGCAGAGTTAAAGATGTTAAGATTTGCACTGGGTGTGACAAGGTTGGACAGGACTAGGAATAAGTATATTAGAGGATCAGCCCAGGTTGGAAGGTTTGGAGACAAAGCCAGAGAGGCAAGATTACGTTGGTTTGGACATGTGCTGAGGAGGGATGCTGAGTATACTGGGAAAAAGATGCTAAGGATGAAGCTACCAGGTAACAGGAAAAGAGGAAGGCCTAAGATAAGGTTTATGGATGTGGTGAGAGAGGACATGCAGGTGGCTGGTGTGACAGAGATGCAGAGGACAGGAAGAAATGGAAACAGATGTTCTGCTGTGGCAACCCCTAATGGGAACAACAGAAAGAAGACGATGATGATGAAGAATGATGAAAAGAGGGGATTCGCCTAACTAGCCTGGCTACTACTTGCTGGCCTTACAACAACTGGGATATAATGCCCCTTTCCTTCTTCTCTCAAAAGAAACAAAATAGTAGCACCAATCCCAAGATGAGAAACAGGTCACAGGCTCTTTGCTGATTAAAAGTCTTGTCTCAGATGATGCAGGGGGCTGTAAGCTTGTTATAGCCTTTTCCGGGTAGGTGCTTTGAACAGCAAGCAGACAAATCATGAAGATCCCACACAGACACTTACTGCCCAATGACAGAGAGTTGGGAATCAAAGTCCTCTGCTTCTTCTCTCACCGGGAGCAAAATATAAGCACAATTTCTAAGCTGGCACCTATGAAGCAGTTATCAGGCTTTCTGGTGATGAGCAGTCTCTAGGAAATAATGTCCCTGTACTTCTTCTCTCACAATAAGCAAAACAGAAGCACTAATCTCAAGAAGACCACTAAGATGCAGGATGTGGGGTCTCCAATAATTGGTGGTCTAGGACTAGATATAGATTTTTTGAGGCTTGGGAATTTGAGCAAGTGATTAAGTTGCTCCTGAGGCATTAGTGTTGGAGCAAGATGGCCTGAAGACCTTTGTCAACCAGGAACTACCAGACTGGCTGGACTTGGAGGCCATCTTTGGAGTGGAGTCCATAGTACAAGTTACCACTGATCCATAATTGGGTGACTCTAGGAACTGCTCCTTGGGATGAGACTGGCCAGCTTCAAGTGGCAAGCAATTAACTGACATTAAGGTAGTGCAACCATCCCTGGATATTCCTGAGGTTGGGAGCTGTTCCATCATCCTCTGCTGACATGTGGGCCTGAATTTTCACTAGCTAAGGACAGGCTCAGCACCTTCAAGGACTGGGGGAACTTAGCTGAATATTGGACTTATCTTAAGGAGAGCAAAGTCCGAATCTGCTCTCTCAGTTTCTTCTCTTGTGGCAGTGCTCTGAACTATGCCAGTGGAAATGCAAAAGATACGTCTGCCATTCCCAGCACTAAGAATTCTTAATACCTGCTGTTTTTCTGGTCATAAAGTAGGCCAAAAGCTTCTCCCTATGATGAGTCAGAGTGGCATGATTAGACCTCTGACATGTGAAGCAGTAATACACCTTGTGTTTTTTCCCCTGCAATGACAAATGCAGTGGTAGTGCAGGTCGTGTCCTGTAGCCTGATGGCAACTGAACATTTACTGTAATGCTGTTTAGGCATTTGAATTGCAAACTTCATTTATGATAGCAAAGCTCAAGCTCTAAATTGTGTAAGGGATAAAGAAGAACTGGACATCTCAAGGGATGTGCTTACTTGTGCAGCTGAGATTTTATGTTATGGCATGCACAGATATTGGCACATGAACATCACCAAACAAGGATTTCTGAGACTGGTAATAAACAGTAAATGGAGAAAAAGACAAACCTAACTAATGACCTAACAAGGAAGGTCCTTTGTTAGATCATACAATTTATGCTGAATGCAAATACCATACTAATAAGAATAATAAATAATTGCTTTACCCAGCTAAATCCATTGGCAGAAAGGGGTACTGACTATGACCGAAATATCATGTGTTTGAAGAGTGGCGCAGGTATCTGTAGGAACCAATATGTGGAAGATGGGCATGTCTGCCCTTGGGACAATGGGGCAGTCTGAGTTGTACGATGTGAAAACCCTCTTGGAGGAGGGTTGGTGAAGTACATAGTTACCCTGTGGGTGTGTATTCAACTCACTAAGCCAAGAGGATGGTAGTCTTCATTGTGGGTGCACTGAAGTGTGCACATGCATGTGTACGGTATAGTAATGCCTGCAATGATGTGGGTTGCATATCCACCACCAAAGCCTCTCCCAGGATGCTGGCAAGAGCGCAAACCACCTCAATGGCTGCCTGTATGATGCCTCCTCTGGATGGTTCTTACCTCCATGCAGGAGATACACAGTATGGGGGAACAAACTGGCTCAAGTCCAACAAGGTGAGGCTTGATGGACACCAGTAATGCAGGTAAAAAATATATACAGAAAAAAGAATACTGACATTCTGGTGACAGTAGTGGGTTTTCATTGAAACTGTATCATGCTTTAATTTGGAAAGACTAAAGAAATTGCATTCTTGGTAATGGTACTGTGACGTCATTGTGAAATATTTGTCTACATAAATAGTGCCCAGCTGCATATTTTATGAGACCATTAAAACAACCTAATAACCCTAAGCAGCATAACTAAAACTGATGATTTAACAAGAAAAACTATAAAAAAGATAAACTGTGAGATGCTGAAACACAGTCATAAAACAAATAACTCTTGTACTTAATCTGCAGACAAAAAAATAACTAGAGTAATCTTCTGTAAATGCCTATATCTTGAAAAAATGATGGCTATTACTACTAGTAACTTTTAGAATTTTATATTAACATATGACCACATCCTCCCCTCACTGTCCCAAAACTGTGAAAATATTCACACTTCTTAGTACGTAAGGTTATCAACAAGTCCATGTTCTAATTGCAGTTAACCACATTGCAAACTGAAAAAAAATCTTTCAAAGGCCCTTGGCACAAACACCACAGCAATCTTAATTTATGTGCCAGCATTCTATATGCCAATTATCTAGTCTGAATTTAGTAATGTACTGCCCTTTTATCATTTCCTGTTTTCATTTTTTTTATTTCCAAGGCACATCAACCTGGTCCTCTATTAAGCACAAGAAAAGTATGTGCATACAGAAATAAAACAGGTACATGCTTATCTTATCAGTGGATTTATAAGGAGACAGTTTTTGATAGCACCAGACACACTTTGATGCTTTTTTCAAAGCTCCCATTTCAGAGGCATGTACACCTGCCTGCCACTACAAATGGTGATGTCACTTGTCAACTACATAAGTGCAGCTATCCTCTGAGCCCACCGATTTGGCTCCAATCACTAGGGAACACACTTCCTGCAAATCAAGAAATAACAATGAAGGTTTGATGCCAGCAGGTACATACTCACCTGTTTTCTGTGGCATTTCCAATATCAGAGTCAATGAAGAAGTGATTCTATCTCTGGGTGACAATAGGAAAACATATGAGACTCATCAGGAAGGGTCTCCCTACAAACAAACTATTATGGTAAGAATACATGAGCTATAGCTAATACCAAAGACCATCCTTGGCAGGTCAAGCACTGGGTTAAATACCAAGCAGTAAATCCACCACAGTGGAAGCAGATGGAGAACAGCCCAAGGAAAAAGATTCATAAGGTTCTGACCTGAAGTATATATGTACCAAATGCAACAGAAACTGAAGCAATAATACTTGGTGAAGGTGTATGTACACCAATGGTTGTGTGGCCACAGGGCAAGTGCCTACAATGGAGACATTCTTCAAGCAACTGCTGACAGAAGTCATTCCTTATAGGTTCATAGGTTCAGAGATTACTAGGCTAATGGATTAAGAGGCCTTATAAACCTAGCCAACATAACCCAGTTTTACCCACTACATGTCCCCTAAGAACAAGAGGATGGCATGGATGTGTGCCTGTGCATTGAATATCCTACAGACTGCCCTTGTCCAAAAGGGAGAAAGGCACTACCTAAGGTGTGAATTTGTGATTCCTCATCCATTGATGCAAACTGAATTTGAAGAGGGCCACAGAAGGGCTCTGCTTAATGTGAATAGGAAGCCTGTTCAAAATAAGGGGCAATGTCTGAGACACATATTTGACTCTCCAGAAGTTTTGTTTGAGTTGCTGACTAAGTTTAGATCCCTAGATCAAGTGACTCTCATGCTGTTTGACTTGAGGATGTGTACCAGCTTCATCAGAGCTGGATTTGTGGGATCTATATTAAAAGATCAAATGGCCACATCTTCAAATCCCAGTTCATCAAGACCAGAGCACCGAAGAATACAAGTGTCGAAAGCCAACTTCTTTGAATCTCACCGCATTGAATCACAACAGTTGACTAATAGCTCAGAAATCTATGTGTAAGTCAGTCTGAATAAAAATATCTACCACCATCATGTTATACATACCAAAAGTAACATGTAAGATGTTAATGTCTCAGCTGTTGGCCAGCTATTGCGATTCGATGAGGTGAGATTCGAACAAGTCAGCTTTCAACAATTGTATTCTTCGATGATCTCGTCCCAATGAACTGTGATTCAATGTTGTGGCCATTCAATCTTTTAATACATATCCAGATTTGTAAGTGCCTTGTAGGTCAGGCATAGGTCATACCTTAATGTCAGTAGGAGACAGAGTAAAGGGATAAGGCTTTTAATCTATCCACACAGGACATGTTATTTATACCCTGTATTTTCTTTGCGAGGAACCTGTGGGGTCACTCCAGCTACTGTCCAATGGAACAGCCTTTGGCCACAGTATTTTCCAACAGACAGCGACCTGTCTGATGGAAAAACACAAAGAAGATGACAAGCTACTTGGATACAGCTCACAGGGTCATAGGAGGTTACTAGGCTAGTGGCCCTACAGCATTTATAAGCCTAGCCATGTTGATAATCCTGGGTTGCCCCAATTGTCCTTGGTTAGATGGATGGACTTTACAGATCAGCACCAACTACCCCAGTCCATGGGAGACACAGGTGCCACCCCCAGGGTGAATTTGCAGTCACCCAACCATTTGTCCAGATTGCACTTGAATAGGGTCATTGAGGAGCTCTACTTTACATTAATTGAAAGTTTATTCTAGAGCAGCTTTCTTGGAACCATCTGCTGCTCTTTCCTCATAGGGAAAGAGATGAACATCTGTTCAGTCTTCCTAAATTCATGGACCCACCTCAAGTAAAAACCTGAGCTGTGTGTGCATATCCAGGGTAAGAAGATGTCTCTCTCTTTCCTTTTGCTTTTCTCTGGCAAAGAAAATATAAAAATGAATGGACAGATCCAAGGACAAATCAGAAACCTTTTTAGGAGTAAATGTGTGTTGGTCATAACAGATTCATGACCCTTCTGAAAGACCACATATAATGCCCTACACATGAGGGCTTGCATAGGTAACAGCAAATAGGAAAAAAAATTTCAATTAATGAATTTCAATGCTGCTACAGCTAGTGGGTTTAAGTAGGATGGGCACAGCCTGTCAATTCTGAAATTCATCTCCCATGGTGGTGGTGGTGGTGGTGTGGGGAAGGGATGGTCTTCAAAGCTAGAAAAAACAACCCTCCTGTACATGGGCAGTCATTACTAAATACAATCCTGGATATTGACTACAGCATCTATGGTATTACATTGGGATGGCTAGGCTTGAAATTACCTCCTGGTCAATAGACTAATAATCTCCTATGATCCTATGATTCTATGAGTCATAGCACTCTATTAAGAAGCTACATGACTAACTAAAACTGCCCTTCTCAAAGTTATGATGGCAGAAACAGCTGACAAATTCACAGTCAAAGTGGAATAACTGGGGTCCATGTAATTCGAGTGCTGAAACTGAAACTACAGCAGAATGGTGTGACCAGAGTGCTATTAAGTATTACACCTCCAAGACAAGAATCTCTTCCATCTAGCACAGACAGTATGTCTAGCAGAATGCTTCCTAGTTTCTCAACCGCTTCTGAAACTGCAGCCAAAAGATCCAGCAGAATCAGAAGTTCTAATGCACAAGCTGGTCTTTCAGGTGGAGCTGGTTAGTACCCTAATCAAAAGGGGCACTTTGGCTAGAACAAGAAGAATTTCCTGTATCTCCAGGCACCTAAAAGCCTGAAACCACACCCTTCTTGGCCACTATTTAATGGAAACAATTAGTTCTTCTCTTTCAATCAGAAATTTTGATATGAGATATAAAAGGTGTACAAAAATGTTTCTGTCGCATTGGATGTGAAATGTGATCAACATGAACTCCTCTTTGCCCTGCTGTAACAAGCAGAAAAGGAGAAAGTACAGTTGTGTACCTACCATAAATGTAGATGTTCAAGTGTATTCACTGTTGCAGTCATTACACTTGGGTTATCCTGCTGGCAGGCTACCCGCAGTCGGCCTGAATTCCAAAGTCCTGGTCCGGCGTCGGTTGCTGTCACCTCTTCCCTGACGACAGTGCGCCAGGGGTATATAAGATGCAGCCAACGCCATTTTCTTCAGTTTTTCTTGCCCCAGATGTCAGGTGTCCCCAGGAAGGTAGACAATACATATTGCATATAAAAGCATACAGTAAAATAAAAACAATACCTTCATCTACAAGCAAATACACCCCATCGGTTGTATAGGATAGAGTAGTATAGATAAGTCCCAGCAAAGAAAGGGGGATGGAGGGTGGGTAACCTGGACTGCAACAGTGAATACACTCGAACATCTACATTTATAGTAGGTACACAACTGTACTATGTTCATCATGTTTCACTGTTGCAGTCATTACACTTGGGTTGAATCCCAAAGCTGAGGTTGGGTGGCTGGGTCTAAATAGGATTAGGAGTGGCTATGAGGCCCTGCAAAACTGCAGTGGCAAAGCCTGCTCTGGATTCAGAGTAAAGAGGCAAGTGATAATGCTTGGTAAAAGTGTGCACTGAACTCCAAGTTGCAGCCTCCAAAATGTCCTTGGTTGGTACTCCTCTGAGAAAGGCTGCTGAAGTGGCTGTTGCCCTGGTAGTATGTGGCCTAATATTCTTAGGCACTGATTTGCCATGCTGTGCATAGCAGAAATGAATGCAGTGTCCTATCGATTTTGAAATAGTCTGCTGTGAGATAGCCTTTCCTTGTGATCCTGCAGCATATGCTACAAACAGTTGCTCAGTTTTTCTGAAAGCTTTTGTTTTGTCCAAGTAGAAGCATAGCTGCCTGTGTATGTCCAAAGACTGCAGAAGTCTCTCCCCTTTATTCTAGGGATTTGGATAAAATGTTGGCAAATGAATGGTTTGGTTAAGAGCCACACTGGATACTACCTTTGGCATAAATGTTGGGTTTGTCCTTAGAGAAACCCTGTCCGGATGAAAAATGATAAAAGGTTCCACTGCCATTAATGCCTGTAACTCTGAGACTCTTCTTGCTGAAGTTATTGCTAGGAGCAGAGCAGTTTTACATGATAAGAATTTTATATCTGCTGTATTGGCTGGCTCAAAAGGAGGCAGTGTGAGCTTTTCCAAGACAAAGCTGAGGTCCCATGTAGGTATCGGTGCTCTCTTTGGGGGGTCTTATGTTTTTTGCCCCTCTGAGGTACTGTCTTAGCAGTGGATGTGAGAAAATAGGAGGGTCCGTATTGTAATGAACTGAAATGGCAGAGGCATGGATCTTAATTGATGAGAAGGATAGGCCTTTTTCCAGCATCTCAATTAGGTATTGTAAAATCTGAGGAATATTTGAAACAAGTGGTTCAAGTCCTTGTGCCTGGTTCCAGGCACAGAATCTCTTCCATTTTTCTGCATAAAATTTCCTGGTGCTTCCAAAATGACATCCATAACAGCTTTAGAGAGAGGTGTGTTCTGAGTGGCTATATTATTTGCCATGCAGCCAGATTTAAGGTTCTGAGTTGGCTGTGCAGGATCTGATTGTTTTACTGAGTCAGAAGATGAGGAATTTGAGGTAAAGTCCAGGCTGGGCCTTGAGACAAGCTCTTTAGGATTGGGTACTAGTGCTGGCGTGGCCAGTCTGGGGCAATCAGAATCATTTTTGGCTTCTCTTGTCTGACTTTTAGGAGTACCTTGGGAAGGACAGGCAGTGGTGGAAAGGCATAAACTGTTAGGGTTTTCCAGCTGAATGATAGAGCATCCACTTTCCATGCTTGTGAGTGATAAGTCCTTGTGCAGAATCTTTGTAGTTGGCAGTTGTGAGGGGAGGCGAAAAGATCTATGTCTGGGCATCCCCATTTCCTTGTTATCATGCTGAAGACCTGTGGATCTAGTTTCCACTCATGAAGGTCCATGAGGTTTCTGCTTAGTTCATCTGCCAGAGTATTTTTCTTTCCTGGCAGGAATTGTGCCTGCAGATGTACTTGATAGGTCAATGCTGTGTTCCACAAAGTCATGGCTTGCCCGCAGACGGGGTAGGAATGTGTGCCCCCTTGCTTGTTTATGTACCACATAACTGTAGTATTGTCCGTCTTTAGAAATAGTTGTCCTGGATGTAGTAGATCCTTGAAGGCTGTCAGTGCATTCTGTACAGCTAGCATCTCTTTTTGATTGATATGAAGATGCCTTTGGTCCGTGGGCCACGTGCCCTGAATACATTTTCCTGCCATGTGTGCCCCCCCAGGCATAGTCCGATGCATCTGTTGTTAGTGTCTGCCTGGCTGTGGGTAAAGTGAAAGGCTGTCCCTTGTTGTGGTGACAGGCCTGTGCCCACCATCGAAACTCCTGTTGCAGACAGGGAATAAGAGTTATTATTACTTCCAGGCTGTGGCAATGTTGAGTCCAAACACTTTTTAGATACCATTGTAGCTTCCTCATATGCAGTCTTGCATATGGAATTAGCAGGATGCAGAATGCCATGAAGTCCAAAGCCAACAGAATTTTTCTTGCAGGTAGCTGGGTCTTTGTTGCCATCATTTGAAAGTAATGAGTCAGTTGCCTTTGCTTGTCTGGCATGAGATAAGCCATCTGGGCAGTTGTATTTAAGCTTGCACCCAGGAATATTATCTCTTGAGAGGGCACTAGTTTTGATTTCTTTTCATTCATTGTGTACCCTAGGAAAATTAGTAATCTTTTTACAAACGCCAGATGCTTTAGTAGAATGTCCTTGCTCTCTGCTTGAATAAGGCAGTCATCCAAGTAGGGATATATTTGAATTCCTTTTTGTCTGCAAAATGCAATTACTGGCGCCAGGCATTTTGTGAAGACCCTGGGCGCAGCAGATAAGCCAAAGGGCAGTGCAGAGAATTGGTAATGCATTAAGCCAGCTATGAATCTGAGGTATCTTCTGCAAGATTGTCTGATTGGGACATGCAGGTATGCCTCTTTGAGGTCCAAAGTAACTAGCCAAGCCTTCTTGTCCAGCATGGGTAGAAGTTGCTGCAGTGTCAACATTTTGAATTTTGGAACATCCAGGAAGTTATTTAGAATAGACAGGTCCAGTATTGGTCTCCAGGCTTTGTCCTTTCTGGGTACCACGAAAAGTCTTGAGTAAAATCCTTGCCCCTGTTCTTGCTGTGGTACTTTTTGAATAGCCCTCATGTCCATGAGAGCCGAAATTTGTTTTTGTGCCTCTGCCCATTGATTTTGTGGCAGGTCTGGCATACCTTTTGACCTTGGTAGTGTGTGAAAGTGGAACCTGTAACCCTGAGAAACAATATTCAGTACCCATTTGTTCTGGGTGATCATGTGCCAATTTTGTGAGAAAAGTGCTAGTTTTCCCCCTAAGGGTGCTGCCAAAAGGTAAGTGCTTGGCATTTGTAGAGGAAAAGTCATTGGGACTGTTTCCTATAAGGTTGTGATTTGTCTTCTCCGCCTTTGGGGGCTGAAGCACCCCTTTCTTTAGGTCTGTATGAGCCTTGGGGCTGAGATCTGCCTCTTGGGCGTCTGTATCTGCCTCTTTGTGGCCTGTCTGACACTGGAAAGGGCCAATTTTTAGAAGGCCAGTTCCTGCTAAATCTAGGTGGCTGAACCTGTAAGAAATCCTTTACTGTCTTCATTGATTTTGCTTTATCCTCCATTTTCTTTAACACCTCTTCTGCCTTAACACCAAAGTATCATGCTGTAATGGAGCATCCAATAACTTTGCTTTAACATGATCAGGTAAAAATCTGTTCTTTTAACCAAGCATGCCTTCGAATGACAGAACATATAACTGCAGCTCTGCAAGATGCCTCTAATGAATCAAAACCACATTGCAAAGTATGCTTTCCCACTTGTTCAGCTGCATGCAATAAATCCTGCATTTCCTTGTTCTCAGGACATTCAGAGCTTGTAAGCATTTTCTGTTTTGGCAAAGACATTAGGTATTGTTGATATTTAAGCATGTGAAACTGGCAGTTTAAAGCCCTTACAGCTGAAATAGCAGAGGTGTAAACTTTTTCCCCCATCTGTCCAGTGCTCTAGAATCCCTATCAGAGGGAACAGGGTTTTAGCAGTGGAAGCCTTGACCCCTTTGGGATCCTGAGAAATAGTTTCTGGATCAGCAGCAGGGCTTTTATAAAGAAATTTATGAGAATCTGGAACCCTGTAGTACCTATCTGGCTTAACTGGTGCAGGGGGTAAAGAATCAGGAGTCAAACTGGATTCCAAAAAAACATCATCAACAATATCTAGTACGGGGGGGGGGGGGGGTAGCAAGAGGCCTGTGCTGAGGCAATAAAAGAAAGTCTCTGAGCCTTTTCTTGGATTCTGAATAATCCTGGCTCTCCCAATGGAAATGTTCCCTCATGGTGTGCAGGGTTTTCCCAAAAAGAGTAGTCCTCAGGAGGAGAGGCTGAAGGGATAGATTCTTCAGCATCAGAGTCCTCATAGGGAGGAAGAGAATATCCCTGTTCTGAAGAGGAATCCGAAGAAATAGAAACCTGGTCAGAGGAGTCATAATCAGTGTCTTGCCTAAGCCTTTTATCAGGAGGGGGATGGAAGCCCCTGATCAAAGTAATTAGGTCCCTGGCCATTTTGAGCATCTGTTTCTTTGGCATGGATCCATGGTCCAGGAGAATGCTGTACTTGTTTCTTTGTCTTTAAAGGTGTTTTAGACTTTGCCTTGGCTGCTGAAGAGGTCTTGATAGTAAGCTGTGTAGGTCTGAAAACACCCTCAGAAGCCGATGCCTGCTCAGCGGCTCTGGACCCATCTGAGGGAATTGTTTCCGTAGGCCCAATAGCTTGAGTTTCCAGATACCTAGCTGTCTCCACGTGGGAGTCGGAGGTGGCCTGTGGCTCTGAGGTAGCGGGTGTCAGGGGCTGCGAAAGCACCTTACTGAAAACCAGCGAACCGGCGACTGGCCTAGAAGAGGCTTCGTCATCGGTTTTGGACCTCGGATGCCTGTCTTTTTCTTTGTCCTTGCGCTTTTTATGGAATCCGGTCATCAGTTGTTCTGATGGCATTATATAGTTAAACCTTCGGCCAAAGTAGTGAAAAGAAAATCGAACTGACGCTTAACAGTGCGTTGGTTGAATCTAGCACAAAACCGACAACTAGCAACGTCGTGGTCAGGGCCTAGGCAAGGAATACAGTAAGAATGAAAATTCTTATGAAGTATTTGCTTCTCACAAGAAATACAATTGTTAACTTTTACTGACATTGGAGTGGAGCAAGAAAAAGTTCCCCCAATGGGGTACTTAGCTTTATTGAAGACTTCGGATCTGAAATTCAAATTCGAAAATCTCAGGAGTCGGCCGACCAGCACTTGCAAACTGCTTTTGCTTCAGGCACTGCGCGACAATAAAGACTGAAGAAAATGGCGTCGGCTGCATCTTATATACCCCTGGCACACTGACGTCAGGGAAGAAGTGTCAGCAACCGACGCCGGACCAGGACTTTGGAATTCAGGCCGACTGCGGGTAGCCTGCCAGCAGGATAACCCAAGTGTAATGACTGCAACAGTGAAACACGATGAACATTAGTGTTCTCCCAGATGGCAAATAGAGCTTTCTCTGGAATGCCTAACTTCTAGAAATCCAATCTAGACATGGCTTCTAGATCCACAAATTCAGGAAAGAAGAGAAATGGATCAGAGAGTTCTTAGTATATTCACCTTCCCTGACATGTGAAATGTTGAGAAAGTGATACCCTTATCTAGGGTCCTCTGTTGAATGTAAATCGCCTTTCACCTCAGGGGATGCAACTTCATGCCCCACTCACTTGCTTGTTAAAATACCAAAGTTTTGAATATTTAAGTTCATAGGTGAATACTAGGCTAACTGCACTGAAGGGCCATGTTAAACCTAGCCAATAACCTGAGATCAGATTCAAACCCTGTACCTTGAACCAAATTAGCAAGGACCAGGGATGCAGCTTTCCTCCAAGACTTTGAGGGCAAGACTGTCTATAGTTCCATATGGCTGATGTAGAGCTACATTTTTGGAGGTAGTGGGGGAACCAACTCCCTGTAATCTTAGCAGAGCTGACAACCACTCTCTACCCTGCCCCTGTGCAATGTTTCATCATTAGAACATGCAACAGGTTCTCCTGCAGGAATGGAAGGACTATCTGAAGGCTGGTGGAAACTGTTAATATCTGCAGGACCTGGCAAGAAGACCTGTTGTCACTGAAACATGTGAGATCTCAAAGAGTCAAATTCAGCACCCATATCCTCAGGCATGTAATGACATCATGAAGACTGTGGCAGCCATCAAGTCCAGAAGTCAAAGTAGGGTCTGAGTTTGGATCTTTCTCCACACCCAGGTAACCAAGGTCAAGAATTCTGAAGTATTCACCATGGGCAGAAGCAACCTGCGCTAAATAGTATCCAGCTGCACAGATATATACAGATATAAAGACAGTCTTCTAAAGCAGATCAGACAGGACTTCTTCCAGTTTATGATCACTCTCCTCCAGTGATGCCATCAAATAGTTTCATGACAAAGCCACCAACAGCTCAACATCATAGTATGGAATGGAACACACTGCTATTGCAATCCTGCAAAATTTTGACCAGCATAGTCAACACCTTGGTAAAAACTCTCACTGCTGAAGAAAGTTGAAAGTACAATACTTTGTACTGCATGCAATGCCCACCAAAGTAAACCAGAAGAATCTCCTCTGCGGACCACAAACAGTAACATGATAAAATGTCCATCATGTCCAGTAATATCATCCAGGTGCCCTGTGACAGAATGGAACTGAATCCCTGGAGACTTATCATTTGGAGCTTGATTTACTGATACTCTGGTTGAAGTTAGTGATGTTGAGGATGAGGAAAGAAACAATTTGAAAAGTTGGCACCCATAAGAGTGAGTCCCAAAACGCAGAGACTGAATAGCCAAAAACAGACTTTTTTTCATTTCCTGGAATACTCCTTGTTTTCTGAGGTATGGCAGTCTTAGAGTTGGTATATATAAGTTTGGGGTGTGTGCAGCGGGGTACCCACCCACAAAAAGAAATTTAAAGGACAAGAACAATTTTCAAGATTCACTCTTCTCTTGTGTTTTCTGTCTTTTTTTAAGCTTATCAGCACTCAGAATTTTAAGTGATGACATTTCAATAGGGAGCCATGGGAGAGAGACTACCTGTCCCCCCTGGAACAAAAATAAAGTGGAAGAAGAACCCCAAACCCTGCACCAAATAAACAACAGTCTCTATGACCACTTTTAGCTGAGGAGTCTGAGCCCATGCAAACACCTGTTTCTGTGGTTGCTTGGTGTCTTAGAACAGACATTCTAGAGAAGAATCTAACATCTCTAAGATATGTCTGATCATGACTTTGTCCAGAATGCACTTGTTTTAGTTATGGCTCTCCAAGTACGGTTGATAATTAAGAACAACTCTCAAATTAGGCAGCCCTGGAACGCAGTCAGGAAAGCTGCAGTTTAGTTGGCGCAGTTATCACAGTAAGAGGCAAGACCATGTGATGATTAAATACCTTCCTTGGAATGCAAAGAAGCTTCTTCCTTTTTGGGGCTGGGTAGGTTTAGAAAGAGGGAGACAAAGGGAGACTCGGAGAGTCATAAGAACCCACCACAGGGGTAAGAACCAGTGTCCTCCTCAGAAGGTCAGCCACCAAGCCCTGACAGACCTGCTCAAAGAGTTCTTTCTTCCTGAACTGGGCATACAGAATGCTGCTGATTAGCACGTTTGCCATGCCATCTGTGTAGACACATACCTGAACCTGTGGCAATGGTCATGGCATCTGCACAATCAAAACTAGAGCAGGTTACATGAACCACACATTGAATCATATGTACTTAAAAGTGATATAACCGTGAAACATTGGCCACAATGGACCATTTTCAGGTTCAGCCAGGGGGCTGAAAAAAAAGCATAACAAAAAGATAAATAAAACATTAACAAATGTGTAATGAATGCATGAATACAGGTAGCAATACACACATTAGCATCACACATTAGCATTTTATGCATACGATTTATAGAATAGCATTTCACATAGCATAGCTTTGCTGTTTCATGAAGTGTTAGATCAATTTGGAGAAAGAGGAACTGAAGGAAGAAAGGAGGGAAAGAAAGGGAATGAAGGAAGAAAGGAGGGAAAGAAAGGGAATGAAGGAAGAAAGGAGGGAAAGAAAGGGAATGAAGGAAGAAAGGAGGGAAAGAAAGGGAATGAAGGAAGAAAGGAGGGAAAGAAAGGGAATGAAGGAAAAAAAGCACCAAGAAAAAGTTGTGGTGAATAAGAACCGAACAGAAACTTAGAAAAGTGGGGGAAATTAGTGATGCATCACCTCCTCTTGACTTCAGAAGGCTGGCAAGCTTTTCCAGAAGCTTGTCCACTAGAAAGAAGTGGAATTTGGGCAGGTGAGATGAGTAGTTGAGAGCCCTAAGCACCAGTATAGCACAGAAGTAAATCATTTGCCATAGCTGTCCAAAGCTTTTAACTCTACAGCTGCTAGGAAATTGTCAAACTGCTGTTGTCCCTGGGATATAAGATGGACCACAGAGATTACAAAAAGAGTTGGCTCAAGCATGCTTGATCAAGGACTTTCTCTACCCAGACAGGGCATGTAGAGGGTGTTTGTATTCTTGGAGGCCACAGAAGCAGAGTTATGATGCTTCCAGACATTTTTAATGAATTTCTTCATAGGTGGGGGAGGGGTACGGTAATCAATGGCTCATCTTCCTTCCTTGTCATATATCCATTTAGGCATTTCTAGGCAAAAAGGAATGGAGACAGAAGTCAGTCCAAAAATACCTCATCAGCTTCAAGTCCATTCCAAAGGAGGGGAAATCCATTACACCTGCATAGTGGAAAGGCTTCATTTTCATCTCTGAAATAATTGCTTCTGGTTCCTCAGACTCTTTCTAACAGCCTGTGTGGGATGAAGACCCCTTCTCCAACTAAATTCAGAATCAGGCTGGTGTTTAGCCTTACAAAGAACACAAAGTCCACAAACCAGTTATTGAACAACTGAAGAATCTAGATCCAGCACCTAGGAGTGTGCCTACTAATAGCAGTATGTAGGCAAAATAGATCTAAGCTAGGCCTGGAAATGGTATCAGGCCACATTCTATAAGGATACAGTCATGTACCTGCACTTCAGGTTCCTAGCAAATATCAATCAACTGCTAGATGTCTAAGTCTTGAAATGCATGTAATGGCATGGTGAGATCCATCATACCTCATTAACTGTGGTCAGCAGTTGCTATGAGACTCGAGATAGCCCTGGGCAGGGAGTCATTGGCCTTTGATACACCTGACCCATGGCTGGATACCTCTGGAGACCACTCACACGGATAAGACCTGTCAGCATTGAGTTCCAGCAAATCAGTCAAGGTCTGAGTGGCACCCACATCCTGGAATACATCCTTAGGATGGGAATCAAGAAAACATGTTCTCTGAGCTCCCTCATCATATGCCAAAGAGTAGGATGGGAGTGGTCTTGAGTCCAACACCTGCAAAAACTAAAAAGCCATTTTAGCAACAGACTTGCCTCCTAGAGAACTATGCTACGGCTTACTATCTCTGAGCAGGGGTCCCTTCTGATGGTGCTTCGGCTGAGATAGATCTGTATTTGGGATCCTCCTAATGATCCCCAAATGAGAAACCTTCAGCCACTGCCATCCTCCTGGTAGTAGGTGGGTTAGGAGTTTCTCAGTTTGACATCTGTGGGTGTTAGGGGCAAGCTGCTAGCACTTACTACAAGGCTTTACACTCTGGCCATTCTGAGGTAAAATGTCAACGCTGGTGTGATTCTTGATTAAAAAGTAACATGATGGGCATAGGGAAACTTGACAGACTTGGACTTGCTTCTAAGCATTAAGCATGGGATTTTTTAACTACATATCATGCTTGAGATCTGAACTCCAGTAGTGGCAGAATATATATAACAGGCACAGGGGCTAGATGTGGTTGCATAGTAAACATGTGATATCATGCTGCATGCCAACATTGGGCTGATGTACCTACCCACTGAGTACAAAAGCTTCTCAAATAAACAAAGTAGTGAATTCTGATGGGTTAAGACAATAAACCAAATCCCTGGCCCATCATAGAGATCCTCTGATGTTAGACCTAAGAGGCTGCCAATTTTGTCGCTGATCCCTTTGTTTTTTACTCTACTGAAAAACCTTTCTACAGGCACCAAAGAGTAACTAAAGGCTTCAAGGCTTACCTTGGTACAAATTACCTAAATTAGCCATTTACCTCCAGCTTGAAAGCAGTCAAATCTGAGTAAGAATATAATTGAAGAAGAGAGGGGTAGTAATAAAATGACCATAGCTCTGCAACTGTATTACAATACACAGGCTGAAAGGTCTGTTTCATAAACTACAGAAAATCTACACGATGGTTATGAATTCTGGTACAACATGGTAGTTAAGCCAGTGAAGGACAAATGAGTTACACTATGGATGCAGTTTAACTCTCACTGTCTCCACTTGCATATGTGTGACCCTGTTGACTGAGAAACAAGTTTCTGTCACTTATATTCTAATTGGTGATGGTCAGTTATTACGTATTAAACAAATAAATAAAATGTATCAAATTCTGGATATCCATCTGTGCTTATTTATGGACTCCGTCGGCTATGGTTTCTCAGCACTTTCATATTAATCCAGTTCAGTGCAAGAATATTAGAAATATATAAGAAATCATCTTACAGGTTGAACAGGTTCATAGGTAAGTACCAGGCTAGCTGCCCTTGTGGGCCATTTTAAGCCTAGCCAGTTTTCCTTACCCATTCCACGGTCAATAATTACACATTACCCTTAATGAGAATAACTTGGATAATACCACAGATAATTTGAGGAGAACACCAAAATCCAGGAAAAAGGGAGCACCATAAACTACTAACACATGGAGGAATACCAATAACAAACCAGACTTTATAAAAAAAATGGTGTTTGCCTAGTGGCTTTATTTCGTGGCACTTTCCTCCTACTATAGTTTATAATTTGAGGGGACCCATACATAGGATAAAGCACTTAGGGGCTGCCTCTGTCAATTAGTAGTACAGGGGGCATTCCTGGGGTAAATTTTCAGTTTCCTACACATAGATCTAAGTAGCTGTTGAATATGGACAGGGATGAACCTTGTTTATGTGGATGGAGTGTCTGTCCCAGAGCAGCGGTATCCTCTGCAAGATATACCTGTTCCTCCAAACTGTTCTGTTGATGTTGCAGAAGAGGTCTAGATCCCTAGATTGTGTATTTCTGATGAAGTTTGACTTGCTGATGCACAGTAAATCTATCAATGATGGCACAGAGGATGCCTTGTATGCCAGACAAAGGCCACTCCTTAGCAGTCTGTAGGATACTGATTTTAATGACAGGGCTCTGAGACAGTTCATGTAGGACATGTTGTTTAGGCTTTCTATCCTTTTAGTATGGTATCTCTGTGGAGATTCCAGCTGTTGCATGTGTTTGAACAGATACATATTAAAGTGGACAATATATTCAATGGCTAGCCTAATGAGGGCTGAATGAAGGGAGGCAATGGCATCCCCAGACCTAGACACAGTCCCTTTGTTTATAAGCTGTGCAATATAGAAGGATTTTCCTACAGCAATGGATATATGTTGGTGAAAAGTTAGGTCGCTGTCCACATAAGTTCCCAAATCCTGAGCAACTGGGTCAACTCTTATGATCACATTCCAATAAAATTTCATAGAACTCAGCATTCCGATTTAATTTTAGAAATGTCACTTAAAGGATACTGCAGATTCATTTCATTTGATGCAATTCTATTAATACTGTCTGGTTGCTATACTGTAAAATGAATTAATTATAAAACTTTGTACTAGCCCCCCCCCCCCATCTTAGTCATTCATGCTAACCCTAACCCAGCCCCTAACCCTAACATGTATCTTAACTTTAAAAAAGCCCCATAACACTATCACTATTCAGACAAGTTTTAGCTGAATGTGGTCAAGTTATAGGTACTACATCAGAAAAGGAAATTTGTTTCCATTTTTGATGCACTGAGTGTCAATATATTATTTGTACGATATAATGAATGGTCGACATGTCATGGTGCATGTTTTTATATTTTGATCAAGTGACATGTCAACCATTCATTATATAATCCAATGAAGACACAATTTATGTTTTGTTATCAAGTTGTAATAATTTCAAAGCTTCCACAATATAAATGTTTTTAGATTCAGTCCACAAAAACATGCACATAACAAACAACACACAAAAACAAACACATTGTGCTTTAAAAAACATATACATTAAAACCATTATTATTTGCTCCTGATTTTGTCGGGTCTATATCATATGAGCGAATAGCACAAATTGCGAATGCTCAAAATATCGAAGTACTGGACTTCGAAGTGCTTTTTCTGAAATAGCGGTACAGTGAAGAATGGGATATTTGCCCTTTCCTCACTGTAGTGCGATCTCGGAGTTGGAATATATATTTAGCGGGAGGTGTGGGACTGCAGCCCACTACAATAGGAAGTTTGAGGTCCGGTACGTTCGATATTATGAGCGTTCGCAATTTGTGCGATTTGGTCATATGATATAGACCCGATTTTGTCCAGCACTGTTTCTTACAGTTAATAAACTGGAGTTATTAAAACTGTCTTGTAATGTTATGCAGCTCCAGGGCTACCTGAGAGAATGGCAGCCATGATTAAAACTGAAATCTGTGATCACAAAACTGCGACTACTCCCCTAGACATCAGAAATCAAAGCTGGCAATAACTACATCTCAACTCCAAGACCTCTGTATCTTGGTTAAGAGGCATTATCTAAGATACTACAATTTTTAACTTTGTACACATTTTCTGTCACCAACACTTTAGTGGTCAGTGCTACTGTGAACTTCTAACTGGCACTTGGATAAGTGCACCAGTTAACCATGCTGCAGTAATTACAGTTTTAGACACTTGTTTTAAACTAAACTCCTGTTACAAAGTGTTGCACCTGCTTAATATTTCTCACATCACTGCTAGAAAGGAAGCATTGTTTTGCAGTTTTCTGGGATATGACTTTTTAACACTTAGGTAACAGATCAGGCTAAGGTACTACAAAGCAAGGCTGGATACAAATTATATTCACCTTCAAACACACTACAGCCAAACAGAGTACTGCGGAGAACCTATATGCAAGCAAGTCCTTATATCATGTGTATAATAAATATTAAATCAATTTCCAGTTTTACTTACCTTTTCTCTTTCTCATATTCAAACTTGAGTCTGACCACCTTCTGAAAAAAAAAAAAACAAGCAGTCACACAGCAACAGTCAACAAACATTACAAATCTACAGCTGATTCCAATATATATCTCTACTGATCTAGTGATGGACTATGACTAATAGTACAGTTTAAAGGAAAACAATACATACAATGCAATGAAATACTATACAAGAAAATACAATATCACAGAGCACTGACATGGTTAAAATGCCCTTTTTACCTGTCAAGCTATCATAGCAATCATTCCCAGAGAACACATCTGGGGCAGCCTAAAAGAGGTTAGATTTTCACTTGCATTCACAGAATCTGAACGAGAACTCCACTCCTCCACTACCCTTTCTGTGCGGCAGTTTGTGGTCCTATTATTTGTATGACAAGATCACAGCACTCTTACTGAACTTGATCATACTCTCTTCTTTTAACATAAACATTCCCACAGAAAGGGGTCCTTACATACTACAAAGACAGGTATTAAATTACTTCTATATTGCCTGTTGGTTATATAGAACAATGTACTATTTATAGATTGTTACTAAGCTAGCAACCCATGGGGGCCCTTCTAAGCATGGCCAAGTTCTGACTATTGTGCAGTCTATTCTTATATACAATTATCTTGTCCACACATTAATTTAATGAATCTGCACAGGGTGATTTCTAACTTCAGCTACCTCATTTTGTAAATGGCTACCACATTAAGGCGCTATATTCACCTGTCAGTCTTATTAAAGAGATAAACACAGATTCTCCTCCCTAGATTGAGTATGTTTCTTCAAACATCCTATGATCTTGCTACATTCTTTAACCAGATAGTCAATATGAAGGTTAAATCTTAAGTTATTATAAACAATGAGTCACTCTTAGGTCCTTAAGTATTTTGAAACTCAATCTTTTTGCCATTTTCCTTGCAGTTACATGATGCCTTAGTATACCACAATGTACATGTTTAGTTTTTAAGTATTTATAATCATTTGTTTTCCTCTGCCCATATGCCAAGATGTTGTAGACATTAATATAATCCCCAATTATCTACAGAGTTTTCTAAACTTTAGATTATCTGCATAAAAGCTGTAGAAGATGTTTGCTGCAATCTCAATGCCATTGTTTAATCCACTAAACCAAAGATAATGAGATGACAAGTTTAGATAATTTCTTTGCAAATATTTTATGGTCTACTCTAATAAAAACATAACTAAACTCTAGGCAAATTACATCTGTTTTGATGTTGCTTTTGATTACATAGACACACTGAATGATCTTTAACAAAAGTCCGCTGATAAACTTTACAAAGTCCTACCTTTTCAAATTATCTGACAGCATGTTTAATGCCATAGTTTCCATTAGTTTCAATGCACATTACCTATACATGCTAATGAGTCTATATCACTTAAGATTGTCCCTTGACTCTGATTTACTTATGGCACTTTTGCAGTCAGATGGTGTTCTTTTTATTGTAAATGTAGACTTAAATATAAGACTCAATGGATAGGCTAAAACACACATGATTAAAAGGGAACAGTTTTTGTTTCAGTAGGCTGATCACTGATTTTATTTACATATAAATTAACACAATATTCAAAGAAAAACAATAATTTTCTTGATGTCCCCAACTTAATGTATTTTCTATAGTACTGAGGCCTGTTTTAGGCTGTGTGTCACAACTTTTATGAATTGTCCCACTGTACTCATCTCTCATTAGACCCATTATAGAATACAACGCCCCGTTTGTTATGTACCTCTCAAGACATCAGCAACAACTGGAAAGGCCGCAGAAATACCTCAGGAAAGAATCACAGGTTTAAAGCAGATGCCCTATGCTGACCGCCTTAAAAAACTCCAGCTATACTCTGTCGCATATCGTCTACTCCGAGGTGATCTCTGCTTAACATACAAGGCCATGCCAAACCCAGAGCTGTTGGACACGCTACACTTAAAGAAATACCAATCCCTCAGAGCCGCACACTCCAGAGATCTAAACCTTGTCATCACGATAAACAAAACATGCTGGAGGGATAGTTTCCTGACCCAGAGACTCCCCAGACTCTGGAATAGACTGCCCATACATGTCAAGCAGAGCGCCTCTTTGGCCCCCTTCAAAAGGAACCTTGATGGTTGGATGGGAGAATGGAAATTCACCCCGGGGATCACGTCAGTTGCCCTGCTAGACAGGGGTCCAGGGAAGTAAATACTGTGGGAAGAAATAGCCAGGGAATTGTTATGGCTAGGCTTGTATAGGCCCTAAGGCCGATAGCCTAGTACCAACCTATGAACCTTTGAACCTATGAATGCATTAAAAACATAACTTTCTGCTGTCATTCACATTACTCAGCAGTCTCTTCTCAAACCTCCTTTGGCTCTTAGTTGCATAATGTTTTAAAAGCATGCCTTACATCATTTTTTTCAATAGAGTGTACTTATCAACTCTCCACTTCTCAAATGTCCTATTCCCTTGATGTATGTCTTTTTGTTCTGCCAAATGATATTGCATGTCATTTGCCTTCCCTTAACTTTTTTCTTGTATGCTAAATTTTATGCATAGTAGTCTTCAAATATTCCCCACATGCTGTGTACATTATTCTTGCAGAAGACTGCTAAATAGTATGTTCTCTTAAATTGTTAACAAATTCCAATCTGTTACCACTGCCTAATTTGACAAATTTTGTACTGATGAATTTAAGGCAAGCCAACATTAAAGACGTGAAAGCAGCAGAATGGTTATAGCCTAGAAGAAGGGGTATTATACAATGACCCTCCATTAATATTCCAAAATGTGCACACTGTTTGCCCAGCGTGCCCATTGTAAATCTCACAATATACCAACAGAAAAAGGCCCAGTCGCCAGGACTTTTTTCCATTGGCATAAAGTCCTCAAAACATTTTTTTTTAAAACAAATAAAAAAAAAAAGAGAGAGAAAAAAGAGATTTCTTTTCTCTGTTGCTTCCATTTCAAAGCATTGATGTAATGGGTATGCGTGGGACACAAGTCCCATACACATGCTCAGTACATCAAAACAAGGAAGCAGTGTACCACAACCAGCAGAAGAACTGTAATGCACTATTATACAAAGGCATTATTTAAGAAAAGTAAGTATTTTTTTTCTTAAATAATGTCGTTGTATAATAGCAATAACCGACTCCGTGGTTGTGGTTTATTGAAATTTACCCATGGTTGGCTTTATTTAATCACTCGGGCTTCACCCTCATGATTAAATCACACCAACCATAGGTAAATCTTCAATATACCACACCATGTCATCGGTTATTTCATTAATATACAATGACAGTTTACTTGCAAATACTCTGGAATGCCTACTACATCAAAAAATCTTATTGTATGTTGGGAGGTGTTCTTTTACTATTTGTGTTAACTTATTTTCTTCTTTTACTATTTGTATTAACTTATTTTCTTCTAAAAAAAGAGGTGGATATATTTTTAAATTAGATAATGTGTCATCTTACCCAAAGTAATCCCATGGAGGTTGCTAAGCGCCACAATTACCCCATTTTGTATACAGATTGAATAGATATGGCTGAACAGATCTTCTAACTGACTAGTTTTTGAGTTTGGTGGCCTGGAGCAAGTCTCCTATTTTAATGCTTGCTGAAACACAACAAAACTCACTTTTCTTTATTTACAAATTCATTTCTGCACTTGAAACTTTTCTTAACTGATAGCATGACATCTGAACCTTGACCTGGTTTATAATGCCTGTTAGAGAAATGGAACTTATAGCCATCATAAACTGGAAACCAGTCTGAATAATTTTGTTATAATTGCAATATCTGCACTACTGTAGTCACTTAATTCCTTTAAAACAAGTACTTTATTCCTTAACTCTAGCTATTTGTTAGCCACAATCTTTATACAGTACCTACAAAATATCCACAAATAAAGCCAACATATAGTTGAAAATATGCTTTTCCTCCATTCTGTGATTAAGCAAATCTCTTGTCATAATTCTCTTTCCTGTTTTTTATAAGTGAATATTGTCATCAAGCAAACATGTACCCATATCCACTGTCATATGGCATATGACGTTCCATCCTTTGAGCTGCCCTGCTTTCTTAACACAAATATTCACCCATTCTAGTTTTCTGTTTGTAAAGACTTTGTAACATTCCACAAATACGATTTCTGTAAACAAACAAAAGTATTAACCTTCTCTAGAATGAATTACAATAGATTTATAACATTATTTGCTACAACACAATAATCTTTAACTGCACCTTCACCAGAATGATGCCACAACATAGAGACAAGATGATCAGCTTTAACAATTGGCTTCATTTCTGGTGTCATTCAAAGGGGATCCAGTGTCTGTCTGCCTGGGATGACATGCTTGACAAGCCACGCTGCCAAGGGCGGCTTGCACCTGTCACCCCTGGGATTCCGGATATTGGCTAAGGCTCTTGCCACCCCCATAGTGCCTTTTTAGGCAAGGCTCAAATTCTAAACCTACCACCCTAGAAAACAAAAATGGGAAGAAACTAAGGGTAATGCTGCTCAATGCCAGAAGTCTAAATCTCAAAATGCACGCACTCGAGGCACTTCTCAGTATGATGAACATCGATGTCTGTGCTGTGACTGAAACCTGGTTCAAGGCTCCTGAGAGCACCCCGGCACTATCAGGTTTTACCTCATATCATGCGTTCCGGCCCCAAAACCTGGACCACACCACAAAAGGAGGTGGTGTATCCATATTCATCAAGGATACCCACACCTCCAGGTTGGTGGCAATGCACGAAGCATCGGAAACCATCCAGGTGCAATTAACCATAGGCAAAACTGCTCTACAATTTGTAGCATGCTACAGGCCACCCTCTCAAACTCAGGAACCCCACACACCCTTCCTGAAGACACTGGAGGGTATAAATGTATCTCCAAACACCATTATATTGGGTGACTCCAAATACCCGAATATAGACTGGGAACATTACTCAAGCCCAAACTTTCTAGCCCAAAGGTTCCTGGAGTTCATAAATTCAAATGCCATGGAACAACTAGTCACCGTTCCCACAAGAGGAGAAAATATACTAGATCTCATCATCACAAACATGGGGACAAAATGCTCCACACTGGAAGTATATCCCTCATTGGTGAGATCAGATCATAAACTAATCTCACTGGATATCCACATCCCGCCCCCACCCCAAACAAAAAGACCACAGTGAAGAACTTCTCTAAAGCAAACTTCACACTACTCAAGACTGGTGTGGTATCCTTCAAGGCCCCCGAGCCAGTGGAAACCACAACCCAAGCTGCGGAAGCCCTTACAAATGCCTTCTACGAACAACTCCAGGACTGCATGGATCAGGCAATCCCTAATAAAACCAAGACTCTTTCCACCAAGGGCAAACGTCCAGTCTGGTGGACCCCAGCCATAAACAAACTTTACAATAAGAGGAGAAAGCTGTTACATGATAGATCAAAATCCATAAAAGAGAAGACACCTTTGATCATTATTAGTAAAAAAATACGAGCACTCATAAAATCATCCAAGGCCAACTGTGAGAGAATAATTGCCATAGATTCAAAAGACAATCATAAGGCCTTCTTCAGCTATGTTAGAAACCTGGGTGGAAACTCCCAGATATGCTCAGAATTAGTCCAAAATGATACAAAAATCACTGAACCCACAGACATTGCCAACATACTGGCAGACAGGTTCAGTGCAAACTTCACCCCCTCTCCCCAAAAGGAGAGATAACTATCCCAGCGGAGTGCAGCCTCCCAGACATCTCCAATGCGCAGGTGAAAGCTGCTCTCTCTAAAGCTAAAAACACAGCATCAATGGGATGGTGTCCCCGGCTGTGTGCTACATGAACTCAATGAGGAACTAAACCTGCACATAAGGCAGCTGTTTAATCTTAGACTTACCACAGGATACATGCCCAAGGAGTGGCGTACGGCAACTGTGGTCCCACTCCACAAAGGCGGTGCCTCTACGGACCCTGGTAATTACCGCCCCATAAGCTTAACAAGCCTGGTCTGCAAAGCTATGGAGAGGATCATAATGGAACTCATAAACAAAGACATAGGGGACTTGCAGACATTGGACCCGACCCAGTTTGGCTTTGTCAAGGGCAGATCATGCCTTTTGAACTTGGTCGACTTCTTCGAAACAGTCACCAAGGCCATTGATGAGGGAAAGGCAGTCCATACAGCCTACCTTGACCTTGCAAAAGCTTTCGACACAATACCCCACTTGGGTATTATAGAGAAACTTACCAGCTTAAATGTAAACCCATATGTCACAAGATGGGTTGCAAACTGGCTAAAGGACAGAACCCACAGGGTTAGAGTAGCTGGCGCCATGTCAGACTCCAAGCCGGTCACAAGTGGTGTCCCACAGGGCTCAGTCCTTGGCCCCTGTTGTTCGGCATCTACTTCTCAGAAGTACAGGCAAACACAGGAGGACTATGGCTGACAAAGTTTGCAGATGACTGCAAACTGGGAGCCATAGTGGAAAGTACATCGGACACAGATATCCTTCAGAGGGGTCTCACGGAAACTGATAGCTGGTGCCAGAGCCATGGCCTGAAGTTAAATGCCAAAAAATGTATAGTCATACCCTTCGGGAAAAACAAGGTAACCCCAAGCTACCATATAGGTGGCAATCCACTAAGCACAGAAGAGGTTATCAGGGACCTGGGGACCCAGGTTGACAGTGGCCTTTCTTTTGACACTCACATTGCTAAAGTGGTTAGAAAAACCTTCTACATTGCACACCTGATCATGAAGGGATTCACATCCAGATCAAGTGAGGTCATTGTTCCCCTGTACTCTTCACTTATCAGACCAATGATCGAGTACAGTGCCCCATTCGGGATGTATCTCACCCGACACCTGCAGCAATTGGAGAGACCCCAAAAGTTCCTCACCAAAAGGATAAAGGGACTCCAAAATCTGTCATATGCTGCCAGACTGAAGAAACTCCAGCTCTATTCAGTCGCATACCTTCTGCTCAGAGGTGACCTGTGCCTGACATACAAGGCCATGTCCAACCCGGAATTAATGGACATGCTCCACCTCAAAAAATCCAAATCTACCAGATCCACTAGAGCAAGCGACTTAAACCTTAGCACGGCTATAAATAGGACATGCTGGAGGGATATATTTGTCACCCAGAGACTCCCTATGTTGTGGAATAAAATCCCGGTCCATGTGAGGCAGAGCACCTCGCTGGCTCTGTTCAAGAGAAATCTTGACCGGTGGATGGGAGATCGTAGGTTTACCCCGGGAATCATCTCTGTGTCACTGCTGGACAGAGGCACAACAAACTAATGGGCACAGTATTTTTTAATATAAGGGGTGGCGTAAGCCACAAAACTCTGGGCTAGGCTTATAAATGCCTTAGGGCAGATAGCCTAGTATAAACCTATGAACCTATGAACCAAAGTCATTGGTACCAACATGCATTATAGCACTATTATACCTGTTTTTAGATATGCCAAGTTAATTCAGAGTATTTTTCACATATTTTATGTTGGCTCCTGAACAACAAAAACACATGACTACTCCATTTTAATTGTCTTGCTTTCAAACATATAAGCCTGTCCCTTTAATTCTGGAGTCTCCTGTTACCAAAAGTTTCTATTTCTTTCACAGGTAAAACAGGCATTCAAGTCTTGAGTGTTAATCCAATCAACTATTACAAAATAATTCTCCAACACACTTACTGAATATTCTATACTACCAAGATTTAAAAGCTGATCTTTCACTTAGCACTCCCTAAATTCCTTTCTTTTTGCCTGCACTCTGTTGTCAATCCCTGTTAGGGAAAGCAGTCCCTAAGTTGCAGTCAACACTCCTGCTTGGCCTCAGAAAATAAGACACCCACAAAATCAAGGTACACTTGGTATGGTAATCAATTTTAGTTATGCAAATCAAGAAAAGTTGGCTTTATTTGTGGATGATATCATTCTGTATGTAATAAATCCAGAAAAGAACATTTCTTTGTTGTGAATCATTTGGAGATAGTTTCAAGTATTTTCAGTACATAAAAATTAATATAGATAAAACAAAGGATCAAAGAGCTCAAACAGATGCCATATGCTGCCCGGTTAAATAAACTCCAGCTCTACTCAGTGGCATACCGCCTGCTCAGAGGTGATCTGTGCCTGATGTATAAAGCCATGTCCAACCCGGAATTAATGGACATGCTGCACCTCAGAAAATCCAAATCCCATCGAGCTACCCGCTCGAGAGACTTGAACCTCAGCACTGAAATAAATAGGACATGCTGGAGGGACAGATTCATAACCCAGAGGCTCCCTTCACTCTAGAATAAAATCCCAGTCCAGGTTAGGCAGAGTCCCTCATTGACTCTCTTCAAGAGGAATCTTGATGAGTGGATGGGAGATTGTAGGTTTACCCCGGGTATCACTTCTGTGTCACTGTTAGACAGAGGCACAGTATACTAACCTCAAAAAAGGGCATAGTAAAATTAATTTAAAATGGGTGGCGAAAGCCAAACACACTCTGGCTAGGCTTATAAATGCCCTAGGGCAGATAGCCTAGTATGAACCTATGAACCTATGTAGCAGAACAGTATATACATGCAAATTAATTGTCTTAGCAATACCCATATTTCTGAGGGCATGACAAGATAAAGTATTTAGGAGTGTGGACTAAAAAGGATACTGTTAAGGCAGATACAGATATGAGCTACACAGTTAAGGCTCATAAGCACAACAGAAGTAGAATGCTATAAAAATCTAAGTGGAAAGGGATGATGATAAAGTGGAGAGGGTTCTAAAAATTAGGGCAGAGTGTGGGATTTTGGATGCAGATCCTTAAGGAGAATAACAATAACCATACAGTGTATTTATGTAGAAAGGAGTCTAAGAAATAAGTCAACATAGGAATGGAGAAATGAGATTTTGCCAATAGGGATTACTGCAAGAAGGGGTACAGAAAACTGAACAAAATGAATCCACTTAGCCTTGCCAAAGTCCTGCGAATCCAAAATAAGCAAAACAGAAGAAAAGATGGCAGGACACTGCTGCTGCTCAATAAAACTTTTAATAAAAACTTTAAAACAAGTAAACGAAGTAATCCAAATGCAGACAAAATGAAAAAAGGTTAGCGCTTTCGGGTTACACCCTTCATCAGACAACAAACACTGCATGCACATTCTTTTTAAAAAGAGTCATAACCAATGAAAACCTTATAGGTCAATGAAACACCGCCTCTTCAGGAGTGTGGGTTTTAAAGGAATAACATCATTTAAACCTGGGGTAGGTGTGCCATTAAGTCTATAATCCATTTAGTTTCATCCAAGGCAGTCTGCAGCCTGACATTCCCCCCCCCCCCCCATTATTCATTCTAATGTTAACTATTACTCTAAATGAAAAACTACGTGTTGGATGTATGCATATATGCCTATACAGGCGTTGCTGTCATCCCTATTCCTTATACTTCCTAAATGTTGTAGGATTCTCACCTTAAACATATTTGTGGTCATGCCCACATAGAAACTGGGGCATTTAGTGCATTCAGCCAAATAGACCACATTTGAGGTCCTGCAAGTGGCTCTACCCTTAAAAACAACATTCTTCCTGGTGGTTCTATGTATGAAGTTAACCTCTTTATTGATAAAGCTGCAAGCTTTACACGTACCACATGGAAGTGTACCTGCCCTGCTCTTAAATGGCCTGCTCTCAGAGACTATTCTCCTTACATAAAATGTCACTCAAGTTCTTATTCCTTCTATATTGAAAATAAGGTCTGTTATCAATTAGCCCCTTTAAACTGGTATCACTGGTGAGGATGTTTCAGTTGTTATTAACAATTCTACAGATGTCACTGATGTTGCTCCCATAGGTGAACAACAACTTGGTGCCTCTCTGTATGGTGGTATCCTGCACGGTCACTCGGAGCCTGGGGCTGATTCCTATTGAGCCAAGGTCTAGATTTAGTCTGTCTATGGATCTTACCATTATCTATAACGTTCCTTACCATATTCTTCCCATAGCCTCTCTGCTCAAAGTGCCCCGTTAGATTCACTAACTCTTGTTCAAATTGCTTGTCATCTGTACTAATCCGGGAGACACGACTCACTTGCCCTCTGACAATGTTTGGGAGAATGTGGCGAGGATGCATGCTGTCGTAGGACAGCAGGGTATTTTTCCAACAGTCTTTCTTGTGTAGGCTAGATGAAAAGCCTACTTGTTGTTGTGTGACCCTCACATCTAAAAAATCTATAGAGTGGTAAGATGTGTTCGCACTAAACTTAAGGAAGGTGGTAGTAGTATGTAGGTATGACAAAAAACTGTTAAACTTGTCATATTCTCCATTCCAAAGAATAAAAATATCATCTACAAATCTAACATACATCAAGATGCGATCCTTCCAAGTAGCATTTCCCAAAATATTCATCATTTCCCATTTTGAGAGGACAAGGTTCGCATAGGTATTGGCACAGGGTGTGCCCATGGCTACACCCTGTGCTTGCCTATACGTGGAGCCAGCTCCCAGAAAAACATTATTGTCCAGCACTAATGTTAACAGATCCCTAATGAGTTCTATTTTGTTCTCAGTGACACCCAAACCTGTCAAAAGTTCAATTATAGAGGTAATACCATAATCATTGTTGATCACTGTAAAAAGACTATTAATGTCTAGTGTCACCATAAGAACATTATCTACACTGGCAGGCTTGATAACATTCCCCAAGATCTGTAAAAAATGCCCTGTGTCTATCAGGATATTATCCACCCCTTAGGCCGATTGTTTCGGGCAGGGGATGGGTAACCGAAAATGTCTCCATATGGATAGATTTTTTATTAAAACCTTATATCCAACAAATGGATAATATCCTGATAGACACAGGGCATTTTTTACAGATCTTGGGGAATGTTATCAAGCCTGCCAGTGTAGATAATGTTCTTATGGTGACACTAGACATTAATAGTCTTTTTACAGTGATCAACAATGATTATGGTATTACCTCTATAATTGAACTTTTGACAGGTTTGGGTCACTGAGAACAAAATAGAACTCATTAGGATCTGTTAACATTAGTGCTGGACAATGTTTCTGGGAGCTGGCTCCATAGATAGCACAGGGTGTAGCCATGGGCACCCCTGCCAATACCTATGAACCTTGTCCTCTCAAAATGGGAAATGATGAATATTTTGGGAAATGCTACTTGGAAGGATCACATCTTGATGTATGTTAGATTTGTAGATGATATTTTATTCTTTGGAATGGAGAATATGACAAGTTTAACAGTTTTTGTCATACCTACATACTACTACCACCTTCCTTAAGTTTAGTGAACACATCTTACCACTCTATAGATTTTTAGATGTGAGGGTCACACAACAACAAGTAGGCTTTTCATCTAGCCTACACAAGAAAGACTGTTGAAAACTACCCTGCTGTCCCACGACAGCATGCATCCTCGCCACATTTTCCCAAACATTGTCAGAGGGCAAGTGAGTCGTTCCGGATTAGTACAGATGACAAGCAATTTGAACAAGAGTTAGTGAATCTAACGGGCACTTTGAGCAGAGAGGCTATGGGAAGAATATGGTAAGGAACGTTATAGATAATGGTAAGATCCATAGACAGACTAAATCTAGACCTTGGCTCAATAGGAATCAGCCCCAGGCTCCGTAGTGACCGCAGGATACCACCATACAGAGAGGCACCAAGTTGTTGTTCACCTATGGGAGCAACATCAGTGACATCTGTAGAATTGTTAATAACAACTGGAACATCCTCACCAGTGATGCCAGTTTAAAGGGGCTAATTGATAACAGACCTTATTTTCAATATAGAAGGAATAAGAACTTGAGTGACATTTTTTGTAAGGAGAATAGTCTCTCTGAGAGCAGGCCATTTAAGAGCAGGGCAGGTACACTTCCATGTGGTACGTGTAAAGCTTGCAGCTTTATCAATAAAGAGGTTAACTTCATACATAGAACCACCGGGAATAATGTTGTTTTTAAGGGTAGAGCCACTTGCAGGACCTCAAATGTGGTCTATTTGGCTGAATGCACTAAATGCCCCAGTTTCTATGTGGGCATGACCACAAATATGTTTAAGGTGAGAATCCTACAACATTTAGGAAGTATAAGGAATAGGGATGACAGCAACGCCTGTATAGGCATATATGCATACATCCAACATAGCTTTTCATTTAGAGTGATAGTTAACATTAGAATGAATAATCGGGGGGGGGGGGGATGTCAGGCTGCAGACTGCCTTGGATGAAACTAAATGGATTATAGACAATGGCACACCTACCCCAGGTTTAAATGATGTTATTCCTTTAAAACCACACTCCTGAAGAGGTGTGTGTTTCATTGACCTATAAGGTTTTCATTGGTTATGACTCTTTTTAAAAAGAATGTGCATGCAGTGTTTGTTGTCTGATGAAGGGTGTAACCCGAAAGCGCTAACCTTTTTTCATTTTGTCTGCATTTGGATTACTTCGTTACTTGTTTTAAAGTTTTATTAAAAGTTTTATTGAGCAGCAGCAGTGTCCTGCCATCTTTCTTCTGTTTTGCTTATTTTGGATTCAGGACTTTGGCAAGGCTAAGTGGATTCATTTTGTTTGGTGCTGTCTTTTTTCCTACAAGCCATGCATGCTGCTGATACCATGGGTGAGTTGAATAACCCTCTTGTTGGAGCTTCTGAATCTGGACCGATAAATGGTTGTTGGTCCAAGAAGCTTCTTACACCTTTTTTAAATCCGTTTCTTAACTTGGGTTTTGATACAGCTAAAAATAGAAAAGGAAGTAATGATATGCCTGCACCTGTTGATAAAACATTTGAGGACTTGTTGAAAGATTTGAACTTTAAAATGAATAAATTACAACGTTTGCAGTGGCAAAAATTTCATTTTGAAGCTTGCCTTGAATATGGCATTGTACCTAGAGGCATGAGAGTGATGTGTATGCCGGCACAAGGAGATTGTTTCCCTGAATTGCTGGCTAAATGGCAGGCACTAAACATAGACACCAGTTTTAAATACATGAAACTGCTTATCAGCTTCTTTGCACCTGAAATGGAAAAGTTAAATGAGGAGGTGAAGCTCCTCCTGTGCAAATTAGAGGGTGACTTTACTGACTCTAGAAGTAAGTAACGCTTACAACAGATATGCGGAGCACTTCATGACAATGCCGAGAAATTACATCTTGATAAGTTAAATAAAATCAAGAGGGATCATGAGGATTTCTCTAAAGGAAATATCTTCGTTTGGCCCAGAAATCCACGGTATCAGAGGGATTCCAGAGCACAAGATGAACGGTTGAGAGAGACACACACCTTTACAGAACGCACTGGGCATTCCAGGGACTCCAGAGAACGAGCAGGGTTGCCAATGGCAGCAGGCGTCACAGCAGGACGTACAGAGCCTGCTCACGTCATCAACGGACGACGTAACACCATTGCTGACACAGTTGATCCACTTTCACCCCCCGTTCACCACACACAGGGAGGTGACATTGACAACGGGACTTTTTCCACTCACTTGATCCCGGACATCGATACCAACAGTGCCGGCTTGCGTAGCACTGGGCAGCAGTGCATGACCGAAGCCGGAACATCTTCTGCAATGGCTGAGAACGATGTCCTGTCGATTGTTGCACAAGATATGGAAGAGGTTACAGCAGGGACTGGAGCACGGCCCAAGGCATCGCAGGGACGTAAGCGTTTTTTGGAACTTTACCGCCCGTCAAGAAGAGAGGGGCCGGGAGAAGATCACAGAGCGACAACAGGGAGGCTGGGAAGAGGAGAAGGATTCTCCAATGACTCCTGGCTTCTGTAATAACATTGTTTATAATTTATCATCACACTGTCTAACCACGGACGAGTTGTTCGTCTTGAACAAGGGACTAACTTTTGTGCCTAGCAATCCTTGTATGCATAATGAGGTAATTACTGACATCATGTTATTTTGTAGAAACTTGATGCTGAAGAGCATGTTTGGTAATGATATATCTAACTGTAATGTACCTAAAAAAGCAAGTGGATTTATACCACAGCTTTCACCCACCTTACATCTTTTTTTGAGTGCTTGTGAGAAAGATATGGCCAAGTATTATACCGAAGGTCTCTTTTCCAAATATTATAATTTAACTACAGAGCAGACCACAGCTTTGAAGGGATTAGCTAACAACGCTTCCATAACAATAAAAAGGGCGGATAACGGCAGAGCTATTGTTTTAATGGACACTACATGGTACAATGACAAAATAAAACATTTGCTACAAGATGATATGGCTTATATAGAGATTAATCCTGTATCTGTAAAACATATAGTTGATAAAGTACATAAGAAGTTAAATACCCTGAAGAACAACTTTAGTATCACTGAAGAGACTTATCAGTTTTTACTGATAGAGAAACCAGTAATCCCAATATTTAAAGCACTACCCAAACTGCACAAATGTTTGAATGACCCACCCCTTAGGCCGATTGTTTCGGGCAGGGGATGGGTAACCGAAAATGTCTCCATATGGATAGATTTTTTATTAAAACCTTATATCCAACAAATGGATAATATCCTGATAGACACAGGGCATTTTTTACAGATCTTGGGGAATGTTATCAAGCCTGCCAGTGTAGATAATGTTCTTATGGTGACACTAGACATTAATAGTCTTTTTACAGTGATCAACAATGATTATGGTATTACCTCTATAATTGAACTTTTGACAGGTTTGGGTGTCACTGAGAACAAAATAGAACTCATTAGGGATCTGTTAACATTAGTGCTGGACAATAATGTTTTTCTGGGAGCTGGCTCCACGTATAGGCAAGCACAGGGTGTAGCCATGGGCACACCCTGTGCCAATACCTATGCGAACCTTGTCCTCTCAAAATGGGAAATGATGAATATTTTGGGAAATGCTACTTGGAAGGATCACATCTTGATGTATGTTAGATTTGTAGATGATATTTTTATTCTTTGGAATGGAGAATATGACAAGTTTAACAGTTTTTTGTCATACCTACATACTACTACCACCTTCCTTAAGTTTAGTACGAACACATCTTACCACTCTATAGATTTTTTTAGATGTGAGGGTCACACAACAACAAGTAGGCTTTTCATCTAGCCTACACAAGAAAGACTGTTGGAAAAATACCCTGCTGTCCTACGACAGCATGCATCCTCGCCACATTCTCCCAAACATTGTCAGAGGGCAAGTGAGTCGTGTCTCCCGGATTAGTACAGATGACAAGCAATTTGAACAAGAGTTAGTGAATCTAACGGGGCACTTTGAGCAGAGAGGCTATGGGAAGAATATGGTAAGGAACGTTATAGATAATGGTAAGATCCATAGACAGACTAAATCTAGACCTTGGCTCAATAGGAATCAGCCCCAGGCTCCCGTAGTGACCGTGCAGGATACCACCATACAGAGAGGCACCAAGTTGTTGTTCACCTATGGGAGCAACATCAGTGACATCTGTAGAATTGTTAATAACAACTGGAACATCCTCACCAGTGATACCAGTTTAAAGGGGCTAATTGATAACAGACCTTATTTTCAATATAGAAGGAATAAGAACTTGAGTGACATTTTATGTAAGGAGAATAGTCTCTCTGAGAGCAGGCCATTTAAGAGCAGGGCAGGTACACTTCCATGTGGTACGTGTAAAGCTTGCAGCTTTATCAATAAAGAGGTTAACTTCATACATAGAACCACCGGGAAGAATGTTGTTTTTAAGGGTAGAGCCACTTGCAGGACCTCAAATGTGGTCTATTTGGCTGAATGCACTAAATGCCCCAGTTTTTATGTGGGCATGACCACAAATATGTTTAAGGTGAGAATCCTACAACATTTAGGAAGTATAAGGAATAGGGATGACAGCAACGCCTTGTATAGGCATATATGCATACATCCAACACATAGCTTTTCATTTAGAGTGATAGTTAACATTAGAATGAATAATCGGGGGGGGGATGTCAGGCTGCAGACTGCCTTGGATGAAACTAAATGGATTATAGACTTAATGGCACACCTACCCCCAGGTTTAAATGATGTTATTCCTTTAAAACCCACACTCCTGAAGAGGCGTGTGTTTCATTGACCTATAAGGTTTTCATTGGTTATGACTCTTTTTAAAAAGAATGTGCATGCAGTGTTTGTTGTCTGATGAAGGGTGTAACCCGAAAGCGCTAACCTTTTTTCATTTTGTCTGCATTTGGATTACTTCGTTTACTTGTTTTAAAGTTTTTATTAAAAGTTTTATTGAGCAGCAGCAGTGTCCTGCCATCTTTTCTTCTGTTCTGTTGTGGGTACAGAAAACTGGCAAGATGGAGGTGGAATTGACTACAGAAAACTGGCAAATGAAACAAGATATAAGGAGCACATAACTAGAGAGGGAAGGTAAAACAGTGGGATAAGATTAAGCACAAGTCTGCACTGCAGTTTACTGACTGACTTCTCTACCAGGGACTGATATCAGGGTACAGGTAAAGAGAAAGGGATGGAGAAGTCTTAAGTAAAAGATCAGCCTCAGAGTTTTTAGTCAAGTCTAGAACAGAAGCTGCTGTTAAAAAAAAGATAATTAGTAGGGCATACAAAATATTTCATGATAACTATATGAATCAATCAGAGCAGGTTATGATTGGGAAGAGACTAAAAAATCAATTTGCAAAGCAACAATAGAAGGACATATGTATGGCTCCCAAGTATGTAACAAAGTCCAAAAGGTTTAGGATTTTTGCAAGAAAGTGTTTGCATAGGTATTTTTATACCACAAATAAACTAATTTTTCCACCGGTAGACAGCAAACGTTGGAGGTGTGATGGGAAAGAGAGAGGTAACTGGGAACATGTTTTTTGGGGATTGTGATGAGTTGGTAGACTTGTAAAACTACACTATAGAGTACTCTGACAGAAATACTGGGGGAACAAATTGCTGTGACTAAGGAAATGATTCTTTTGAAGGGATATACAGGAACTGAACTGCGTAGACATTGTAAGGCCTTACTAAGTTTAATGCTACTTGCTGCGAAAAAAAAAAGCAATTACTAGAAAATGGAAATTAAAATTGAAACAAACTGTAATTGAAGAACTGAATCTTGTTTAAAGAGAGAAAAACTGGAAGTGAGATCTTTAGTGAAATAATAATAAAATAATGCTCAAGAGGAGTGCTGTTTACAAGAATGCAGAAATTGTGCACCATATATAATGTTGGAGTACATGACAGTTATTATTAAGAATAAAAACACAAGTGCACTATATAATGCATGAAAAAATATTATGTTTTTTTTTTTCTTTTCTGTTAATGGATGTGTAGCTATGTCTTAAGTGAGGGTCTATATTACCAGATCAAATGTTTAGGTTATTAAACACCTAAACATCGAACTGGTAATATCGAAAGCCAAAAAACATGAACAGACGATTTACCGCAGGGAAAGAATTTCCTTGGCCGTTAGCCAGATTTTGCCATTTTGTCTACTGTAGAGCGATCTCAGAGTTGGTATATTTAGTTGGGGGGTACAGCCCCCCCATGTCAGGGGTGTGTGGGTGCAAAGCCCCCCACTTTGTTTGGGTTTAAAGTGTTTTTTTTTTTTTTGTGTGGCCAACGGAAGTCTTTCCCTACGCTGCTCACGTTTTTAGTTTCAGTATTACCAGTTCGATGTTTAGGTGTTCGATAACCTAAACATTCGATCTGGTAATATAGACTCTTAAGTGATAATTTAATAAAGGAATTTAAAAAAAACATTCTTTGTGTTATATAATTGTTGTATTTACAGCCACTGTAATCTGCTAATGTCACAGAGGAACACATACAAATACCCCTATACTTGTGTCAAAGAGGAATTTACACATGCATAAATACCCCTACACTTCTTATGTCACAGTAAAAGTGCCATTTGCAAAAATATCCTTGTACTTCTTATGTCACAAAGGAACTGCCACCTTCGCAAATACTACACTTCTTATGTCACAGTAGAACTGCCGCACAAACTCCCCTATATTTCTTATGGCACAGTGGAACTGCCACATGCATAACTACCCCTACACTTTTTGTGTCACAGTGGAACTGCCACATGCATAAACACCCCTTTGCTTCTCATGTCATAGTAGAACTGCCACATGCATAAATACCTCTACAATTTTTATGTCACAGTGGAACTGCCACATGCATAAATACCCCTATGCTTCATATGGCACAGTGGAACTACCACATGCATAAATACCCCGGTATGTATGTCACAGTGGAACTGCCACATGCATAAATACCTCTATGCTTCTTGAGTCACAGTGGACCTACCATATCCATAAATACCCCTATACTTATGTCACAGTAGAACTGCCATGTGCATAAATACTCCTATGGCTTTTTATGTCACAGTGGAACTGCCATATGTATAAATTCCTCTATGCTTCTTATGTCACAAAGGAACTGCCATATGTGTAAATACTATACTTCTTATATCACAGTGGAACTGGCACACATATTCCCATGTATGTCTTATGACACAGTGGAACTGCCACATGCATAAATACCCCTACACTTTTTATGTCACAGTGGAACTACCACATGCATAAATACCCCTATGCTTCTTATGTCACAGTGGAACTACAACATGCATAAATACCCCTATACTATGTCACAGTGGAACTACCACATGCATAAACACCCCTATACTTATGTCACAGTGGAACTGCCACATGCATAAATATTCCTATGCTTCTTATGTCACAGTGTAAATGCCACATGCATAAATACCCCTACACTTCTTAAGTTTCTCTGGAAATGTCACATGAATAAGTACCCCTACACTTCTTATCTCACAGATAAACACACACACACACGCGCGCACACACACACACACACACACACACACACACACACACACACACACACACACACACACACACATACACACACACACTATAAACATCCTTCCACAGCAGTCATGAACTATTCCTTGCACCTTTAACAAAGTTTCCTGTGCCATATAACAACGGATGTCTGTATAATCACTGTGATCTGTTAATGTCATGCAGGGAATGCCACATGCATAACCAGTTACACGCATCTGTGCCACAGAGAAAAATGCCACATGTATAATCAGTTACACACATCTGTACCACAAGGTTAAATGCCATGTGTATAACCAATTACACATATCTGTACCACAGAGGAATCATCATATTCAGAACTACCTTCCAACACGTCAGTGGTTACACAATGTCCAAAAATTTCAGCTGTCAACCCATCCACTGTCTGCTTTAGTATCTTGTGAGCAGCACAGCATTTGTGAGAGTTGTGCCAGGACTACCGGAAAATACTTGGAAAGGAGAAGAGCATGTCTGCATAGGCACTCACATAGCTATATTTCAAAATTAAATTTTAATCTCTTATTCGCACAAGCAGGTACAAGTACAATTAACTGAGCTTAAACAGTAAACCTGTTAAGGTATAATACCCTAAGATCAGGGAAAATGACCTACATATCACAGAACATCAACCACTTAGCTTTCAGAAGGAAAAAGCAGCACCACAATTTTATTTAGTTGTTTATACATCAACATGTATAGACACATGCGCGCATGCGCGCGCGCGCACACACACACACACACACACACACACACACACACACACACACACACACACACACACACACACACACACAAACACACACTTGAAGAATTCGGCAAGGCCTTAAATTAAGAATGGAACCTTTTGAGTTACAGGATTTCATTCTGCATATATTTTTATTTAATTTTACATATCTATGCACTGCAGATCACAACTTCACTACAGAATGAAAGATAAAACTATTTATCTTTTTATTGAGAAAATTCCTCCCTGTATCGGCTGTCCTTTGGTATCAGAACCTGTTTCTGAAACTCCTAAAGCATTGTGTGAAGTCTGGCTAGTGCTTTGAATGTCTAACCTGATGGAGACTAGAAAGTAACAAAACATTTCTCCTCCTCTGTGTACAAAAGGGAGCTACCACATATGAATTTAATGTAACAGTAGGATTTGAGGAAAAAAGATAAATCAATAGATATTGAGGAATAAAAAAATCAGAGACAGTATCTTCAGTACACAGAATAAAGCTTCAGTCTGATCCCAGGAAATATAGACGTCAAACTCTGTTTCGAGTCAAATACCAGTATCCCATATTCACTCAACTGTGACATCATGTACAAGAAGAAAACTGATGAATGTTTTCAGACACCTCAGCTGGAATAGCATACTGTACAGTTGTTTAAAAAGTAAAGATCCTAAAGAGTAACTTCTTTGTTTAAATAACTGTATTAGCCAGCCTGTTGGCACAGAGGCAATAATATTTAACTGTGATACCAGCTGGGACTCAAACCTGTTCAGCTGAATGACTGTACAACATGTGTTGCAAGGATATTATTGCACATACCCATTTCTCTGACTACAAAAGAATCTAATGTAATAGCCATGGGTTAAATGCTAGGATGGAGTCTTACCTTTATCTGGTGCTGCTAACGCTTACTGGACTTTTTGTTTATGTTATTTTTGGGAATAAGTGAATCAAGTTATGCCTACCCACTGAAATCAGAAACACATTTTCAAACTTTTTAGTACAACTCTAAAACTGTAACCCTATTATTAGAACCACAACAATAAAACCCAACCATAAACCTAGATTTAATCGTATATTTCTAACCCGCTCCCTGACCTTAACCCTAAAACCCTAGCACTAACTGTGCAACAGTCTTCAGACAGCATGACTTGCAGTTTTTTTGTCTTCATACAGCAACTTCCCATTCAGCAGGGGTAACTATGGCCCTTCAGTCTAATGTGCCTTGGAACAACAACCACTAGAAAGGCATTAAGTACCAGCATGCCAATCCATCTTCCTTTTCTTTAAAAGCTTTGAAGGAATGTAAACCATAGTTACCAAGGGTAAGTTTCATGGGAAGGTAAAGTACAGTTGTGTACACTTACCATAAATGTTCGAGTGTATTCACTGTTGCAGTCATTACATTTGAGTTATCTGCTTGCCGGTAGCCCTCAGTCGGCCTGATTAGCAAAGTCTTGGGTCCTGTGTCGGTTGCTGTCCCTTCTTCCATGCAGCCGACGCCATTACATCAGTTTTTCTTGCCCCAGATGTCAGGTGCCCCCTTAATGGAAATCAATTAAATATAAAAATACAATGGTATACCTCCAAAAAAAGCAAACACACCAAAAAGCTTTTAAGCATAGTAAAGGAAAGTAGAGGTATAGCCAAAACAAGTTAGGGGGCTGGAGGGAGGGTAAACAGGACTGCAACAGTGAATACACTCTAACATCTACATTTATGGTAAGTGTACACAACTGTACTATGTTCCTCATGTTTCACTGTTGCTGTCATTACATTTGGGTAGATTCCCAAAGCTATGGCTGGGAGGAGGAATTTAGATAGCATTAGGACCAGCTATAAGGCCCTGCAAGACTGCAGTGGTGAAGCCAGCTCTGGATTTAGAGAAAACTGGCAAATAATAATGCTTGGTGAAAGTATGTACAGAACTCCAGGTAGCAGCTTCTAGGATGTCCCTGGTAGGGACGCCTCTGAGAAGGGCTGTAGAGGTAGATGCAGCCCTGGTGGAATGAGGTCTGATCCCCTGTGGGATAGGTTTTCCATGGTGCTTATAGCAGAAATGAATGCAATGGCCTATCCATTTAGAAATGGTTTGCTTTGAAATAGCCTTCCCTTCTGCCCCTGCAGCAAATGCCACCAGCAGTTGTTCAGATTTCCTTTGAGGTTTAGTCCTGTCCAAGTTGAATCTAAATTGTCTGTGCACATCCAAGGAATGCAGTATCCGTTCCCCTTTGTTCTGTGGCTTGGGAAAGAAGGTTGGCAAATGAATGGACTGATTAAGAGCCACACTGGATACCACCTTGGGCATGAAGGATGGATTCGTTCTGAGGGACACCCTGTCCGAATGAAAGATGATAAAAGGCTCCACTGCCATAAGGGCCTATAATTCAGATACTCTTCTTGCTGAAGTGATTGCTAAAAGGAAAGCTGTTTTCCAAGAAAGAAATTTTAAGTCTGCAGTAGTGGCTGGCATGAAAGGATGGAGAGTGAGTTTCTCCAAAACAAAGTTAATGTCCCAGGCTGGGGTTGGAGCTCTCCTGGGTGGTCTCAAATTTTTGGCCCCTCTTCTGAGGAACTGCTTGAGCAGTGGATGAGAGAAGAGAGGAGGTTATGTGTTATAATGAGCTGAAATGGCTGAGGCGTGAATTCTGATGGAGGAAAAAGACAGGCCCTTGTGAAGCATCTCAGTTAAGTATTGTAAAATCTGATGTACATTGGGCACTGCTGTGCTCATCCCTTGAGATTGGTTCCAGGCACAGAATCTTTTCCATTTTTCAGCATAAGATTTTCTAGTACTAGGCCTCCTTGCCTCTAAAATAATATCCATCACAGGTTTACTGAGGGGTGGTAAAAGAGAGATTAGGTAATTAGCCAGGCTGCTAGGTTCAGTGTTAGAAGCTGAGTGTACAGAATCTGGTTCTCCTGCTGAGACAACAGGGAAGGAGTCTGAGGCAGGTGCCATGGTGATAACCATGAAACACTGCACAGGAGGGGGTACCAGTGTTGGCGTGGCCAGTCTGGTGCAATCAAAATCATCCTTGGTTTGTCCTGTTTGATTTTTAGTAGTACTTTGTAGAGCAGAGGCAGAGGGGGGGAAGGCATAGACTGATAGGCTTTTCCATCTGAAGGACAGAGAATCCACTTTCCAGGCTTGTTTGTGGGGAGTCCTTGTGCAAAATTTGTCCAATTGGTAGTTCTGGGGAGAAGCAAACAGGTCTATATCTGGGCTCCTCCACCTGCTTGTCAACATGTTGAAAATCCTTGGTTCCAGTTTCCATTCATGTGGGTCCATGAGTTTCTGCTTAGTCTGTCTGCCAGTGTATTTAATTTTCCTGGCAGGAACTGAGCTTGTAGGTGCACTTGGTAGCTCAAGGTTGTGTTCCACAATGCCATGGCTAGTCTGCAGAGGGGGGTAAAAATGTGTACCCCCTGCTTGTTTATGTACCACATGACAGTGGTGTTGTCCATCTTTACCATTAGTTGGCCTGGAAGAATGTGGTCCTTGAAGACTGTCAGAGCATTCTGTACAGCTAACATTTCTTTTTGATTGATATGCATGTGCATTTGACTTGGGTTCCATTTGCCCAGAATGCACTTCCCTACCAGGTCAGCCCCCCCCCCATGCATAGTCTGATGCATCTGTTTTTAGGGTTTGGGCAGCAGAGGGTGGTGTGAAAGGTAGTCCCTTGTTTTGGTGGCAGGCCTCTGCCCACCACAGGAGCTCTAGACATAGGCAAGGTATGATAGGAATCATTGCTTCTAGATCCTGAGAATGTTGACACCATAGGCTTTTTAGATACCACTGTAGTTTCCTCACATGCAGTCTTGCACATGGAATTAGAAGAATGCAGGAGGCCATGAACCCCAAGGCTTGCAGCATTTGTCTTGCAGATAACAGGGTTTTTGTGGCCACTTGTTTGAAGTAGGTTGTTAAATTAATTTGTTTCTCTGGTGTGAGGAAAGCCATCTGGAAAGTTGTATTCAAGCTTGCTCCCAGGAATATAATTTGTTGACAGGGTACCAGGTGTGACTTCTTTTCATTTATGGTGCACCCCAGACAAGTTAGAACCTTTTGTACAAAGGCCAGATGATTCAAAAGTATGCCCTGGCTTTCTGCCTGAATTAGACAACCGTCCAGGTATGAGTATATTTGAATATGTCTTTGCCTGCAAAATGCAATAACTGGAGCTAGGCATTTTGTGAATACCCTGGGTGCAGTAGATAAGCCAAAGGGCAGTGCAGAGAACTGATAGCCTGCTTTGAATCATAGGTATCTTCTGCAAGATTCCCTGATTGGGATGTGCAGGTATGCTTCTTTTAAATCTAGTGTTGCTAACCAGGCATCTTTGCCTAGCATAGGAAGCAACTGGTGAAGAGTCAGCATTTTGAATTTTGGAATCTCCAAAAAGGTGTTTAGAGTAGACAGGTCCAGGATAGGACGCCATGAATTGTATTTTCTGGGTACCAGGAAAAGTCTAAAGTAGAAACCTTGTCCCTTTTCCTCTTCTGGTACCAACTGAATAGCCCCCATGCTTAAGAGAGAAAGTATTTGTTTTTGGGCCTCTGTCCACTGATTTGGGGGTAGGTCTGGCCAGTGGCCACACGCTTGGTGTTGGTAATGTGTGGAAGTGAAACCTGTATCCCTGGGACACTATATTTAAAACCCATTTGTCCTGGGTAATGAGTTCCCAATTCTTTGCATGAAGAGCAATCTTTCCCCCCAAAGGGGCAGTCAGTTGATAAGTGCTTGGAAATTTTAAAAGGAAGTCATTGAGACAGTTTACCATGGGCGGGGGTCTTATTACTCCCAGATTTGGAAGTGGAGGCCCCCCACTACTTAGTCCTGTGCGTACCTTGGGACTGCAGCCTGGGAGCACTGCTGGATCTGGATTTGCACTGAGAAGGTCTGGAAGAGGCAGGAAAGAAACAATTCTTGGAAGGCCAATGCCTACTAAATCTTTGAGGTTGCACTTGTAAAAAATCTTTAACAGTTTGCATAGATTTAGCCTTTTCTTCCATCTTTTTAAGAACTTATGCTGCCTTGTTGCCAAAGAGGCAGTCCTGGTTTAGGGGAGCATACAGTAATTTTGCTTTAACATGATCTGGTAGGAATTGCTCCTTAAGCCAAGCATGCCTTCTAAGTACAGACCTAGTTACAGCAACCCTGCAAGATGCCTCTAGGGAGTCAAAACCACACTGCAAAGTATATTTTCCAACCTGATCAGCTGAATGCAATAAATCCTGTAAATCCTTATTTTCAGCACAATCAAGAAACAACATAATTTTCTGTTTAAGTAATAGGTTTATAGGTTCATAGGTAGGTACTAGGCTATCGGCCTTGGGGCCTATACAAGCCCAGCCAAAAAGGTACCCTGGCTTTTGTCACCCAAGAAAATTATTTTCCTGTGCCACTGTCGAGCAGAGCCACAAAGGTGATCCCTGGGGTGAATTTCATATTTCCCATCCAATCATCAAGATTTTTCTTGAAGAGTGCTAATGAGGAGCTTTGTTTGATATAGATAGGTAGTTTACTCTAGAGTATGGGAAGTCTCTGGGACAGGAATCTATCCCTCCGGCATGTTCTGTTTATTGTGGTGACAAGGTTTAGGTCCCTAGAGCGTGTAGCTCGGAGGGATTGGGATTTCTTTAATTGGAGCATGTCTAACAGCTCTGGGTTTGACATAGCTTTGTATGTTAGGCAGAGATCACCTCTGAGTAGGCGATATGCGATGGAGTAAAGCTGGAGATTTTTGAGACGGTCTGCGTAGGGCATCTGTTTGAGGCCAGTAATCCTCTTTGTGAGGTATTTCTGCAGCCTTTCCAGTTGTTGTAGATGTCTTGTGAGGTACATACCAAAAGGGGCGTTGTACTCTATAATGGGTCTAATGAGTGATGAGTAGAGGGGAACAATTACCTCTTTTTTCTGGATGAGAAACCTTTTGTGATGAGGTGTGCCATGTAGAAGGATTTCCTGACTACTGTGGCGATGTGATTATCAAAGGAGAGACTACTGTCCACCTGTGTCCCAAGGTCTCTTATCACACTTTCAGTGTTAAGTATACTACCGCCTATGTTGTAGTTCATGGGTACAGAGTTTTTACCAAAGGGGATGACAATGCACTTTTTGGCATTGAGCTTGAGGCCATGGCTTTAACACCAGGCATCTGTTTCAGTGAGGCCCTTTTGTAGGATGTCCACATCGTTAGGAGTTTTGATTATGGCTCCTAGTTTGCAGTCATCTGCGAACTTCATTAGCCAAAGACCTTCTGTGTTAGCCTGTACTTCAGAGAAGTAGATACCAAACAGGCGAGGACCCAGGACTGAACCCTGTGGTACTCCACTTGTCACTGGTCTGAAGTCAGATTTGGAGTCTGCTACTTTCACAGTGTGGGTTCTGTCAGTGAGCAAGTTGGCAACCCATCTTGTGACATAGGGATTTATGCCTAGTTTAGTGAGTTTATCTATAACTCCAGAGTAGGGGATGGTGTTGAAAGCCTTTTGTCCTGGGTAATGAGTTCCCAATTCTTTGCAGGCTGTGTGAACCACCTTACCCTTGTCTACAGCTTTGGTGACTGCTTCAAAGAAGTCTATCAGGTTTAGGAGACATGATCTGCCTTTTACAAACCTGAACTGGGTGGGATTCAGGGTTTGGAGATTACCCCTGTCTTTGTTTATAGGTTCCATGATGATAAGTTCCATAGCCTTGCACACCAGACTCATCAGGCTAATAGCGCGGTAGTTCCCGGGGTCCATGGTGGCTCCCCCCTTGTGGAGTGGGATAAACGTTGTTGTGCACCATTCGGCAAGCACAAAGCCTGAGGTGAGGCTATGATTGAACATGGTACTTAGGTGGGGTGCCAGTTCGTTCTGTAGTTCATGGAGAACGCAGCCTGGGATGTCGTCTGATCCCATAGATGCTGTGTTCTTGGCTTTGGAGAGTGTGGTTTTTACCTGTGCAGCCGTGATTACAGGAACTTTGCATTCTTCTGGTATAGAGATGGGCTCTTTAGGGGGTGAGAGGTGGGTAAAGTTAGCACTGAACCTGTCTGCCAGGATGCTGGCAATATCAGTTGGGTCTGTATATTTAGTGCCATTGTGCTATAACTCAAAGCAGATCTGAGTGTTGCCATTGAGATTCTTGACATAGCTATAGAATGCTTTGTGGTTGTCTTTAGAATCAGGGGTGATTTTGTTTTCATAACTAGCTTTGGAGGACTTTGTCAGGGATCGCAGCTTCTTACTGAAGCTGACCACGTAGCTCCTCCACTCGTGGGATTTTACTTTCTTTTGCAAGAGTTTCTTCCTTCTGTTGCACAGTTTGTTTAATCCAATAATATGCTGCTGATACTTCAACATATGAAACTGGCAGTTTAAGGCCCTAATGGACAAAGTTGCAGAAGTATATACCTTCTTACCCAATCTATCCAGCACCCTGGAGTCTCTATCAGAGGGGGTAGGATTTTTGGCAGTAGTAGCTTTAATGCCCTTGGGCTCCTGTGAAATGGTCTCAGGATACGCAGTAGGATTTTTGAAAAGGAACTTGTGAGAGTCAGGGACCCTGTAATATCTATCAGGTTTCCTGGGAGCAGGAGGTAAAGAGTCAGGGGCCAAGCCAGATTCTGCAAATGCATCATCAACAATATCTAGTACAGGAGGTATGGCTAAAGGCCTGTGCTGGGGCAGGAGTAAGAAATCCCTAAGCCCCTTTTTAGAATCAGAGAAATCCTGACTTTCCCAATGAAAATGCTCCCTGAGAGTATGCAAGGTTTCACCAAAAGAGAAATCCTCGGGGGGGGGGGGGGCAGAGGGAATGGAGTCTTCAGCATCAGAATCCTCATAGGTAGATATGGGTAAATCCTGGTCATCAGAGGAAATTTCAGAATCCTGGTCAGAAGTATCATAAACAAACTCAGTCCTATGTCTTTTGGAGGGGGAAGGCTGGCTTGCCCTGATTAGAGTAATAAGGTCTTTAGCCATTCTTATCATCTGTTTTTTAGGCATAGAGGCCTGACCATGCAGTCTGGGCATCAGTTTTTTAAGCATGGTTCGAGATTTAGGCCTTGAAGAAGAAGATGGCTTTGGTTTAATAAGCAAGTCAGTAGGCCTGAATGCACCCTCAGAAGCCGGTGCCTGCACAGCGGTTCCAGACCCATCCAAGGTAGAGACATCCGCAGGTTCCACAGTTGAAGCATCTCACGGCATACCGGACTCCGAATGGGTCTCAGTAGAGGCCTGCAAATCAGAAGTAGCGGGTATCAGGGGCTGCGAAAGCACCTCACTGAGTACCGGCGAACTGGCGACTGGCTTAGGAGAAGCATCGTCGGCAGCTTTGGAGCTATGCGGCCTGTCTCTGTCTTTATCTTTGCATTTTTTCAGAATGTTGGTAGTCAGAAGGCTGAACGAAGACATATCAGGATAATTGAACCGAGCACCAAAATACTTAGAACCGTAAATATACCGATGACGAATAGTTTGTGGTTTAAATAAGGCACAAAACCGACAGCGAGATACATCGTGGTCAGGGCCTAGGCAAGGAATACAGTTGTTGTTGTTTGTCTTTCGGCTTTTCCCAGTTAGGGGTTGCCACAGTGGAACTCTGGTCTGCTAATGATTGGCAGTTGTTTTTTATGGTGTCGAGTTGCCAGCCCGATGCCCAACCTTCAACGAAGGCACACCCATTTAACGCATGTCTTTTGAACACCCACTCGACCGCAGGGAGGACATGCAGACTCCACACAGAAGGCACAAAAATCTTTATGAGGTATTTGCTTTCCACAAGTAATGCAATTATTTACTTTTACTGACATTGGTTAAGAGCAAGAAAAAGTTTCCCCAATGGGGTACTTAGGAAGACTTTGGTTCTGAAACTCGAAAATGAAAATTTCAGGAGTCGGCCGACCGGCACTTGCGAACTGCTTCTGCTTTGGGCACCGCACGGCAAGAAAGACTGATGTAATGGCGTTGGCTGCATGTTTTATACCCCTGACGACCTGACGTCATGGAAGAAGGGACAGCAACTGACGCAGGACCCAAGACTTTGTTAATCAGGCCGACTGCGGGCTACTTGCGAGCAGATAACCCAAATGTAATAACTGCAACAGTGAAACACGAAGAACATGGAAATTGTTCTATTCATTTATGCATTTATTTATTACTTGTTAACCAGGTAACTAATTCAGGCTTCAGACCTTTTTCTGCCATGAGCTGGACCAGAAAGCTCAAGGAAACTCTCAACCTCTTCATTCAAAAATCAGGAACATAGCCTGAAGTAATGAGAGAAAAGGCCTGAAATAAGACATATTTTATTAACTGGTCCTGTTACCTTAAAAACCTTAAAGAAATAATAAAATGATTAATATGAATCTACACGAAAAATCTCCTGTCTGTAATTAGTAGTGTTGTTTAATTATTTTAACTCTTACTGTCTTGCAACAAAATCATACATTTAACTGAGGAATTTCTGTGGCAGAAAAAAGGGTGTTACAGGCAGTTTAGAGTTACAGCCCAAGAAATGCCATTTAAAAAGAAGGAAAATGTGTTAACCAGAACCATGAAATTCAATGTGCAGCAAAGCATCCACATAACAGGTCTATATGTATATCACAAATCTTTTTAATTTGTTTTTTAATATCAAAGAACTGTTACTTTATGTGTGAAAAGGTACTGTACTCAAAATGTGTTTTCACATATGCTTTCAATAAATGCAGTTCACTACAGCTTACACCACCAGTCAAATTGAGAAACAATGTTAGGTTGCCAATTACGCTGCAACTCCATAATTTGTAAAATAATTTTTTCCATAAACATTAAAACTCCTAAGAGTTGAGTCACTTTTTCCATCATTTTTGAGATACCATAGTTTTACAAAAAGCAATGATCTCTGCCAGCTGCTAGATAAAGCAGGGGATTGCACTGAAGCATATGAAATTTCTTGTACAGCCCTTGTTTATTTTCACACATTATTTAATAAAGCACAAGGGGACAGGACTTTCTGTAGAGCTTGTAGCTCGCTGCACCAGTAACACAGTTCTGGACCCCATGTCTGTCACATGGGCAGAACAGTAAAGGCAAGGTGATTAACTAATGGTCTCTCCCTAAAGGAAATTAAGAGTTATAGTTTTTGGCAGAAAGTAGTTGACTTGGAAAGCAAGATAAAGAAACAGACACACAACAGAAAAGATACAGGATGCTGACTACGGGATGCACATGGCAAACTAAAACAAGCAGGAGGAAAGGGGACATAGAAAAGCACAGCAAGAGAGATAATTAAATTGTATGGCACCGCATACTAACTGATGTGTAAAAAAGTATTTCTAAAAAGGTAATAAGCAGTTTGCCATTCTCATGGGCAGCATGAGTTTCATTTACATTACTTGTTTCCCCATGTGTAATCTACTTAATGTTGAAACTAGCAATAGTAAATGATACATAAATGCATTCATCAGGATATAGAATTTTATGGTAAGCATCAAAGGAAATAATAGTGCTGTATGCTATACCATCACATGTATTTATTGATTCAGTTATTTAGCTTTGAACATTGCTTACTAAGTGACAAAATCTACACAGAACAAAGTGAAAAAAACTATAAAATGTAAGATTTCCAGAAATTTTGAACTGCACAAAACATTTATGGATGACACACTCTGCCATTAAAACTGCGTTCTATGAATGTGTGGCAACTGTGTTTCTAAGATCCAATCCCAAAAATCTAATTTTACTTTCAAAGTATCAGTAACATCAGGACATACCTATACCTCTCAACTGTTCAGATTTTCGCATAATGTCCAGATTTTTGCCTCATATTTTTGGTCTGTTTCTCATAAATTTTTGGTTTTCTGGCAAATGATTGATGAATCATTGAGGATGGAAGTCAGAAAATAATAACAGATGTTTAAGTTTCAGACTTCATACCCTTCAGAAAATTCATGTTGGAAAACCTGTATATGCTATTAAATTTTTAAGTTCCTAAGAGCAATACTAAAAAAAATTGTCTCTTATTTTTGGGCCTTTATCCACTCCATTATTTATGATTTTGTGTAGATTTCTTGCTCCAAGAGGCTGAGAAGAATTATCATGTGCATACGACCGTTATCCAAATGCAAAAGAACCAAAACACAGCAGAGAAATGCCTGCATTTTGAATAACCAATTTACTGAATGAACCCCCCCCCCAAATAGCAAAAACATGAAAGCGTGCAATATGAAAACAGTTTCCTTTTGCAATTCAGGAAACAAACTCCTACCACTTCATTCAGACCAAATTTGCCTGAATAACAGTAGAGTTACAGAAAGGGGTTGTGTAACGTAAGGTGAAGGGTTGACACCAATTTACTAATGTTCGCCGACACTAACCGTGTTCCTACCCCTAGCTCTTGCCCTATACCTTACCTTACACCTTTCTGTAGCACTACCACTATGCATGACACAGACACACACACACACACACACACACACACACACACACACAAAAATGCACACAAATCACATACAAAAGGAATCACGTACAACACTAAATCTATTCTTCCTCTAACCTAACCCTTCTAAACCTACCCACAAAGACTTGTACACACATTAGCCTCCCCCATGCCAAAACGTTCAGTACATCCAAACAGTTCAGCATCAGAATCTGAAATATTTACCTTTCTCAGCCAGACTTCATTCCTTCAAAATTAAATGCACTCAAACAAAACTCAAACTGACCAAATCTCCACTTGACTGTACATCCACCCACTGCATTCTGCTAACCAAATACCTAGCCAACAGTGTGACAGTGATCCATTCTCACATAAAAAAGACAGTTCACAATACTTTACATTATGTTATTCTATAAGTAAGCAGTAATGTCATCCCCCAAAATAAATAGTGTAGTATTCATATAACACAACAGCACATACTTATCTGAAGAAAGGGTGCTTGGCAAACCTAGTCTGACCATTTTTCCTGCTTGTTGATGCCCTGCAATTCCTTGTTAGCTCGTGTCCTTTTTTATATATTCTGCTAGAATTGCTATGTTTCTGTTACACTGAACTTCTGTACTGAAAATACTATTGCCTGGCATGAGTATGCCACAGTTTTGTTATATATCTGATATAATTCCCAGTTACACATCACAAAACAGAATCAGCAACAGTTCCATTGGCACAGACAGCTAAAATCCTGACTAAGACCAGACGGCTAGAATTCAATTAGTGGTTCTGGCACCTACTGGAACTGACGTGGGGAGGAGTGGAGTGACAATGCTTAGCCTGCTAATTCCTCTATAGCGGAGGGCAGGAAGTACATGTCTGTGCATCTCCATGTCTGGAACTACACTGAAGACCAGGACTCACACAGAGGTACAACTTTCAAGAGAGGCAAGCTCTGGCAACATAATACAAGAAGGCATGGATGTCAGTCTCTGAGTCTATTGCACACTAACCCCTTCAGCATATTTGGGCATTTATCAGACAGAGGTTGCCGCCTAGTTTTCTGAAAGTGTTATTTAAATTGAAGAGAAATATGGCATCAGAGAAGGACTCTGAACAAAATGTGGCATTAGGAGGCAAGTTCCTTAAACTTTTATAAGCTGTGGCACTTACAATGTCCTTTGAATTCTTTTCCTCTGCTTTAGTGACCACTGTGCAGGCTTTAGAATAGAGACACACAAGAGAGGTGTATAGATGCGTCTGAACCACTTACTGACAAGATAAAAAAAGTACAGTTGTGTACACTTACCATAAATGTAGATGTTCGAGTGTATTCATTGTTGCAGTCATCACATTTGGGGTTATCTGCTTGCTTGTAGTCGGCCTGATTAACAAAGTCTTGGGTCCTGCGTCAGTTGGTGTCCCTTCTTCCATGAAGTCAGGTCATCAGGGGTATAAAATATGCAACCGACGCCATTACATCAGTTTTTCTTGCCCCAGATGTCAGGTGCCCCCCTAATGGGAAGCAATTAAGTCTATAAATATACAAGGTTATACCTCCAACAAAGAAGCAAATACACCAAAAAGCTTTTGAGCATAGTAAAGTAGAGTAGAGGTATAGCCAACAGAAGAAATTGGGCTGGAGGGAGGGTAACCAGGACTGCAACAGTGAATTCACTTGAACATCTACATTTATGGTAAGTGTACACAACTGTACTATGTTCTTCGTGTTTCACTGTTGCAGTCATCACATTTGGGTAGATTCCCAAAGCTAAGGATGGGAGGAGGAATGTAGCATTAGGACCAGCTATAAGGCCCTGAGAGACTGCAGTGGCAAATCCAGCTCTGGATTTAGAGAAAATTGGCAGATGGTAATGCTTGGTGAAAGTATGTACTGAACTCTAGATTTCAGCTTCTAGGATGTCCCTGGTAGGGACGCCACTGAGAAAGGCTGTAGAGGTAGATGCAGCCATGGTTGAGTGGGGTTTGATCCCCTGTGGATAGGTTTTCCATGGTGCTTGTAGCAGAAATGAATGCAATGGTCTATTCATTTGGAAATGGTTTGTTTTGAAATAGCCTTCCCCTCTGCCCCTGCAGCGAATGCCACCAGCAGTTGGTCAGACTTCCTTTGAGGTTTAGTCCTGTCCAAGTAGAATCTAAGTTGTCTGTGCACATCTAAGGAGTGCAGTATCCATTCCCCTTTGTTCTGTGGTTAGGAAAGAAGATTGGCAAATGAATGGACTGATTAAGGGCTACACTGGATACCACCTTGGGCATGAAGGAGGGATTGGTCCTGAGGGACACCCTGTCCACATGAAAGATGATGAAAGGTCTCCACTGCCATGAGGGCCTGTAATTCAGATACCCTTCTTGCTGAAGTGATTGCTAAAAGGAAAGCTGTTTTCCAAGAGAGGAATTTTAAATCCGCAGTGGCAGCTGGCTCGAAAGGAGAAAGGGTGAGCTTTTCCAATACAAAGTTAAGGTCCCAGGTTGGAGTTGGGGCTCTCCTGGGTGGCCGTAGATTTTTGGCCCCTCTGAGGAACTGCTTAAGCAGTGGATGAGAGAAAGAGGGGAGGTTCTGTGTTATAATGAGCTGAAATGGCTGAGGCGTGAACTTTGATGGAGGAGAAAGACAAGCCCTTGTGAAGCATCTCAGTTAAGTATTGTAAAATCTGATGTAAATTGGGCACTGCTGTGCTCATCCCTTGAGACTGGTTCCAGGCACAGAATCTTTTCCATTTTTCAGCATAAGGTTTTCTAGTACTAGGCCTCCTTGCCTCTAAAATGATATCCATCACTGGTTTACTGAGGGATGGTAAAGGAGAGATTAGGTAATTAGCCAGGCTGCTAGGTTCAGTGTATGAAGCTGAGTGTGCAGAATCTGGTTCTCCTGCTGAGACAATAGGGTAGGAGTCTGAGGCAGGTGCCATGGGGCAAACATTGACACACTGCGCAAGAGGGGATACCAGTGTTGGTATGGCCAGTCTGGTGCAATCAATATCATCCTTGGTTTGTCTTGTTTCATCTTTAGTAGTACTTTGGAGAGGAGGGGCAGCAGAGGAAAGGCATAAACTGATTCACTTTCCAAGCTTGTTTGTGGGGATTCCTTGTGCAAAATTTGTCCAACTGATAGTTGTGGGGGGAGGCAAATAGGTCTATATCTGGGCTCCCCCATTTGCTTGTCAACATGTTGAAAATCCTTGGTTCCAGCTTCCACTCATGTGGGTCCATGAGGTTTCTGCTTAGTTCGTCTGCCAGTGTATTTAGTTTTCCTGGCAGGAATTGAGCTTGTAGATGCACTTGGTAGCTCAGGGCTGTGTTCCACAATGCCATGGCTAGTCTGCATAGGGGGTAAGAATGTGTACCCCCCCTCTGCTTGTTTATGTACCACATAACAGTGGTGCTGTCCGTCTTTACCATTAATTGGCCTGGAAGAATGTGGTCCTTGAAGGCTGTCAGAGCATGCTGTACAGCTAACATTTCTTTTTGGTTGATATGCAAGTGCATTTGACTTGGGTTCCATTTGCCATGAATGCACTTTCCTGCCAGGTGAGCCCCCCATGCATAATCTGATGCGTCTGTTGTTAGGGTTTGGGCGGCAGGGGGTGGTGTGAATGGTAGTCCCTTGTTTTGGTGGCAGGCCTCTGCCCACCAAAGAAACTCTAGGCGTAGGCAAGGTATGATAGGAATCATTGTTTCTAGATCCTGAGAATGTTGACACCATAGGCTTTTTAGCTACCATTGTAGTTTCCTCATATGCAGTCTTGCATATGGAATCAGAAGAATGCAGGAGGCCATGAACCCCAAGGCTTGTAGTATTTGCCTTGCAGATAGTAGGGTTTTTGTGGCCAATTGTTTGAAGTAGGTTGTCAAATGAATTTGTTTCTCTGGCATGAGGAAAGCCATCTGGGAAGTTGTATTCAAGCTTGCTCCCAGGAATATGATTTGTTGACAGGGTACCAGGTGTGATTTCTTTTCATTTATGGTGTACCTCAGACAAGTTAGCACCCTTTGTACAAAGGCCAGATGATTCAAAAGTATGTCCTGGCTTTCTGCCTGAATTAAACAATCGTCCAGGTATGGGTATATTTGAATATTTCTTTGCCTGCAAAATGCGAGGACTGGGGATAGGCACTTTGTGAATACCCTGGGTACAGTACATAAGCCAAAGGGCACAGCAGAGAACTGGTAGTGACTGTAGCCTGCATTGAAGTGTAGGAATCTTCTGCAAGATTCCGTGATTGGGATGTGCAGGTATGCTTCTTTTAAATCAGGTGTTACCATCCAGGCATCTTTTCCTAGCATAGGAAGCAACTGTTTAAGAGTCAGCATCTTGAATTTTGGAATCACCAAAAAGGTGTTTAGAGTAGACAGGTCCAGAATAGGATGCCATGAATTGTCTTTTCTGGGTACCAGGAAAAGTCTGGAGTAGAAACCTTGTCCTTTTTCCTCTTCTGGTACAGTTTGAATAGCCTTTATGGTTAAAGGAGAGAATATTTGCTTTTCAGCCTCTGCCCATTGATTTGGGGGCAGATCTGGCCAACCTTTTGGCATTGGTAATGTGTGGAAGTGAAATCTGTATCCTTTGGACACTATATTTAAAACCCATTTGTCCTGGGTAATGAGTTCCCAGTTTTTGGCCTGCAGACCAATCTTTCCCTCTAAAGGAGCATTCAGTTGAGAAGTGCTTGGAAGTTTTAAAATCAAGTCATTGAGACAGTTTCCCATAGGGGGGAGTCTTACTACTCCCAGATTTGGAAGCGGAAGTCCCTCACTGCTTAGTCTTGGGTGTACCCTGGGACTGAAACCTGGGATTTCTGTTGTGTCTGGGTTTAAATTGAGAAGGCCTGGAAGGGGCTGGAAAGGTCCAATTCTTAGAGGGCCAATACCTACTAAATCTTGGAGGCTGAACTTGTAAGAAATCTTTAACAGTTTGCATAGATTTAGCTTTATCTTCCATCTTTTTAAGAACTTCCTCAGCTTTGTTGCCAAACAGGTCGTCCTAATTTAAGGGTGCATCCAACAGTTTAGCTTTAACATGATCAGGCAAAGATTGCTCCTTAAGCCAAGCATGCCTTCTGAGTACAGACCCCGTGATAGCAGCCCTGCAAGAAGCCTCTAAAGAATCAAACCCACATTACAAAGTATGTTTTTCAACCTGTTCAGCAGAATGCATTAAATCCTGTAATTCCTTATTTTCAGCACAGTCAGGAATCAACATCATTTTCTGTTTAAGCAATCCAATAATATGTTGTTGATACTTTAACATCTTAAACTGACAGTTTAAGGCCCTAATGGTCAAGGTTGCAGAAGTGTATACCTTCTTACCCCATATATCCAGCGCCCTGGAATCTCTATCAGAAGGGGTAGGGCTTTTGGCAGTAGAGGCCTTAATGCCCTTGGGTCCCTGTGAAATAGTCTCTGGATCCGCAATAGGATTTTTAAAAAGGAACTCGTGAGAATCAGGAACCCTGTAATATCTGTCAGGTTTTCTGGGAGCAGGAGGCAAAGAATCAGGTGCCAAACTAGATTCCGAAAAGGCATCATCAACAATGTCTAGTAGAGGAGGTATAGCTAAAGGCCTATGCTAAGGCAAGAGTAAGAAATCCCTAAGCCTCATTTTCGAATCAGAAAAATCCTGGCTTTCCCAGTGGAAATGCTCCCTTAGAGTATGTAAGGTTTCACAAAAGAAAAATCCTCTGGAGAGGAAGCAGAGTGAATACAGTCATCTGCTTCAGAATCCTCATAAGTAGATAAAGGTAAATCCAGATCATCAGAAGAAACAGAAAAATCAGAATCCTGGTAAGAAGATTCATAAACAATTTCAGTCCTAGGCCTCTTAGAAGAGGGTGGTTGGCTTCCCCTGATTAAAGTTATAAGATCTTCAGCCATTCTTATCATTTGTTTGTTAGGCATAGAGGCCTGAGCATGTGGCCTGGGCGTTGGTTTTCTAGGAAGAAGGAGGCGTCAGTTTAATATGGAAGTCCGTAGGCCTGAATACACCCTCAGAAGCTGGTGCCTGCACAGCGGCTCCAGACCCATCCAAGGTAAAGACATTCACAGGTTCCACAGTTGAAGCATCTCGCGGCATACTGGACTCAGAATGGGTCTCAGTAGAGGCCTGTGAATCAGAAGTAGCGGGTATCAGGGGCTGCAAAAGCGCCTCACTGAGTACCAGCGAACTGGCGACTGGCTTAGGAGAAGCGTCGTCGGCAGCTTTGGACCTAGACGGCCTGTCTCTGTCTTTATCTTTGCATTTTTTTGGAATTCCGGTAGTCAGATGGCTTACCGACGACATTTCTGGATAACTGAACTGAGAACCAAAATATTTAGAGGAGAAAATATACCAACGACGGATAGTGCGTTAATTAAATAAAACACAAAACTGACAGCAAGGTACGTTGTGATCAGGGCCTAGGCAAGGAATACAGTACGAATGAAAATCTTTGTGAGGTATTTGCTTTCCACAAGAAATGCAATTATTAACTTTTACTGACACCGGTAAGGAGCAAAAAAAGTTTCCCCAACAGGGTACTTAGCTTTAGTTGAAGACTTCGGTTCTGAAACTCGAAAATTTCAGGAGTCGGCCGACCGGCACTTGCGAACTGCTTCTGCTTCGGGCACCACACGGCAAGAAAGACTGATGTAATGGCATCAGCTGCATATTTTGTACCCCTGATGACCTGATGTCATGGAAGAAGGAACAGCAACCAACGCAAGACCTTGTTAATCAGGCCGACTGAGGGCTACTGCAAGCAGATAACCCCAAATGTGATTACTGCAACAGTGAAACATCTACTGAAGAACATCTACTGAAGATGGAAGGTCACATAACATACTGCATGCACTTAGCACTGCAACCAATAAGTACACAAAAAGATGCTAACCACATACACAGTACTGATTTTACCAGTATCATTACACACTTATGTGTTATGTTTTTTCACAGCCAAATGGACTGGCCTTAAAGGTAATTTTAGTCATGTCTTTATTAAAGAAAGTACAGGCAAATTACATGCAATTTTATATTGTACACCAATATAAAATTATATTGGTTGTACAAAACCAGCTGCCACTTTCAGAGGTTGCATTTTTAGATACATAAACAGACAAAGATTTCTGCAACAGGTTATGTTGTCTTTAATACGTACTATGCAGCAGTATATGGATGGCATTCTGGAATACAGCTATTGCCATTTTCTTTAAGAAAGGCTTACATGATAAAGAAGTTTCTCCTATGAATGATCACAACATGATCACAAGAAAACCAACTGCTCAATCTCAGCTGATGTAAAACACAAGTCATCTACTAACCACCCAGTCACACTACAAAAACTATTTCTACAGAAAGCAATCACCTGCATTCCCTACATTAGGGGCATGACCCCTACACCCCCTTATTTATACTTATTTATACTACCTGCACACATCACAATAAATGTTTAAGCAGTAGGGCAACCTACCTCTGCATCCCCATGACAGAGGCAAGCCCCCTACACCCCCTTATTTATGTATGCTTATATCAACCTCACACATCACACAACAAGTGTTTGAGCAATAGGTCAACCCACTACAACAGGGACAAACCCCCCAGACCCCCTTATGTATGGATACGTATACCACACACACACACACACACACACACACACACACACACACACACACACACACACACACACACACACATCACAATAAGTGTTGCAGCAGCAGGAGGACAGCCGACCCCTGCATCCCCATGTGAGGTGCAAGCCTCCACACCCCCTTTTTATATATACTAATTTCACAAACCACCCATACACACTGTAATAAATGCTTCTTCAAGGTGGCAGACCACCGCTGCATCCCCAATGCGGCAGGCAAATGCCCTCACCCCCTTATTTACATATACAAATTCCACAACCTACTTACACATACTGAAATAAGTGTTTTGGCGGGGGGGGGGTGGGCAACACACTCCCTCATCCCTTAAGCAAAGGACAACCACCCAATTTATGTAGATTAATTCCAAAGTTAAGCAGATGTAGGGAAAGGAAAAAAGTCCTAGCAGCATGAAGTGGTCTTACACAAAAACTGGTCCTGTATTGCTCTCATTTTATCTGCATGACCTTAAGAGCAAATGCACATTTCACCAGTTTGTGTAGTGGCAGTCAGAACCCAATTCACTGTCCCCAAATCACTGCTAGGGCAGCCATGAATGAGTTCTGGGATCAAACAGGAAAGGAATTTGTGCTTTTCAGCTTTTTGTCATAGATGATTAGTTCAGCTGTGTAGTAGAACAGCAGTGGCTGTGGTGGTTGTGTGACACAAGAAGGGAAAAGGCAGCTTTATGGCAAGAAATGTTATTTATAAGGGTGAGTCTTTAAATCTTTAAAACATTTTAAAGGACAGTACAGTGAGCAGGTGTGTAACTGTCAGTAACAGGGTGCTCTGTAGTTTAGGATCTCCTACTGACAAGGCTTTGGGTGAACTAATTAGGCAACAGGTTGGTGTTATTAGTGTAGACCGTAAAACTGCTGCTGTGTACCAAAATCTGGTATGCGTTCATGGTGCTAAGAATCTGTGTAAGAGATGGACACTAGATTAGTTTAAGTAATGTCGGCATTACTCTTCTAATGTATGAGTTGGGCTTAGAGACGGGCTACTAGCATGCTCGTTTTGCAAGGATGAAATAGTAACAGACTTTTCTGGAGAAGAATACATTATAAACAGACTTTATTTTGGATATTTTGTTTGTAGTTTCTGAATGTTTTGTGGAAGATGTTATAAGCTGTGAGCATTTTAGGACCAGAATTACACTTCTTACTACAAGGGAATTTTTAGTATTTACAAGTAGCTGATGATCTAATAAGCATAAAAATTTTAATACCACTTATGTAAGGTCCATCAACGTACCAGGATATGTTTCATTTTTTTTGCTATTTCTATTTTTTAACTTTATAATTGATTGCAATGACCAACGTCACCAGAATGAACATGTAGGTTTCACATGAGCTTATCATATACTGCTTGGCTATTTAGCATATTTGGCTGCAGGATAAGGTGAATTTTTTAGATATGTTATTAATAACAAAAAAAAAAAAAAAAAAAAACAGGGCCAGAATGGAGCACAGATAAACTCTGGAGATGAGATGGCAGGTTATTAAGCTCAGTAGTTGTACAGGGAGATCATTTAGGTATTTCTGAAACCAGTTCAGACTGGAGTCTTCAAGTCCATTGTATTTTACTGTATGAAGTAGCTTATAGTGAGAGACAATGTCATGTCAAAGACACAGGTCAAATCTTTAAAGAAGGTTCCTGTTAGCTTTTAATTTAACAAATGAATGTAAATGTCGTTTTTGGAAGAGGTACGACTAATGCAAGTGATGTGCTCATTACAAAAGCCAAACTAACACTAGCAAACCAGATTGTTTTTACTCAGGAGCACCTTTAATTGTTCTGAAATGGTGTGTTCTTTTAATTGTTCTGAAATGGTGTGGTCTTTTAATTGTTCTGAAATGGTGTGTTCTTTTAATTGTTCTAAAATGGTGTGGTCTTTTAATTGTTATGAAATGCTGTGGTCTTTTAATTGTTCTGAAATGGTGTGGTCTTTTAATTCTTATGAAATGGTGTGTTTGTTTAATTGTTCTGAAATGGTGTGGTCTTTTAATTGCTATGAAATGGTGTGGTCTTTTAATTGTTCAGAAATGGTGTGGTCTTTTAATTCTTATGAAATGGTGTGTTCGTTTAATTGTTCTGAAATGGTGTGGTCTTTTAATTCTTATGAAATGGTGTGGCCTTTTAATTATTCTGAAATGGTGTGTTCTTTTAATTCTTATGAAATGGTGTGATCTTTTAATTGTTCTGAAATGGTGTGGTCTTTTAATGGCTATGAAATGGTGTGGTCTTTTAATTGCTCGGAAATGGTGTGGTCTTTTAATTGTTATGAAATGGTGTGTTCTTTTAATTGTTCTGAAATGGTGTGTTCTTTTAATTTTTCTGAAATGTGGTCTTTTAATTTTTATGAAATGGTGTGGTCTTTTAATTCTTATGAAATAGTGTGCTCTTTTAATTGTTCTGAAATGGTGTGTTCTTTTAATTGTTCTGAAATGGTGTGGTCTTTTAATTGTTCTGAAATGGTAAGGTCTTTTAATTGTTATAAAATGGTGTGTTCTTTTAATTGTTCTGAAATGGTGTGTTCTTTTAATTGTTCTGAAATGGTGTGGTCTTTTAATTGTTATGAAATGGTGAGGTATTTTAATTGTTCTGAAATGGTGTGGTCTTTTAATTCTTATGAAATGGTGTGTTCTTTTAATTGTTCTGAAATGGTGTATTCTTTTAATTGTTATAAAATGGCTTTTTGATTATTTTAGACACTGTTGACACAAGGTCTGAAATGATCTGGAAATGTCATATTTGGGAGTTTGTGTAATGTTATGATGCTAACCATCTTCTATATACTGTGAAGTAAACACATTTTAAGGAGAATTTAGTTTATATCAAGCTGTGAGGGAATTGTGACTGACCTCAGCCCCTCCCCATCTTGACTTATAGCCCTTGTACTTCACCATGCTGGTAAAATTTCATCAGGTAAATTAAATGCTCAAAAATATCAGTCTGTGTAGCTCTTTAGGCATTGTTAGCATATTTCTTAAATTTCTTCCCACTTCTAACACATACACACACACACTCACACACACACACACACACACACACACACACACACACACACACACACACACGCACAATCACACACCATAAACCTAATATATCCCCATACCCACTTACTGTGATATCCCAGGTAGACATACTCCCACATGCAGACCCTCACATGCACACATTCACACACATCCTAACACTATCTAACCAAGAAATGACCCAGCACTTACCTCTACCACAAAAGATGAACATGGCCTTTCGGCCATGCTCATTACCATCAGCAGAAAGGAGTGGTTGTGCTTAGTTACTCAGCTGTGTAAATGCCTTCCAGTAGGCAGTTCCAAGGGACAGCACATAGGTAATTAGTATATGCATCTCCTCCAGAATGCTTCATTAGCACTTAGCATGGCCACATATGCAGCCCACTGTGCTGTTGCACTTCTTCATGTTGCAGCAATGTGGTAGGCTTGTTTCTGAATCTAAAATGGTTACCCTGAAGTGCTCACCTTATAAACACCTTGCAGTAACCTTCTGAAACTGGGCCCATTATGTATCCTGGGCTGAGGAGCTGTCAGCTCCACAACAAATAAACATTAGGAGTGCCACAAGGTTCCCCATTAGGACCTTTACACTTTAATATCATCATCATCTTCTTTCGGCTGTTCCCGTTAGGGGTCGCTACAGCAGATCACCTGTTTCCATTTCTTCCTGTCCTCTGCATCTTGCTCTGTCACACCAACCACCTGCATGTCCTCTCTCACCACATCCATAAACCTTATCTTAGGCCTTCCTCTTTTCCCGTTACCTGGTAGCTTCATCCTTAGCATCTTTTTCCCAATATACTCAGCATCCCTCCTCAGCACATGTCCAAACCAGTGTAATCTTGCCTCTCTGGCTTTGTCTCCAAACCTTCCAACCTGGGCTGACCCTCTAATATATTTATTCCTAATCCTGTCCACCCTCATCACACCCAGTGCAAATCTTAACATCTTTAACTCTGCCACATCCAGCTCAAACTCCTGCCTTTTTGTCAATGCCACTGTCTCCAACCCATATAACATAGCTGGTCTCATTACCCTCTTGTAGACCTTCCCTTTCACTCTTACAGGTACTCGTCTGTCACAAATCACTCCTGACACTCTTCTCCACCAACTCCATCCTGTCTGTACTCTCTTCTTCACCTCTCTTCCACACTCACCGTTACTCTGAACTACTTGACCCCAAGTATTTAAACTCATCCACCTTCACCACCTCTACTCCTTGCATCCTCACCATTCCTCTATCCTCCCTCTCATTCACACACATATATTCTGTCTTAGTCCTGCTGACCTTCATTCCTCTTCTCTCTAGAGTATATCTCCATCTCTCCAGGGTCTTTTCCACCTGTTCCCTACTCTCACTACAGATCACAATGTCATCTGCAAACATCATAGTCCACGGGGACTCCTGTCTGATCTCATCTGTCAACCTGTCCATCACCATTGCAAATAAGAAAGGGCTCAGAGCTGATCCTTGATGTAACCCGACCTCCACCTTAAATGCATCCGTCACTCCCACCGCAGACCTCACCGCTGTCACACTACCCTCGTACATATCCTGTACCACTCTTACATACTTCTCTGACACTCCTGACTTCCTCATACAATACCACAACTCCTCTCTAGACACCCTGTCATATGCTTTCTCTAAGTCTACAAAAACACAATGCAACTCCTGACATTCTCTGTACTTCTCCATCAACACTCTCAGAGCAAACATTGCATCTGTACTGCTCTTTCCCAGCATGAAACCATACTGCTGATCACTAATTATCACGTCCCTTTTTAACCTAGCTTCCACTACTATTTCCCATAACTTCATGCTGTGACTGATCAATTTAATCCCTCTGCAGTTACTACAGCTCTGCACATCACCCTTATTCTTAAAAATCGGTACCAAAATACTTTTTCTCCATTCCTCAGGCATCCTCTCACTTTCCAAGATTTCATTACACAATCTGGTTAAAAACTCCATTTCACCTAAACACCTCCATGCTTCCACAGGTATGTCACCTGGGCCAACAGCCTTTCCATTCTTCATTCGCTTCATAGCTATCCTTACTTCCTCCTTGCTAATCCATTGTACTTCATGATTCACTATCCCTACATCATCCAGCCTTCTCTCCCTCTCATTCTCTTCATTCATCAACCCCTCAAAGTACTCTTTCCATCTCCTCAACACACTCTCCTCGTTTGTGAGTATGTTTCCCTCATTATCCTTTATCACCTTTACCTGCTGCACATCTTTCCTAGCTCAGTCCCTCTGTCTAGCCAATTGGTAAAGATCCTTTTCTCCCTCCTTAGTGTCCAACCTTTCATACAACTCTTCACATGCCTTATCCTTAGCCTTCGCCACCTCTCTCTTTGCCATGCACCTCATCTCCTTATACTCCTGTCTACTTTCTTCATCTCTCTGACAATCCCACTTCTTTAATATATTTATAAATAAAATAAATACAGTCTCTCACCCAGCAAGCTAATCCAATATGCTCATGACTCACCACTAACATGTGCTACCTCTTCAGTCAAACAGCTCCAAGGCGACCTGCAGCATTTCTTTGCAAAAACTGAAAACTTTCTGGAACAATCTAAACTCCTACTAAATCTAAATGAAAATAAACGTATTGTATTTTCATCTTCAACCTAACAATCTAACTATAGCGATTTAACTATATTTTCAGTTAAAGATGCTAAAATTGAGTTAGTATAAAATACAAAACTAGTGAAAGTAATAATAGATCATAGATTCAGGTTTGATCAGCAAATCCAACATGCAGTTCAAAAAATAACCATAAACTAGGAGTTTTGCTTCAAGTGAAACCATTTCTAATGCAATATGCAAGTAAGACTACAGTTGAGACCTATCTGCTCCCTAGTCAACTAAACTGGCGCACTCTTTTATAATAAAATTGATAAGTTTGCAAATAACCACATTATCTGAACACATCGCTATACAGTACTTCCCTCACCTAACTGGCTGGTGCTATCTAATCTGCTAGCCTATTCTTATATTAAGACTGCACACAACATCCTCTATATTTCATTCATATGTCCATCTACCAGCAAGTTATTAAACTAGTACACACCCTCAGAGACCTGTGCTGACTTAATCAACACCTAGTACTCACTGAAAAATCTAAAAATCATAATGGCGATTGTCTGTCCTTGTGCATGTTGTTAAACTCTAGAACTAGATTGAAGTAGATATCAGAAAATATCTTATCTACATTTTAAAGTCTCTTTGAAGATGTATTTCTCAAGCAAATGGTCCCATACTTGTAGCAACTGCATTACCAAGACCCTTTCTCACTCTAAATCTTATTCTATTTTTAAGTTACAATTCCATTGAAATCATACCTAGCAGTACTATCCAAATGCAGTTAAATCAAAGAAAAAAATCTGTAAATTCTCAAACTTTTACCATAGTAATCTAATGCTTTCAGGTCTCTAATGAAGCTAGCTGATTGGATAAAATATGTTCCAATATGTGACTGAAAGTGACCCATGTCAAAAACCCACAGATCCTTAGTGATGGCCTTCCAAGGCAGGGTAAACTCTGAGAAGTGGTCATCATCAGCAGTACTGGGTCACGGCCAAGACTGCTGTAGTGAAGTCACTGGATTTTTCTTCCTGTGAAATCTGGTTTGTATGGGGCCAAGCAGGACATTGGAAGAGCAAAGTTTAAGAGCTTTCCTCTTAAATGTTTTCCCCTTCTGGGGACAGCTAAGTCTGGAAAAGGAAAAATGATGGTACAGGGGGAACATAAAGGTCCTCCAGAGTGGTGAAAGCCTTTTCTTCACTATTATTGATTTATTTATTTCAGTTTGGTGACCGGGGGGGAGGAGGTCCACTGGGCTCAAGAGCCCATTTTCAATGGAGGCCCAGGGAAAAAAGCTCCAACATTACATAGTAAAACATTAGATATTGGATAAAGTTACAATTCATGACACAGATACATAAGATAAGCAAAATACAGTTGATATGGAGGGTGTAGAAAAAAATAGAGACATAAACTGGTAAATTGGTAAGGTTTCACATTACATAGTAGACATTGAATTTGTGGATTAAGTAACCATTCAAAATTCAGATATGAAACTGGTACATTGGTAAAGCTACACTTTACATAGTAAACATTAAGTATTCAGATAAAGTACCCCTCAGGATGCAGGCACATAAGATAAGCAAGTTATAGTAGCAATTGAGGGTGCAGATACTTTTGAAAACAGAGACATGAACTGGTGCAGACACTTTGTAGAACAGAGACATGAACTGGTACATTAATAATTTAGCAAATAAGTCATATGTTGCAAGGAAAAAATTCCAGTGTTTGTACAGAAAATGTGTCTTGTTTGGGTGCCTGAACAGGTACAAATGAAGGGAGAGGAGAACAGGGAAAGAAAACTAGGTACAATATATACGAAATGTACAAGAAATAATGCTGAAGAGAGAGTCATTTCTAGAGGTGTTAAGAAGTCATTTCTAGAGGTGTAAAGTCGTAAGCAAATGGGAAATAGGGAAAATATGATTTAAAGTGAGGAGAGAAGAAGGCTATGTGGGTAAAGTGCAATTGCACTTCCACTTAGAGAAAAAGTATGAATGGAGATGTGATTTGAAGTTGTTAATGTTTTCAATAGTTCATAGAGAAGGAGGGAGATAGTTAGATTTGTTGGCTAGGGAGAAGGACAGGAGGTGCCGTCCAGCACGGCGGGTTGGTTTGTAGACTGTGAGAAGGTTTAGGTGGGAAGATCTAAGTAGCCTGTTAGGGGTGTAAGGTTGTAGGATGTTGGAAAGTGCAGGACATATGGTAGGGTTAAAGAATAGCTTATGGACAGTAGTAGGTTGGAGGTAGTCGAGATGGTTTGGAAGTTCTAGCCAGTTAAGTATGTGCACGGCAGAGCAATGGTGGGAGGAGTGTCTGGCTTTTATGGCAAACTTGGAGATTTTACTGTAACAACTTTCCATTCTGGAAGAGATGGAGGCAGATAGGTTAGTTAGTATGGGTGTGCCATACATTAGAGAGGGGAGAAGGTGGGTGGTGGAAAGGGTTTGTCTAGTAGAAGGAGTGAGATGGTGAATATTTCTATATAGTAGGCCGAGTTTTTGATGGGTTTTCTTGATGTTTAGTTGAATATGTGTGTCAAATTTTAGGTGTTCATCTATGGTGAGCCCAAGTAGTTTAGCATAGGGAACGATTTCTATAGTAGAATTGTTGTGGCTTCTGATTTCAAAAGAATTTTTATCAAGTGGGCAGGATTTTGAAGGAGTGAAGAGTAGTACTTTAGATTTGTTAGGATTTAGAGATAGATGGTTTTGCAACATCCAGTCCTCAGTGGCAGAGAAGGCGGTTTGTGTGTAAAATTGAAGTTCTGGGAGGTTGGTGGCGCTGCAGATTAAAGTGGAGTCATCAGCATATTGTACTATTTTAGTATTTGGGATGGCTGAGTGGAAGTCATTGACAAAGATGTTAAACAGCATAGGGCCAAGAATAGATCCTTGGGGAACTCCAGTAGGGGTGGGAAGGAAGTCATAGGTGCCTTTCTATCATTTTAATTAAAATTTTGAGATCTATCAGACAGATAACTTGAAAACCAGGACAGGGAATTGTGAGGAAGGTTAAGATTAGCCAGATGGCTGAGGAGATGGATATGGGAGATAGTGCTGAAAGCTTTGGAGAGGTCTAGTAGAACTGTAGAAACGATATTTCCGGTGTCGCGGGCATGGCTGACTACATTTAAGAATGAGAGAAGAGCAGTAATAGTACTATGGCCAGGGTGGAAGCCATGTTAGGTTTGAGAGATTAGATAGTTTGTGGTTAGGGAGGGCATTAGTTGGGTGTAAATGCATTTTTCCAGTATTTTTGATATTGGGGAGAGAATGGCTATGGGGCGAAAGTTAGAGGTATTATTTTTACCGCCTTTGTGAAGAGGATGTATAAAGGCAGAATGCCAGAGCTTGGGGACATAAGATTCTTGTATGGATCTGTTGATTAAGATGCTAATGGGGAGGGCAATGCCGTCTGCAGAAATTGTTAAGAACTTAGAGGGAATGTTATCTGGGGCATTGGGGCATGATTTCAGTTTGCTGTGGAGTTTTTTTATGTAGGAGGTTGGAATTGGATTAAGTTCAAAGGTGGGGGGTTGGGTTTAGAGGCTGGGGTAGAATGACTAGCTTGTAAGGGTACGGTGTTTGGGAAGGATTTAGTTAGTTCAGCAATAGAGTTAATAAAGAAGGAGTTGAAAAGAGAGGCAATTTCTGGATCAGTCTTAGTAGTATCAGGGCAAGGGTTGTTTTTAGTGCCTGGGTGAAGGAGTGAGTTGATGGAGTTCCAGAATTGTTTGGGGTTTGTGGAGTGGTTGGTCTGGAGTTTCATATAGTAGGATTGTTTATCCTTGATTATGTGTCTTTTGGTGAGGTTGCAGAGTTGCTTATATTTAAGGAGTGTATAAGGATGTTTATTGTGCTGAGAAAGTTTCCAGCACTTATCTCGCTGTTGCATAAGTTTTTTGGTTTCCTTGGTTACCAAAAACGCATAAAAGCTCACAGACATACCGGTTTCGGCCCAAAAATCAATATGGCCTTCTTCAGTGTATAAATGTAGAGCCAGTCATGCAGTGCTTTTAAATACACATCAAAAAGTACTGATTGGTTAAACATGAAATACTGAGCTCATTAATATTAATCAATGATATATACATACATAAAAGATCATATGCACAAATTTTAAGTACATGTCAATCAAATATTGCATATCAAAATATCATATCAAAGTTAAGTGTATTAGATGTATGATATATATAATAATATGTTAGACCAGATATATTTATAAATATTCATTCAAACCTGGACTAAATAGTGCACCAAGTTTGGTGATCCATTTCTTTTCTTTCATATCAAGTTTCCTATGCCAGCCACATTTATTGGTTCTGTCACCAATAATTTTATCAATAACTGTAAAATGAAATTTGGCCTTATTATGTACAAGTGTGTGTTTGTATAATGCGTTGGATGATTTTTTACATCTAATGTCACTCAAATGTTCGGACACCCTTAATTTAACTGATCGAGAGGTTTGCCCAACATAAAATGAGTGACAGGTGCAACATGCCATATAGATGGCCCAATCAGTATTACAATTGGCAAAGAATTGAATATCAAAGACTTTGTTACTATTTCTGCTTGTAAATTCTTTAGTTTTTATCATGTGTTTGCAATTCACACAATGACCACAAGGAAAAGAACCAATAAGTTTATCCCCCAAAATAGTTGTTTGATAAACCTGTGTTAATGAGGAATCAAAATGATGCTTATAGTGATTAAAGTATCCTGCCAGGTTCTTTCCTTCTGAAAGGAAAATGAACATTTGTCAGGAATGATTGTCTTAATTCTAGCATCTGCATCTAGTATATTCCAATTGTCCCTAATAATTTGAGTAAAGTTATTGGTATTTCTTCCATATGTGGTTGTGAATCGCACTGTGTTGGTCTTGACTGGTTTCTTTTTGTATTTCAAAAGCTCTGATCTGTGTAAGCCTGAGGCATGACTATGTGCCATTGTAACATACCCTGATTTATAACCCCTGTCCTGAAATCTATTACACAAATCCTGAGCATGGTGATCAAAACTAGTGTTGTCAGAACAATTGCGTCTGATTCTAATGAATTGTGACTTTGGAATATTTCTGGCGATATGTTTTGGATGAAAGCTGGAGGCATGGAGTATAGTGTTATATTGGGGAAATTTTCTAAATACTTCAGTTTTTAAAGTATTATCCATGTTTCTTGTTATCAAAACATCCAAAAAGGTTATGGATTCTTGATCATGTGTGATGGTAAATTGTATTCCCCACTTATTATCATTCAAATAATCCATAAATTCTTGAAGAGATGAAACATCTGATCTCCAAACCATCCAGCAATCATCCAAATATCTTCGCCAGATGTCAATGTCAGGTAGAAACCAATTGTGGGTGTTATCATATATCATGATTTCTTCTATATACGCCATGAATAGATCAGCATAAATGGGGGCAAAGGAGGCCCCCATTGCTGTTCCTCTGATCTGAAGAAAACATTCATGATTATAGAAAAAGACATTTTTTGTCAACACATGCTCAGTCAAGTTCAATAGTAAGGTATTGAATCCTGGTTGATACATATTTGATCGATAAAGCCAGAATTCAATAGCATCTAGTCCGGCCCAATGTGGAATATTGGTATATAGGGAGCATACATCTAAAGTACAGAGTATCCAGTCTGAATCTAACTGCATATCATTAACAATGCCCAAGAATTCCGTGGTGTCCTGTATTCTTGACCTCACAAATTTTAATAAAGGCTTTAAATGCATAGTTAGAAAATCAGATAATGGCTCAGTTAATGAACCCATACCTGATACAATGGGCCTCCCTGGTGGATGCAAAAGATCTTTGTGTATTTTAGGTAGAAAATAGATGTATGGTCTAATAGGGTCAGAGATTGTTAAATGGTTTAATGTTTTCATCGATATGATGTCATTGTCATAAGCAAAATGTAAGAAATCATCTATTTCTTTTTTAAAAACATATTTATATATATTTATAAATATATCTGGTCTAACATATTATTATATATATCATACATCTAATACACTTAACTTTGATATGATATTTTGATATGCAATATTTGATTGACATGTACTTAAAATTTGTGCATATGATCTTTTATGTATGTATATATCATTGATTAATATTAATGAGCTCAGTATTTCATGTTTAACCAATCAGTACTTTTTGATGTGTATTTAAAAGCACTGCATGACTGGCTCTACATTTATACACTGAAGAAGGCCATATTGATTTTTGGGCCGAAACCGGTATGTCTGTGAGCTTTTATGCGTTTTTGGTAGCTTTTTATTAAACTACCTTGTTGAACGGTTCACTAGTTGCTGGCTTTTTTCCTTTACTTGATTTTTCCTTTTGCCGTGCAACTCCTTACGTGCAGGGGACATCATTGCAGTTACACGTTTATTTACTTCCTGCTGGGGGAATCATGGTGGACTGTGTCGGCGTATTTCGCACTTCGGTTGGTGCACAATACTAATTGCTCTATTTTACGAACTTTATTTGTTAGACCTTTGGATATACTATGCCATACACGTTTAGATGAATGGTTCCTGAATCCGGACGACTACAATATTCAACAATTTAAATCTAAGGAGGCTGGTGATGTACAATTTGAAGACAACCCCAGAAAGGTTCGCAAATGTGATGTGGTGAGCTGTTACTTGTTGACCATTCTTTGAAGGGCTCGTACATGTCAGGTGGTGAGTCGGTATTTATCTGCATCCAACGTTTTCATTTAAGGTGCGGAATTGGCTTATATAAAGAAAAAGAACGACTCAAATCCCCTTTTTTAGGACTTTTTTTGCTTGGGGCAACTGTCGTATTGAATATTGAGACTGCTACCATTTCAGCAAGACAATTAACTGCGACGAGAATTATTAACAAGCTGAAGTACATTTATCTTCATTTTTACAAAGTAGCGGGTGTTGATTTCACTCACTTTTGTGACTATTTTTTCATCTTTAATATATGTGCAACAGCTGATGCTTACTTTGGATAATTTTCAGTAGATTAGGTTGTGTCTCATATTATCTATTATACAACAGTGAATATCTATGTAAGGCTCTAGGGAACTGCGATTTATACTGGACTTTGGACTTTGGACTTTTAACATACATTATATATTGTTTGGAACACGAACAATTTATGATATTCATTGTGTATGTTATTTCTTCTTTTTCTCTGGGTGACACCAATATAAATAGGTCATTATAGGAAGTTGTTTCACAACGGACAAATGAGAATACTGTTCCAAAATTTGGTTTTTGAGACAAACCTCTTTTTTCTTCTCTTGGAATTACGGTTCATGCTTAAGTAAGACTAGCATTTGTTGTAGTTTATTCTCATATCCTTGTTATATCATTCTTGAGATAAAATAGTATACAGGGCCATACTATCAAACACAGAATAGTTTTTTCTGAATATCTTCTGTGTATTCATGGTTAATTAAAGGGCCTTGAATTTTTCTCATAAATCACAATTATTATATTAGTATCTTGCTATATAAAAAGTTTTTTTGATGTCTAATTATATTATCTTAAGTATAAGTGCATTATAACATTGGCAATTGATACACTTATTGTTTTATGTGATTCTGATTGTTATATCCAACAATTAATAGCAGTCAAGTTAGATTGCCTGAAGCACATGTGAGGTATATATTAGGCAATCTAGCCATTTTTATACTACTGTAACATCATAATTTACTATTGGTACTTTCTTTATAATATTGGCAATAATTTTTGAAACAAATATTCTTTATATTGAATGAATAACAAGTAACATTTTTGAGTTTATGGTCTATGTATTTCCATCTAAAGTGGATGCTTTTAATGCAGATCCTCTTAGAGAACATATAATCTTGAAACATTTGTCTCATGTAGAATCAAGGACAGAATGATTTTAGGTTTAGCTTAAACCTTTGTCAAACTAAGGTATAACTATAATATAGGAGTTATCTCTTGAGCTGATATTTCTTGATAAGCATATTATCTAACAAATTTCTATTTTTACAATTTACTATTGGGTGTGTGAGACTATTTTGGAACATAATATTGCATATTCTATTTTGAAACCAGGGCCTTTAACCTTTATGTATTGTGGTTCCCTAGTACTACCAGAGTCGAATATTACACTTTCATTTTTACCAAAAACATATCTTTAATTGTTAATTCAGTAGTTGTCATTTTCGGTTGATGCTGTTTTTTATGTACATTAAGAAACAGAATAGCTACAACACATTCACATTTGATTACATTACAGTGTCTATATATGGGTCTAAAAATTTTTTTACCTCTGTGACCACCAAACCAACAACTTTATTTATATTTTGAAGCTGAGGATTTGTGTGCCAAATATTTGACTTAATTCTAATTTCCATTTTCATATTACAATTTAAATACCATTATTGTTCTGTATATGACGTGGCTCAGAGGTGCATTGGGCACCATCAATATATTGCCATTATTGTCTGATTATTATTAGAAATATATACAGGACGTGGTCACCTTTTGTGAATCAGAGAATTTATTATGGATCTAAATAAAATATTTTTAGATTTATCAGCAGATAAGGATGACCTTGCACCATTTGGTATTGGCAACAATTCAGTGGGTTCTGAAAATACTAATGCTTTGAATCCGAAACAAAAATGTGAAAAACATTTTGCTGATCTTAACAAAAATATGAAAAGTCTAAGATCTTGTGTTTGGCACCACAAATTACTAAAAGCCTATTTGACTAAGGGCATTTGCCCAAGGGGTCTCAGGGTTAAAATCCAACCGCTGGTGGCAGACCCAGATGAGAGTCTTATTAGTGAATGGTCTTCCATTCAGCAGGAATGCTCAATGAAGTTTGTAAGCTCATTATCAGATTATTACACTAGGACTATTGACAAAGAAACTAGTCAAGTGTTAAAATCTATTGAGGAATGTAACAGCTACCAAAATGAATCCTTTTTTTCAGACTTACTATCGAAACTCAGTATTGAATTATTAAACTTTGATAATATTCTGAAGGAAAGAAAGGTCAAAAAATTTTTACGTGATCTTTCTGACTATGAGAAGGGTCAACCTTTTAAAAATGTAAGACATGTTAGATTTCAGGAGGGACATAATAAAAATAAATATACACCCAACCCAAAAAGGAAACGTCCGCGTTCTATACTCAAAGGACGTGGCAGTAATAATGAATCAACCGACTATGACAACTCATCAGGCACAGATACGGAGACACAGTCCACTATAGATTCCCCCACTCCCAAAAGGAAAAACTATATACCCCCTTTAGGGCACATGGAGGAGGGGAGGGAGGAAGCACAAGAAAAATTACAAGTCTACAAAACCTGATGGAAATACTGACCAACAAATAAATAATGTATACAATATTTCAAACACTGTACTTACAGATGACCAAATTTCATTGTTAAGTAAAGGATTATCTTTCATTCCCGGTTTTTTTGTGTCTGAGGACAATTTTACACAAGACCTGTTCTCATTTTGTAGACTAATCAATCTAAAATTATTTTTTCAGGATACAAAAGATGCTGAACAGTCACAAACAGAGTCATTTAAATATCATACCTCATTGTTTACACCCCCCATGCATCCAACTGTTAATTTATTCTTGCACAGTGTACTTCATGAATTACATTTTCAGTACAATCACTGCTTACCAATGGCTAATAATATTACTGATGCTGAAATGTCTTGTTTGGAAGAACTAGTACGTAACAAGGATCTGGTCATTATCAAAGCAGACAAGGGAGGGGCAGTGGTGGTGTTAGATTGGATCCAGTATGATATGGAAGCACATAAACAATTAGATGATGTGCGATATTATACAAAAATGCCACTGGACCCCACTCCTGTCTTTAAAAAAGAAATAGATGATTTCTTACATTTTGCTTATGACAATGACATCATATCGATGAAAACATTAAACCATTTAACAATCTCTGACCCCATTAGACCATACATCTATTTTCTACCTAAAATACACAAAGATCTTTTGCATCCACCAGGGAGGCCCATTGTATCAGGTATGGGTTCATTAACTGAGCCATTATCTGATTTTCTAACTATGCATTTAAAGCCTTTATTAAAATTTGTGAGGTCAAGAATACAGGACACCACGGAATTCTTGGGCATTGTTAATGATATGCAGTTAGATTCAGACTGGATACTCTGTACTTTAGATGTATGCTCCCTATATACCAATATTCCACATTGGGCCGGACTAGATGCTATTGAATTCTGGCTTTATCGATCAAATATGTATCAACCAGGATTCAATACCTTACTATTGAACTTGACTGAGCATGTGTTGACAAAAAATGTCTTTTTCTATAATCATGAATGTTTTCTTCAGATCAGAGGAACAGCAATGGGGGCCTCCTTTGCCCCCATTTATGCTGATCTATTCATGGCGTATATAGAAGAAATCATGATATATGATAACACCCACAATTGGTTTCTACCTGACATTGACATCTGGCGAAGATATTTGGATGATTGCTGGATGGTTTGGAGATCAGATGTTTCATCTCTTCAAGAATTTATGGATTATTTGAATGATAATAAGTGGGGAATACAATTTACCATCACACATGATCAAGAATCCATAACCTTTTTGGATGTTTTGATAACAAGAAACATGGATAATACTTTAAAAGCTGAAGTATTTAGAAAATTTCCCCAATATAACACTATACTCCATGCCTCCAGCTTTCATCCAAAACATATCGCCAGAAATATTCCAAAGTCACAATTCATTAGAATCAGAAGCAATTGTTCTGACAACACTAGTTTTGATCACCATGCTCAGGATTTGTGTAATAGATTTCAGGACAGGGGTTATAAATCAGGGTATGTTACAATGGCACATAGACATGCCTCAGGCTTACACAGATCAGAGCTTTTGAAATACAAAAAGAAACCAGTCAAGACCAACACAGTGCGATTCACAACCACATATGGAAGAAATACCAATAACTTTACTCAAATTATTAGGGACAATTGGAATATACTAGATGCAGATGCTAGAATTAAGACAATCATTCCTGACAAATGTTCATTTTCCTTTCGTAAAGGAAAGAACCTGGCAGGATACTTTAATCACTATAAGCATCATTTTGATTCCTCATTAACACAGGTTTATCAAACAACTATTTTGGGGGATAAACTTATTGGTTCTTTTCCTTGTGGTCATTGTGTGAATTGCAAACACATGATAAAAACTAAAGAATTTACAAGCAGAAATAGTAACAAAGTCTTTGATATTCAATTCTTTGCCAATTGTAATACTGATTGGGCCATCTATATGGCATGTTGCACCTGTCACTCATTTTATGTTGGGCAAACCTCTCGATCAGTTAAATTAAGGGTGTCCGAACATTTGAGTGACATTAGATGTAAAAAATCATCCAACGCATTATACAAACACACACTTGTACATAATAAGGCCAAATTTCATTTTACAGTTATTGATAAAATTATTGGTGACAGAACTAATAAATGTGGCTGGCATAGGAAACTTGATATGAAAGAAAAGAAATGGATCACCAAACTTGGTGCACTATTTAGTCCAGGTTTGAATGAATATTTATAAATATATCTGGTCTAACATATTATTATATATATCATACATCTAATACACTTAACCTTGATATGATATTTTGATATGCAATATTTGATTGACATGTACTTAAAATTTGTGCATATGATCTTTTATGTATGTATATATCATTGATTAATATTAATGAGCTCAGTATTTCATGTTTAACCAATCAGTACTTTTTGATGTGTATTTAAAAGCACTGCATGACTGGCTCTACATTTATACACTGAAGAAGGCCATATTGATTTTTGGGCCGAAACCGGTATGTCTGTGAGCTTTTATGCGTTTTTGGTAGCTTTTTATTAAACTACCTTGTTGAACGGTTCACTAGTTGCTGGCTTTTTTCCTTTACTTGATTTTTCCTTTTGCCGTGCGACTCCTTACGTGCAGGGGACATCATTGCAGTTCCTTGGTTAGCCATGGTGCGGGGTTGGGTTTGACTCTAATAGATCGTGGAGGTGCTTGGGTATTAAGTACATTTAGGAAGGTGGAATTGAAGTGATCTACAGTGTTATCTAGAGGGAGTGTTTTTAGAGTGTTCCAAGTTAGTTTGTTTGAGGGTGTTAGAGAAGGTTGTAGGATTGAAGTTAGTAAGGTTATGAGTATGTATATAATGGTGTTGGTGAGGGGAGGAATGGGTTGCTTGAAGGATAAAGGCAGGCAGGTGGTCACTAATAGAATCAGGAAGGATGTCTGAGTCTAAAATGTTGTTAGGGTGGGTAGTTAGAATCCAGTCCAGGGTGGATCCTGGACGATTGGTTTTGTTGGGTCTGGTGACCGAGTTATTAAATTGGGTGAAGTTGAAGAGATTGACAGATATGGCGGGATTTTGGTTGTTAATTTTATTCCAGTCTAGGTTGACATCACCTAGAATGTAGGTCTCTAGGTGGATATTAGTTGAGGCCCATTGGAGGATATCTTCTAAAGTAGTAGTGTTGTTACCTGGGGGAACATAGAGGGATATGATACAGATACTTTTATGAGTGTTCAATTGTAGTATGCCTATGACACATTACGCATTGTTAAACTGAGGAGTGGGATTTGGATAAAGAATAATGGGGAGTGTATTAGAGAATACTAAGGCTACTCCTCCCCCTCTTCTATTCATGCGGTCATATCTAATGGTTTGGTAACCAGGGGGGAGAATTTCTGAGTCAGAGATGTATGGTTTTAACCAAGTCTCAGAGATGGCTACTATGTCTGGTTGGTTCTGGTTAAGCCAGGCATGGAAGTTAGTTACTTTGTTTCGTAAACTTTGGGCATTTAGAGTAACTAATTTAAGGCTTTTGAGGCTGGCAGTTGTGGTAGTTTTTGGAGGGATGGTGTTGTTGATGGAACTAGGTCCAGTGTTAGGGTGTATATCACCTGCTAGAAGTAGGTGGATGAAGAAAGAAGGTAGTAAGTGGTTAAGTTTTCCTTTTGAGTGTAGGGGACAATATGAAAGAGGTTTAGGGAAGTTGTGTTTTGCTAATGTGGGTAAGATCTTTGGTTTGAAGTAGTAGAGGTGATTGGGCGGGAGGTAACTACTGGCAAGAATAAATGTAGGAGTACCGGGGGCGGGTGGAATTTGGGGGCAGGATAAGGGGAGCGGAGTGAGCCCGCAGGGTGAACGGAGTGGGTAGAGCCAAAGAGAGGAGAATCCTGCTGGATAAAAACAATCTGTGAGAGAGGCTATGGACAAGGGCTAGTCCTGCTGTACTGCCTAAGTGTCGATCTAGGGGAAACACTAAGGGTAGGGACAGAGAGTGACTGGTTGGGAGATAGAATAATTAGATTAGTAGCTCATGTGATGTAATTTAGGAAAGTAGCATAAGTAAAATACATATCCTGGGGAGTGCTGACATCTAGTGGTGGAAATGGGGTAGTGCTTGGGTGCTAAAGAGTGTGATATACCTATGGGATGCAGAGAGCTTTGTAAGAGGGATGTGGGGGCTTATGGCTGTGGGAGGCTGCAAGCACACACACGAGAGGTCAATTTAGAAGGGGATAATTGTATGAATACAGTTCCAAGGTATGATTAAACTTATCACACACCCTAACCCTACATCCCGTTATTTCGATTAAACTACCTACACTACACTACCTACACTAAGAGTCATAACGTCTTGGGAGGCTTGGCCAAATGGCACTTCCCCTTGGAAGTTGGTATTCAATATCCTGTTCAAGAGGGAGGAAAACTTCAGCCATGTGAACTTGTTCTGACAAAAGACCAAGAATTGTAGAACTAACCACAGCATCCACACAATACAAAGTGAAGCAGATCACATGGAAACTCCTCAGAAACCACAGGTAAACTTTGGGTGAGATCTTCCATGAGCTTATATAGAGGTAGGTTTCTAAACTTCACCTGAGCTTTATTTATAAGGGAAGACTGGAGGAATGAGGTGAACACTTAAGGACTCTCAGCCTAAAATGGCAGAGAAATAAACTCTTTTATCAGTCCTATCAAAGCCCTTGACTCCTCGTCTGGTGGCAGGGCAATAAAATACAGTGGCTCCTAGGACTTGTGCTCAAGTAATTATCACATAGTAATCAGTTTAAGGATGCATACTGAAGGACTCATTCGGTTCTCCAGGAGAATTCTACAGAATGCCCACTTTCTTGAAGACCAAAAGACAAGACCTATGGTGCATCCAGGTTCCAAGACAGCATTTCTGAAAACCAGGTCTATAGGTGGGATGACCTAAGTTTCCTCAACCTTCTTCTCCAGGTAAATAGGAAGGTGCTTCTAGGGGGAATGGATAACAGCACTGCAGCATATTGGGCCTCATCAGTCTCGGTATTTCTAAAAGGAGGCTCATATTGGGGAGCTGCAGTCTGCAGTCTCTGGATCCTCATATTCCTTAAGGGAGCTTAAGGGGGAGGTAATCAGCACCCCATTACCTCCAGCTGAGTGAATGATGCACACTATGTGTTAGACAACATGGATTCCTTGCATTAGTATTCCCACACGGAAAGCAGCATGTCAGGAGAGAGGTCTGCAATGTGCTGCCTTATTACCTAACAGTGCAGTCTTGCACTGGACAATCTGCAAGCTCCCATCATCTGAGGCTGATAGACCCTACTGGCTTGGGATGAAGATTTAGGTGGAGAGGTCTTGATCTCAAATAACTCTGACCTTGTCTCTCTGGCTCAAGGGGCTGCTCTTCAGGGCAACACTATTCAGTCTTGAGCTTAGGCTGATGAACAATGGTTAAGCAATACCAGCAGCACCTAGGAATTCAGCTTCCATGGTGAGAATGAAGGACATACCACCTCCAGTTCCCTTGTCAGCCACCACTGCAAACTCAAGTCCATTATGGTTAAGGATTAGTATCAATACCTTCAGGAAATATAAGTCTGTTTTTGAAGCACAACAGACTTTCCTATGGGAGGCCTAGATCACAGCCTATTCTCCATGCTTCAGGCCTTGTAATAGTTCTCAGAATGATGTCTGGGACTGATTATTGGACCCTATTGTTGGTTTTCATGGATCTTTCTATTACCATTATCTTTCTGACTGAAGCTGAGTCAGAAGATCCTCCCTCCAGCAGTGTTGAAAGATAGGGATGCACCACTGGGACATTGCTTGACACTGTGCTTCTCTCAAGATAATACCAGCGGTAACAGTGAAAGCCATTGCTGGAAATATGACACCTTCATGAACACTTAACAAACTTATGCCTACACATCAAAAGCAGAACACTGACAAATGTAAAATCACAATGCAAACTATGCAAGCAGCAAAAAAAGAATTAGGGGTGCTGGATTTAAGTGCACTTATACAAAGCATAAGGTCACAACATATGTTGGCACCAAGTATGTGTACACATTAGTATGGTACCTTGCAAGAAAATTGCCAAACAGTGACTGATAGAAAGGGTGTATCCATGTGAACCATTAGGGGATCCTCCATATTAGATCTGTTTTAATGTATTTGGGGTAGTGAACAGAAACTAAACCTCCACATACCTTCCAAATCACAAACCAGTCCTCATTCTCTGTCAGCACTGTAAACAGAATTAAAAAAAATGTTCTAAACATCTACTCTTAAGACTATAAACAAAACCCTGGGCTACTAATTCTTGGCATCAAACATACCTTAAATCTTTAGAGCAATAGCACAGCAAGGGTGGGATGAAGGGGGTAGCTGCCCTGTATGCAATGTGTTAGAGGGCACGACTGAAAAGTGTAAAAGTGCATACAGGGCAGCTACCCTCTATGCAATGTGTTACAGGGCCCGATCGAAAAGTGTAAAAGTGCACTTCCTCCATTATTTTTGGTGTACTGTTTTTTTTTTTTTTTTTTCTGGTACAAATATACAAAATTGCTTGCTCTATTGTAAGCCAGAGTGCTTTTTTGCTGTTGTTGTTTTTGTTCTTAGCTGAACTGTAAATGTAAAAATGTACCAATCAGCTTGCTACAAGGTCAGTTGAAGTCCTTTTTTGTGTCAGAAGAGAAAATACTAAAAAATGGGGACAGCAGAGTGTTTGTGGAAAAATTGGGGACAGCAGAATGTTTGTAGAAAATGATCATTTACTGTACACCAGCCAGAACAGAAGCTAGTTTATCCAGAAATCAGGGAATGTTGAGAGAGAGACATGAGATTCAAGATGCTGTACACAGATATCTTCAGATTTTTTTTCCTGGAGGATCAAAGGCATTTTATTTACACAAAACAGGCTCAGAAGAAAATAAACAAGTGTATACAACAAACATTGAGTCTGCAAGTAAAAGGGGGTTCTGCTTTTCAATCTTCTGGCAATATCAAATGACAACTTTGCTGATGACATTTTTTTCCATTGTTCCAAAGGAAAATGCTTGACAGACAGAAAAAAAAAAGTACAGACGCAGATAAGAAGAATCGAGAGAACCCTGGATTTGAACCAGCAACTGTTGTTGGGAGATACAGATGATCATAAAGAAACATAGTAAAATTAGTGAATACATGGGAGACTGTAAAGCAACAATCCCATTGGACATATGACTAGACATGGGTAGTGGGGCCTTACAAGAAAATGAAACACTGGAAGTTAGCTGACTGTGATAAAATGGTGGGTGAATTGTAAAGCATACACCCCACATTATGACATTAATGTTTAGAAGTTTTGTGTGGGAAACAGAATGTCAACAGATGCAAGCAATCTGAGTGAAATCTGCAAAGATTATTTTATTCATCTGCAAAGTTACTCTCTGTTGCTTCCATTACTAATTTTACATGGAGATCAGAATTCTACAGATGCAAGCAATTAATTGTGAGAGGTCTGGACACTGCTTAGTGAAATGTACAAGCTATACCTGTAATTAACACATAAAGGTGTATTGGCAAGCAGTTCAGTGAAAATTAAATGAAGTTTGAAACTTTGGAAAATTAATAAGTTCTACAAACTGTTGCCTCCCCAGCAGCCTTAGTACTTTAATGCATTTAATGTAACTGTGCCCAATTTTGTTTGTTTATTCACTTAATGGTCACTCTGTATATTTTTCTTAGGGTTACACTTAATTCCTATTTCATGCTGTTTTTCATGTCTGGGAGGGAAACAGAGATAAGAAAAGAACAGACAGCAATCAGTGTAAGTAAACACAAGCACCAATATACACCTTAGTACAAGTACCCATAATTTTAATAGACAGTGCCTATGGATGCAGCTATTAATTTGTGGCAACTGCTTAAATCTGTAGGGGTAAACTTCATTTTTTTAAATTATACATAGCTTTCTGTGTTTGTTGTAAGTCAAAAAGGGGCAGAGATTCTGAAAATCTATTTAGTTTCTTTTTTTTAATATTTTCATTGAAGCAAAACGTCTTGAAAAATATGACACAGGTTCAAAGTGAGTTAATAAGAAATAGCTACATAAGAGATCAGCTTGCCAAACATTAGTGTGTTTATGTAAGCTAAAAGTTGGAAATATAGATTAAAAATAACTGTTGCGTGTAATAGGTGGGAATAATAACTTTCTGTCTTAATGGCTACTCTATCCATATTATCATGGAATGCAAATGGCCTTACAGGTATAAATAAAAACTCACAGTATTGAATTACATACACTAAGACGTGTAGGATGTAAATATCAATGCAGCAGGAGAAACATTTGGATACAAATGAGCATGTACATTTGACAAAGAAAGGATTTCAGGGTGGGCATTCAGCAACATATCAGGGACAAAGAAAAACTGAGCTATAACGTGAATTGCTAGAAGGGCTCCAATACAAAAAAGTGGGAAAAAGAGAACAATGGTAGGTTTGTGGTTGTAAGGAATTATTGGCAGTGGAGGAAGATTCCATGGGCATGTACTTATACTGCACCTAAAACTATTATTATGGAGCTTAGAAATTTAGGGAGAAATAATAATCTCTTAGCAAAGGAATATTATTTATGGGTGGAGACTGGAATTTGATTTGCAAAAGTGAGGATGAATTGGGGAAATTTGGAAGGGAAAAATACAAAAAAGAGGACAAATTTCCAAAAATAATATATGATAAGATTTGGAATTGAAGATCTGAATTCAGTAGTAGGAACATGGAATTTACATCTTATTCAATGAGATACAATAACAGGACAAGACTGACTACAAACTACATTTTACATGAACATGTGTAGTTAATTGAAAGTTTTGACACACACTTGATAATTACTTCAGATCATTCACCAATGACTTTAAATAGTTATAGAATATGTGTCAGAGCATTCACCAATAAAAACTAAGATAAGGATAGAGGGTAAAAATGAGACACTAATGTTTTCCTACCTATCTATTAAAATAGAGGAATGGGTAGGAAATGATTTGAGAGTTATTAGGGAAGATAGAAATACATTTAGAAGGTATAGCTAGAGAGTTAGACAAAATGAAAATTGTGGTAAAAATAAGAGAAAAAGAAACGTGGGAAAAAGTAATGTGAATTACTTAAAAGGGTTGACAAAATTAAAGTACTGCAGAACAAGGGGAATATCACAGAAGACAAAAAGAAGCTAAAGGGAAAATAAGGAAGTATTTTAATAATATGCATGAGTCAAGAAACATTGCTGTTAAGCAACTATTTTTAATAACAACTCCAGGGCACAAAACTTTTAGTAAAACAACTTGGGAAACAGAAAGTAGAAAGAGTTGTTGCCAAACTTAGGAAGCCTACAACAAGAAAAATAAACATAAATTCTACAGAGGCATTAGAGATATTTCTGAAATTTTAGGAAAATCAATGTAAAGCAGAGGAATGTGGAAACCAAGAAAAGGCACAAATGGAAATATTTATGGAAGACTTAATTATGCCAAGGTTAGAGGAAGACGAAGCTCAAAAATTAACAAATAAGAGAGGAAGATATGAGTAAAAAAAAAAAAAAAAAAAAAAAAAACAGAGATGTATAATCAATTAACAGGGAAGTCTACAAAAACAGAAACTGACGGTATTCCTGTGGAAGTATAGAAGTTGTGAATGATGAAAGTTATAAAGGTTTGGAATGTCTTGTTTAATACTATTTTAAAAGTGTGTTTGTGTGTGGGGAGGTACTAGTATCTTGGAAGAAAGCTGTTCCAGCTGTATTATCCAAAGATGGTAAAGACCCTTCAGTTCCAGCTTCAAACAGACTATGACTATAAAGTGTTTATGACTATGATAGCTAAGAGAATGGCAATGGTGTTGCTAAAATTGGTACATATGAAACAATATGGTTTTGTGGGTAGAATTCAAAAATTTGACAGCATTAATAGAATAATACCAATCCAGCGGGAAGCAGTATGCAAGAAAACACTTGTTCATGGTTCTTGAAGCAGAGAAAGAATTAAATAGAGTATGCTGGGATTTTAAGAATAGGGCAATGGTAGCACTTGCATTCCCTGATATAATAATAAGACTATTTAGGAGAATATAGAGAGGGTTTCTCTCCCAGCAAGTTGTGCTTGAGCCGAGGAACCAGGTAGTGGTATCCTCTTTCCTTTTGTTATTTGCTTTATATTTAGAGCCACTAGCAAAGAAAATAAGGAACTCACAAATGCAGGGATATAAATGGCATGGTATAGTAATCAACAAAGTTAGATTTACTTACAGATGATATTATTCTGTACTTTATAATGTATGTATGTATGTATGTATTTATTTATTTTTGTTTATGAGGAAAATACGACATGGATAACACCCTTTTTCAGTTGAGGCCTGGGAAGAAAAGCTCCACATTTAGTAGTCTTTACATATACACAGAATTCAGCTACACAATGTCAGAAGGAATGCAAAATGTAACTAAGTGTACATATATGAGAGAAAAAACTTTACAAGTGCTTACATGAACACCATTTAGAAACACAGCATGCACATAGCTTGCATAGCTTTATACAGTGTTGAACATTCACAAGAAGAAGACACAGGCCTGTATACATCAAAGAGAGATAACATTGCAAAAGATACTGTAATATTCCCTGTGCTTTCTAGCAATTAAAATAATGAAAAGAAGAGGCAACTATGGAAGTATTACAAATAAGGGAAGGTGGTTGACAATATGATATGTTAGTAGCACAGCAACTATGAAAGCATTGTTAGACTTAAGATTAAGTAGTACAGTAATTAGAAAAGTGAGAAAGGTTGGGTCTACTTGGACTGTTATAACGAGTTTTAGTTTTGGATAGATGAGGGGAGAAAGAGTGAGGAAACTATAAGTTTGAAGACATACTGCCAAAAGGAAGCCTAGACGAGTTACTTTCACGTATTTCTAGCAAATGACTGTGGCAATGGCCTGACTTGGAAAAGATAAAACAGAACTCGATACATCATTACCAAAACAAAGATGGTGAGGAATAACCAAGTAATCAGACATCATGGAAAAAACATTATTAATTTTTTTTAACTGCATGGATCATGGTGTGCAGTCAGGAAAAGAAATGCTAGCTCTGTCCTAGCCTGATGTTTCTATCTTTCACTTGTATTTTCAAGAATATTTGCCAGAACGTGTGACTATAAAAAGAATAAAGGAGCTACAGCCTATAGTTCCCAGTCCAAGAATAGAAGTTCTGGCTTCAGGAGAAACACATGATCAAAATAAAAGCACTAGTAAGAAGCCTGGCTGAATCAAAAAAAGACAAGCACCCACAATATCTTGGCATGGAAGTCAAAGAGATGCTGCATGCAGGGTGTCAACACAACAGAAACTATCACTGTAGACACATTTACAGTAGCATTCTAATGCAGGCAACAGAACAGAAAATATGAATGTTACTAACACTGACAGAAAACAGTAAGGGAGACAAAAAACAGGCTAAGATAATTGAGCAGATAGTATCTGAAATCTTATTTGTGTTAGTAAGCCAGACAATGTTAAACCATTGCAACAAACAGGGACTGATGACTTAGGCAGGACAAGCCAAAGTCATAGGTTGGTTAGAAATGGGTTATACTCCAAGGTAATCCACCAAATGGAAAGTTCAGGTGTGGTTCTGCTGCCTGACTAGTGTGGTCTACTTAAAGACAAATTAAGACAGAACAAAACACCCGATGAGACATTTCTGCTGGGGGTACAGCTCCTTAATTTCTCTCCCTCCCTTGTTGGCTTCTGCCAAATGGCCTCTGGTCACCTGGGTCATATTCATAGTTTCATCCCTCTAAATACTGGAGCTGAGAAGTAACATCCAAGAGCTGAGAATGTGATATTGTTCATAATATTGCATTCGATTATTAATACTATGGTTGCTACTGACTTTACGCATTGCAAAAAAAACTGGTGCTCTGCATGCATTATAGGCTTTGTTCACAGCAAGTAGGTAAACTAAAAGTTGCAAGCAATGTATCATTTTTACCTTTCACAGACACATTCTTCCATATGACCAAACTTAATTCTGTCCTTAGTGTGGAAATTTGTCATCCTACAGGATCTGATATAAAGGATGTAAATAATGGACGTAGAGCAAAATGGACAGTTTATCTCCTAAAGACAATGACAACAAATCTGCCAAGTCTCTTGCCATTTTTGTACTATGCGGTACCCAATACGATTTATCTAAAATAAGCAGCTGTAAAGAAGTGTAATGTCTATATTTATACACAAAACTCATAACAGTGTACATCAAACATAAATGAAAGTGACAGAACCACGCATTAGGCTTTGTTCATTTAATCCGTTTTACAACCTAAAGGTTACAGTACACTTCCATCATACCTACTTCTCCGTATTTTCCTAATTTTGGCTTTAAGTACCGCACCAAATAAAACTATACACATTCAAGCCTCTCACTATAAATTGTTGCCTCACAGACTCACAGCACACACACTCTATTTCTTTAATTTCCTCTGATTCTCAGTATCATACCACTAACTATTTTTGTACTTGTTACTGCTGCACAGCAACTGCTTAGAGTGTAAATTTCCTGTTACTATTTACAGTGCTAAAGTACTTTCCATCTTCCCTTTGTTATTCATGTAACAGTATGGTAGTAGACTGCATTGCACTCATTCTTGGTCTCTTTTGTCAAACAATTGTAATGCCACACATTATGGCTGAAAACAGACTTACAAATTACATGGTCATAAAGACACAGAAACAAAATGCAGTCATGGCCGGTCACCTCATAGTATACAACAAACATAAATCCTCATTGTACACCAGTTTATGGAACATATGGCACATGCCATTTTGTTTTTTTCATAAAACAGCTATGTTTCAAATCATCTCTGACATACATAACCTGCTTCATGGGAAAAGAAAATCTAAATACTATTCTTCCAAGTGAAACAAGCAAGCAGAATTTTGGCAAAGGTGGAATATCAGGATCTGGCATGAGAACAGCAACAAGAAAGTGCTGGCCAAATGCAGCACTCCTTTCTAAGCATCATTCTGCTTTCTGATTCCCAAGTATGGTATGTGCAAAAGTGCATGTCTAGCAAGAAGTGAAGTAAAAGGAAACGTGTACTCTGTCTACTGAGAAGTGAGGCCGAAGAATATGCATTTTCTCTGGCAGGATTTGATAAAGGACAGGCCCCTGTCCTGCAACTGCTGCACATGGAAGAGATCAGCAGAGTTCTAGAACAACTGAATAGTGCTACACTGTGATCTATAATAGTCCAATAAGGGCAAAAATGCTTTTTGACTATGATGTAACTATCTTTAGAGAATGGCAAACCACACATTAAATCCTGATTGGAGAACAAATGTTCTCCAGAAGGGTTTTAATGTACAGGTAATGCCCACTGAAAAATGAGTCCAATGCTTCACAGCATACTAAAGTGCTGTGAAGCTCAGACAGCTAAAAATGCTAATGACTGCCATTAATTTACACTCGCAAAGCAGCACTTTTGCTATTTAGCGAGTGGAAAATTCAAACAAATACATAAGTAAAAAAATAATAGAAAAGCGAATGTGTGTTTGTGTTTGTGTGTGTGAGTATATACATGCCTGCGTGCATGAAAGCAGAAGTGAGAGTGAGAGAGAGGGAAAGAGACCAAGATTAAGTAGTGGTTGCAATTAAGGAACAAGGCAGCTCATCTCTCACCCTCTTAGCTCAATAAACCTGGACAAAGCACAACATAATCAGGGTACAGAGGCACAGAAATAGACACAGATTTGAAATATCATTCTTATAAACTTAAGTGGTGGCTAAATAACAGGAAGAGTGTTAGAATGCATTTTACGACGAATACAAAGTCTGAAACTCAAATGTATGTAATTATTTAATGAATGTAACCCTCAATGATCTGACAGCAAACTACAAATTTTATTAGGAACAGTCAAAAAAAGGAGGTGTTTTTGTGTGTGCGTGTGTTTAAGACAGAGTATGTGTAGACATTAAATAATAACTAAACTTATAATATGGATGTAAAATACTTCCTCCAACAGTATTTACATATACTACATTAAGTTTGAAACATGAAGGGAAGGAACTATTTTACATCAAAAATATAAATAATAATAGAATATTGAAAAGAAATAAGTACAATACTTTTACAGACGGCCAATGCTCTAAGTACAATGGTGCCCTCCAGGGTGTGTGTTACTGTGTAAATAATGCCCTTCCAGGAGTATCGATGCCTGACCGTCCCTGGGTGTAAATTATTTACACAGTAACACACACCCTGTGGGGCATTATTTCTTGTGTGTCATTAATAAAGCAAAGGGAGAAAAGCAACTACCACAGAAATTAAATCTGTTGGGATATTTGAGGGAGTAAACTTAACAATGCCTGTTAATCAAAATTACTCGTTTTCATATGTGCCCTTGAAACTTTCTGTATAACTGATTTGTTCAAATAAACACACTGTGGAAGTAGAATTTTTAAGAAACAGACCTGCTTCTCTACAGCTCATTCACAGCTTGCTATCTGAACCACTAGGCAAAAGTATAGGCTCAATAGGTGTGTACTACACTCATATCCCAGGAAGTTATTGAGAAGCCAAGCTCAATTTGCAAACTGCCTCAGAGAACGCTCTAGTTAATTGACTTGCTCAGAGTCATACAGTAGGCAGTCTGAAGCCCATGGACTAGGGGAAGTAACTCATAAACTGTTCATATCATTAATCCTCTACTCTTACTGTGAGATGGAAATCCTTCTACAAAGGGTTTTTGTGCCATTGCAACAGATAAAGGTTGGTGATGGTTTTTAACAACAGAGATCAAATTAAGCATGCAAGGCACATCGTACCATATGCATCGACACTGCTACTGACTGCCCACAGTGTTCATGTACACAGCACTACTTTAGTGGTAGCACTCAGCTAAAGTGCTAATTCATTGTTAACATGCACCAGCAGATGCACGGGATACAGACTAAGCTACAGCTGCAACACTAACTTGGTTACTACTTACCCAGGGAGCCAATGAGTTGCAGTAAGAGATGCCAAAATAAACATGAATTTTGCTCTGACATCATCCGATGCTTCTGTAAGCGTCGTTGCAAGCATTTCCAAGTTATCCAGGCAGAAGGCAGCCCAGGCCACTTAGAATACTTCCAGCTGTAAAACATCTGCAGATTTTCCATGTTCACTAATTATTTACATGGTTTCCATGACTCCATGAGTTGTGTGTGTGGTTGGGGGAGGGAGAACTCTTTCATGAATGATCTCAGCAAAGTCTTTTTTTGCTTGGTCCAAGGGGATTTTTGGGCAATGCAGAAAACCTGTGAATAGCTGATGTATGGCTGATTTATCTATTATATATATGATATAAAAACAGTGTATGGTTTATTTTTCTGTTAATGTACAGTAAAAAAAGCACAGAAAAAAGGAAAATTATAATAATCTAGGATACACTGTACACATTGGTATCCCTAGTAGTGCTGTTTCCAAACAACCATTGAATTAAGCTGATTTTTATGAAAGTCAAACATCCAGTACTACTATAACATTGTATAGAAAGGCCAAGGTTACAATGCTGCTTAGTGTTTCACTGATGACTTTTTGTCAGTCATGGACCCTGTATAGATAGAAAATGATCCCATGATTAACCAACTCATATCAGCTCCCAGATAACATATAATGTTTACCTTAAGCCTGGTGTTGCCAAAAATGTACTGCTAGGATTGGCCCAGGGAAAATAAAACTGACACCAGGGAACCACACCACAGTGACTAAGTAGTTAGCCCTAAAGATACATACCATGGGCATACTTTTCACCTCAATGTCATTTCAACATAAACTATTTCTGCTGTTATTGCTACCAGCAGTTACTAGGCTCTAGAAACCAAAAATCAGATTATTGCACATAAGAGAAGGCTACTAGTAAGTGATGTTTCGGGTGACGATGCTCACACTTTCTTACTTACTGTGTACATACAGGTCTTGAGCTGCCAGCCTCCTCTGCCACACAAGAAATGCACAAAGGGTGACATGTTTGTCATGGGCATAGGTCGTTCCTTCAGAATGGAAGTCAGTGTTAGGAAATTCATTTTTGAAGGGAAGCATTTTGCAAGATCTTGAAGGGTTTGAGTCCCAGACCTTGAAGGGTATGAGTCCCAGACCTTGAAGGGTCCCAAACCTTGAAGAGTATGAGTTTCAAAGCTTGCAAGGTATGAGTCCCAGACCCTGAATGGTATGAGTTCCAGATCTTGATGGGTATGAGTCCCAAACTTTAAAGGGAATGAGTCCCAGACCTTGAAGGGTACAAGTCTCAAACCTTGAAGGGTATGAGTCCCAGATCTTGAAGGGTATGAGAACCACAACTTGAAGGGTATGACTTCCCAGACCTTAAAGGGTATGTGTTCATAGGTTCAAAGGGGTATACAAGGTGTTAGCCTAGCTATGCACCCTAAATCTCTGACATGTTCTGGTACCCACAAGTGCAACCAGGAGCTTTTAAAATAAAACATTCATGCAGGGGCCTGGGAGATGCAACAATTACAGGGTGCCCATATCCATTAGAGACACAACTGCTAAACCAGGGATGAATTTCCTCTTCCCCATCCAGATGTCCAAGTTACATTTGAAATGGCTTAGGCAGGAACTCTGCTTCTTCATGGATGAGAAGCATGTTCCAGAGAGAAGGGGTATTCTCTGGACTATGTACCTGTTTCTCCAACAGATCCTATTTATGTCACAGGCAAGGTTTAAGTCTTTAGAACAGGTAATTCTGGTGCTGTTTGTTTCGCAGCTATGCAGGAGGTCAATCAGGTTGGGGTCCGACAATGCTTTGTATGTCAGGCATAGATCTTCCCCTCAACATCCTGTAGGAGATAGACTACAGGGATAGGATTTTGAGGTGGTCTACATAGGACATGTTACTTACTCTCGTATTCTTTTAGTGAGGAACCTCTGTGGACGTTCCAGTTGTTGGATATGCCTGGTTAGGTACATAGCAAATGGGGCTGGCAGGGCTAATGAATGCTGAATACACTCGACAATTACCTCTTTGGACCTAGATGCCATACCTTTGTTTATACTTTGCACAACATAGAACTGTTTCCTCACTACTGACATGTGATGGTCAAAGGCTACATTACTGTATATGTGTGTGTGTCCGAAGTCCCTGACAACTGGGTCGACTCTTAGGGGTGTGTTGTCAAAACGATATCTACCAGGGGTGGATACCTTCCCAAAGGATAATATTATGCATTTCTTGGCATTTAGTCTTAGGTAATGGCTCTGACATAAGTTATTTGTGTGTGTCAGCCCTTTCTGGAGAACATTAGTATTGGTGGGGGAATCTATGACTGCTCCTAATTTGCAGTCATCTGCAAATCGGGTCAGTCAAAGGTCCTTGATATTGGCCTTTACTTCAGAGAAGTACCAGACCTTGAAGGGTATGAACCCAGACTTTGAAGGATATGACTTACAGCTGTGAACATTAACATATAACTGTCAGTGCTCTGTGCAAGCAATGTGCAAATACATTTACGAGGTCCTGCTTATGCTTTGCCCACTCCTGAAAGCACTGTGAAGCATAAATGTATGAGATTATGTAGGTCACCCTGGCAGCAAAAACACGGCTGGGAAAGAAAGGTTATAAATGGACACGGTGTCCCAAATGGCATACAAATGTAACATTATGCCTGAAACCAGAGTGAAAACTTCTCAATACAACAAAAAATGATGTATAGCTGGTATGAAAAACTTGTCCAAACACATTTTGACAAAATGTACACTGTACAGTAACCACAGAGAGATGTATGTTTGGACCACTAAAGGACTGCCAGCAATGTGGATGAGGTAAGATGCTTCAGGTCTATGAACTGGGTTCCCGCTCCAATTGCTGCTCATATACACTGTCCCCACCACATAAATATCCTCTGATCTAGTTAAGATAATGTGCAATGCAGTAACAGCAGACACTGGTTTATTCTCATACTCTCTATGTTTTTTTTTTTAATTTTGACAAGAAATTCAACAAAAAAAGAGTAGATGAGTGTAGTTCATAAACAGAGCAAAATGGACATGAGAAGGTGGAGTGAAGATAAGACAGAGAGTCAGGATGGGCTTTGGCAGGAGCAGATCCATGTGTTTAGCAGAGTTCCTTTTAAAGATTTTTTTTAAGTTGTGAGTATTAAGTAAAGTTCTGATGCTCAGTGGAAGTTTGCTCCAAGCTAAGGCAACTGAATAACGATATAAATGTTGGCCAACTGTTCTTTTAGGCATATAGATTTCTACGAGGAACTAGTCAGAGCTGTGTACAGAGCATCTGGGAGTATACAAGGAGATGAGGGAGGAGACAGTAGGGCAGGAGGAAGGTTTATTGAGGATGAAGCGAATAGGGAGCAGCTGAGGTAGTAGAAGTTGGTGGGGGAATTCTATCTAGCTTAGAGATATGAGAGAAAAGCAGTGGTGAGAGTTATAGGGTTGGTTAATAGCGAACCTAGCAATTTTGTTGTAAGTGGGTTCAAGCTTGGTCTTTAGAGAGGATTGTAAATTGGATAAGATTGGTTAGGCATAAAGAAGACTGGGAAGAACGTAGGCATAGGCGAGAGAGAGTCTAGAGTCCTTGATGAGGAATATTTTGTTTCTGTAAAGCATGCCCAGTTTTTAGTGTGTCTTCTTTATGCAATTTTGGACGTGCAGGTCGAATTTAAGTTGATTGACAATAATCACGCCCAGGAGCTTAGTATGTGTTTCCATGTTAATGACAGTGTTGTTATGTGATATAACAATAAATGAAGAAATGAGTTTTGGGTTAAAGTGTGGAGGTCAGAGAGTGCTTCAGAGATGGAGATAATGGTGAAATCATCTGCATATTGTATAATAAAGGAGAAAGAGCAGGAAGTGTGAAGACAGTTTGTGAAAATGTTAAATAGCAGTGGTCCAAGAATGGAACCTTGTGGTACTCCTGTACTGATAGGGAGAAAGGGTGATAAAGAAGAGAGCCATTTGACAGATTGCTGTCTGTTGATGAGGCAGCTTGAGAACCATTGAAGAGTATGATTAAAGAGTCTAAGATCAAACAGTTTGGAAAGGAGCTTAGGATGAGAGATGGTGTCAAAGGTTTTGCAGAGGTCTAAAAATAGACAGGAAACTAGTTTGTTATTGCCTCTCGTTTGACAGATAGTTTGAGTGAAGGAAATTAGAGCAGCGGTCATGCTATGATTAGGGCAGAAGCCATGCTGGGTGGGAGTGAGTAGATTTTTCTGAAGAGCTGCTTGTGTATGCATTTTTCAAGTAATTTTGAGAGGGGGGATAGAATGGCAATGGGCCAACAGTTACAGAGGTCAGTGGAGTGTCCTCCCTTATGGATTGGTACAGTGTAAAATTGTTTCCAAATAGTGGGGACTGTAGATTCTTGGATAGATTGTTTGATTAGGATGGAGATAGGGTAGGCTATTCAGCTACTGGCACGCTTAAGGAAGTAAGGTGCTAGATTATCTGCCGAGGGAGAGCAAGGTTTTAGTTTGGTAAGTAGAGATTTTATGTAGGCGGTAGGAACAGGTTTCAGTGAGAAGGTGGTTTTGTGGCTAGATGGATGTGGTGAATTAGTGAGGTTGGAGGTGAGACTATTCTTAGTTAATTTGCTGATGGAGTCAATGAAATGAGACTTGAAAATGTTGGCAGTTTCAAGAGAAGAGTTGTTAGGACAAGGGTTAGGTATACTAGGATTACCTGGATGGAGAATCTTAGTGTTCCAAACTTTTTTGTTGTCATTGCTTGTTTGAGGCTTTAGGTAGAAGTTTTTATTATTATTACTGACATGTTTGTTAGTAAGGTTTTTGAGTTCTTTATAGGTTTGGTGGTGTATATGGGATTTGGATTTAATCCGGTTTTTCCAGGCATTGTCCCTCTTCAGCATTAGAGAGTGAGTAGACTGAGAAAGCCATGGTGCAAAGAGAAATTTTACTCTATTTTTCCTAAGGGGAATAAGGGAGTCTAGAATTTCTAAAAAAAATATTGTTGAATTTGTGTACTGTACCATCAAGGGATAAGTTTAAAAGAAAGGACCAGTTTACGGAGGAGAGAGACTGTCATTGAACACATCAGAGTTGAAGTTAGAAAGAGTATGACAGTCCTTGTATTTGTGAGGTTTAATACGTTGAGGGAAGTATCACAGAATGCATGTGGGAGAGTGGTCACTTATGGAATCTGAAAGTGCTTTGGGGTTGTGGTATAGGTTTGGATTAGATACGAGGATCCAGTCCAGGACAGACATAGAGCTGGTTGGCTTGCTAAAGTGTGTAGGGGCTGTGATTAGTTGTGTGAAGCCATAAAGGTTTATACTAGAGTTAGGGGAGTCAGTGGTTAGGGTTTGCCAGTCAATGTTGACGTCATCTAGTATTATAGTTTTGTCAGATATGCAGTGAGTGATCCAAGACAGAACCTGTTCAAGAATGGAGATATTATTGCCTGGGGGAATATATAAAGTAGCAATTGTAAGTTTTTTGTGATTATTAAGTTTGCAGTTTACTATTAAGAGTTCTGCTGGGTGAATGTTGGGGAGTGCAATGGACACAGGGGACAAATTAAGTTGGTCATCGTAAATAATGGCTACACCTCCTCCTTTTTGTGGATCCTGTCTAAGCAGTAGATATTGTATCCGGGGGGAGGATTTCATTGTCAGAGTTGTGGGGTTTGAGCCAAGTTTCAGTGAGAGTTATTACATCGGGAGAGTAATGGGCTATCGATGAGTGGAATTCACTGAATGTTAAGAATGTTGTGTATATTTAGTGAATAGAAGGTAAACACTTGGAGGGAAAAATGAGGTGTGGGGAAGGTGGAGATGGGGAGAGAAAGAGTCGAGGGAGGCACTAGAGAGGGAGTCAAGGTTGGGATGAACATCTCCTGATGGGAATAAACTTTTGGTGATATGGATAAGAGTAAGAATCTTAGCGCTGTAAGTGTGGTCTTTAGGCCTAATTTTTAGGGGGTGTGAAGGGTGGAGGACTAATTTGATCTTAAGTATGAGGTTGGTTAAAATGGTTAAACAGCAAAGGAGTTATTAAGAAAGTGTGGGGAATTTGTAAGTCTCTGATAAGTGCAGGAAGATAGTTTATGGGAGATAATTTGGTATGATAAGAGGATAGGTTAGACAGTAGAAGAAATAGAGGAGAGAAAGATGTGCAGTATGGTAGTGGGGGGTGAGAAAGTATGAGTGGAGGAAGTTAGAGACAGGATCAGTAGAGAAAAGATGGTAAGCTATTGTGTGGAGGTAGAAGTGAAACTAGGAAGAAGAGACCAGTGAGAGAATGGAACTTGGTTGTGGGAGCGGAGGTGAGAAAGAGTTTGGACAAAAGAGAATATTGTAACAGTAGACTAGCTAGGAAGTGGAAGCATAGTTTACTTTGGAGTGAGGGATAGTGTTCTGGGGGAGGAGCTAGGTATAGTATTGTGTGGAGATGTAATTCAATTGGTATGGGTGTGTAGTTGGGGGTGTTAATTTGGGTGGATAATAGATTAGATTGGAAGGATGTAACAGGTTATGGTGGGGAGGGATAAATAGTTAGAGTATACATTTAGGATAAGTGGAGGTGGTTGGGAATTGGAGGTGGGGTAGGGTAGGGAAACAGAGTGAGTCAAAGCAAAGCCAGGGCGAATGAAACGGGATGAACTACAGGAAGCAGCAGATCCAGCAGCAGCAAAAAAATAGGCTGTCAGTTACGGGTCACTTGTTTGGTAAGACAGTGCCACAGGTAGAATGAAATAACCAAATCTGTAGGTATAGGCATGAAATATAACCATTCCAAAATATAGTTTTAGTAAAGACAAAAACTTACGTGGACAGCACACTCACTCCATGAATGCCAAGAAGCTACAGGCTAACTTAACATCATCAATTTAAAAATGGCACCCTCAGTATCGCAGGTACGAAATAACCTTAGACCAGATGCTGGGGTGTAGAGAAGGGCCTATGTGTGAGTGGCTAAGGTGAATTAGATTAGGAAAAGTAATAGGTATGTCAAAAAGCGGAACTAGACAGTAGTCATCAGAATTATCTGGCCACCACTACAAAAAGCAGAAGATCCAGCAGCAACAAAAAAACAGTTACTGTAAAATGTCACAGGTCAGTGCTAGTACAATAAAATAAGAAAAACTGCAGGAATTTTACTTGAAAATATATAAGACTGTGGGTTAAACAACTTTAGTAAGGTATTAAAATCCCAGTGCATGTTATTCTACTATGCAGAAGTTGCTTAACCAAGTAAAGCCTCTAGTTACCCATAAAAAGAGTAGCTTGTACCTCATGGCTCTTTCCCAGTTACACATGGAATGAATAAAACTAAACTGCCTTTGTAATGGGTAGAAATAATCATGCACAATAATATCCTTACACTATACATTTAGAGCATGTCCCACAGACCAACATTTGCTTGTAATGTGTTTTTGAGGGAATAAATGGTGGGCATGATCAACATTTTAGACAGCAGTAAGGCAGCTTACTGTAAATAATGAACTCCAAATGGTTGAAACTTGCTTCACCCTGGTGCTTTGAATTTCTCTACCCCATTATTCCAGTGCCACTGCCATTTTCCGGGAAGAACACATGGCTAATTAGCATTATTCTGGGAAGAACAGCCTGCATGATGACATTGCTCCAGTCAATTTAAAGCAACCAAAGATTCACTCCATCAATCTATACAGAACAAACCTGCTACAGTTAAATGCACCACAAATTCATAACCAAACAACCAGTCCTGCTTTTTCCACCACTAGTATACTCACTTACCCACTATTGCACAGTGCTGTGTGATAAGACCACACAAAAGCACTGCAAAATGATCCGTATTGAAAAAAAATACAAAAAGAAAAAAAAAACTCTGCCAAAAAACTCACAAATTGGAACACAACAAACACTTCCCTAAAGCACGCAGACAGTATGTCACAACCTGGAGTATTCTGAACAATATTTCTGCTTGTCGCTATTAGCAAACAAACTGAAATGTTTTTAAATAGCACATTTGTTTTAAAAAGATTCAGAACATCTTTCTCACAATAAATACACTCATAACAGCAATATATTACTGCAGGGTGTGGACAGCTTTGTTTTCACCACCCTGGAGATTTTTGCTTGCTCAGACTTAACCCTTTCGGGAAAACATTCTGGCTGTGGAGAAATACAGCACTGTCCACTACTTTGCTTGATTAATTCCCTAAACAGTGGTTTATGCACAGAGATTACGGTGGTAATTACTCAGTGGGATAAACATTCTTGCCTTTCAGCAAATTACAGTTCAACTCCTAACATATCTTTCACAAAGACAATGCATCAGATGAAGTATGCACCTGACCAAAAGCACAGATAAAACATTTTTTTTTCTTTCTTTTCTGCATTATATTTTAATGGCATGGTATCTATACTTGGTAGAGTACAATGTATAATGACTCTAAAGTTTCACACTGGGACAATAAATAAGCCTCTAATTCCTATATATAGAAAACATGCTCTTAAATGTAAGAATGATGTATTGCCATAATGATAGATCTGTAAGAAGCTGGTACACCCTCAGCATACCTCTCAACTTCTTAGTGCTAGAAATCTGGACAAAGCCTAAAATAATGGGGGACAATGGCCCCAATACAGGGGCAGATTTTAAATATTGTTATTACAAACTTAGAAAGTTACTAGAATCACGGGATTTATAATACCATGCATTTTCTGAAGGACATGAAGTCTGTAGCTCAAACATGTCATTTTTTAGTGACTTCAACAGTCAGCGATTTCCAGAAAATCACAAATTGTATGAAGAACATAGTAAAAATATTAGACAAAAATCTGCTCTCCTACTTTGCATTGTTATTTACCATTGTATTTTTTAATAGTATATCACTCATTGTCTCTTACTTTGTAACTGCCCATCACCAGGCTCCCATGATGCTGCCCTGCTCCTAGCTCTTCAGTTTTTTGTTGGCATGCTCTGCTTATACACTGTTAGATATATGACAGTCGGGTAACTTGGTCTGAAAGAAAACAAGACAACTAAAAGGAACAAAGGCAGTGACCAGTGCCTGCTGTGGGAAGAAGAGTAGGAAAAGGGAACTGTCTGACCCTCCCACATTCTGGAGAGGACAGACGGGTGGGAAAATGTTATAGAATATGTTTCAACTGCTAATAAATCTACTGCTATGATACAATATACATTTCATATCTAGCAAGAAGTGGTGCACCTTCGGGAACTTACAGGACAAAAGCCCCTAGACCCAAAGGTGGAATGTGCCATCTAGCTTGTAATTTTTAGAAAAAAGTGTTGAGATATGTGCAAGCGGCTTTGGGGCTTATATTATCTACTGAAGAATATTAAAAAGAAGACAGCTAACATGGCCACCACTCTCACAAAACACCAATACATGGTAGAAATTAATGCAATCGGGAACCCATCTGGGCAGGGTGAATCTCAGACATCTGCTGCCTTTTCTTTGTTGGGCAAGTGTGACAAACAGTCGATCAGACATTGTAAACACTTTCATTTTGCAGATGTAAAACAAAAGAATCCTGTGGTAGCCATGCAATAAAGTATTCTTCTCTCTTTTCAGAAAATTCATGGATCAATTTAAGTTATACTCATTTCTTTGATTTGGCATAAAGGAGGGGTCTGTAGGCATTTCTATCTTACCTTTGTGAAAAATTAGCTGCTTTAGCAACTCAGAAAGTCTTCTGACTAAGGTTATCACAACCAGAACTACAGTCTTCCAGGGCAGAAACTTAAGGTCAGCTCAAGATGCAGGTTTAATGGAAGCTTTCAACAAACTTTGCAGCTTGAAATATGACTTGGGGGGGGGCAGATCTATGACTTGGGGTGCTCAAATAAAATTATCTTTGAGGAAGGCATTGTTCACTTTGGCTGTTACTAAGGAGGGGGAAATCACACATACTAATGCAAAGTACACCTTTAAGTATGTGTAGCTGCATCCTTCATCCTGCAGCTCAGCCACATACCTAAGAATGTGTAGAACAGCAACTCTGGTAGCCCAATGCACACACTGCTTACACTTCTCTTTATTTCTTTGTATGTCTTCCTAATGGGAGTGTTTTCGGGAGGCTGGAAAAAATTGCCTTACCCTTACATGTGAATGCAGCATTCCTGGTCTCCCTTATTACTGCAGAAAGCAAACTAACAGCTTGAGGACACCAAATGTCTACATAAGGTCTCCCTTAAAGGTGAGATAGTAGACCTATGAACTGGATGCATCTGAATGGGCCCTCTACTATAAACAGGGGCAGCTTTACGAGCCATATATGCATGGGTCAGTATAGGGTCACTAGGATTATCCAACACCTGTGCATCTTGGCTTTCTGCCTCATTTTGAGAACCAAGCCATTGACAGCTAACAACTTTGACATTGTTTTTTACCAATATTTCACACCACTTAACACAATACCTACCATCACAACAAATTTACAACTACCCACTACCATCCCTTACTTCAGCCCCCAACTTCTTACTCCTTAATGCAAGAACCACCACCATTATATGAAATTTGTGAAATTCACTATCTGGATGACACCACTCAAAAACATCTTCCTAATAAGAATGTCACTGAAAACAACCCTGCGCTTCATATTCAAGATACTCAGTTATAAACTCCCACTCAACTAAAAGTTGTTTTGTTTTGTTAACACCTTTATTGAATTATCACTTGTGACACAGGCACATTTACATTTATATAAAAGTAATCAAACTGTATTAAAAAGTTAAACTTATCAAACATTATGCTTCACATATATTGCTATATATTACACAACCCAAAAAACATTACATAAATTATTCAATTCCTACCCCTTTTTTAAACAAGAAGTATCTTTATTAAACCAACACGTAAGCCACAGGCAATCATACAGTTATATAAATGAAAACAAACCACACCGACACAATCCTAGTTGCAAGCATTTTACATCACAAACCATACTGCCATACTCACAGTTGCAAACATTACACATCACTTATAATCTACTAAATCATTTTCATTCAAACATTACATAGCTCATTTAAGTCCTGCATTCTTTTAAACCTCATTCCTACCTGTATGTATTGTTCCCACAATTTCCATGGTGTCATATGTAGTTTGCACCTACCTTTTTCTAAAGATCTCAACGCCAGTTTTAGTAGCAAATAAAATTTATCTTGATAAATGCTGCTAGTATTAAGAAAGTACAGTTGTGTACCTACCATAAATGTAGATGTTCAAGTGTATTCACTGTTGCAGTCATTACACTTGGGTTATCCTGCTGGCAGGCTACCCGCAGTCAGCCTGAATTACAAAGTCTTGGTCCGGCGTCGGTTGCTGTCGCCTCTTCCCTGACGTCAGTGCGCCAGGGGTATAAAAGATGCAGCCAACGCCATTTTCTTCAGTTTTTCTTGCTCCAGATGTCAGGTGCCCCCAAATGGGTAGGCTAAAAAACATTGCTCATAAAAGCATGCACTAAAATAAACAATACCGTCATCTACAAGCAAATACACCGCATAGGTTGAATAGGATAGAGAAGTACAGATAAGTCCCAGCAAAGAAAGGGGGATGGTGGGTGGGTAACCTGGACTGCAACAGTGAATACACTTGAACATCTATGCTGCCCGACTGAAAGAACTCCAGCTCTATTCAGTCGCTTACCGCTTGCTCAGAGGTGACCTTTGCCTAACATACAAGGCCATGTCAAACCCAGATTTGATGAATATGCTTCACCTCAAAAAATCTAGATCTGCTGGAGGGATAGATTCATCACCCAAAGACTCCCTATGCTGTGGAATAAAATCCCGGTATATGTGAGGCAGAGCACCTCGCTGGCCTTGTTCAAGAGAAATCTTGACCAATGGATGGGAGATCGCAGATATACCCCAGGGATTACCTCAGTGTCACTGCTCAACAGAGGCACAGCAAAATAATGGGTATAGTTCCCCATACTAAAGGGGTGGCTTAAGCCACAAAACTATGGGCTAGGCTTGTAAATGCCCTCGGGCAGATAGCCTAGTATGAACCTATGAACCTATGAACCTATTTATGGTAGGTACACAGCTGTACTATGTTCATCGTGTTTCACTGTTGCAGTCATTATACTTGGGTTGAATCCCAAAGCTGAGGTTGGGCGGCTGGGTCTAAATAGAATTAGGAGTGGCTATAAGACTCTGCAAGACTGCAGTGGTAAAGCCTGCTCTGGATTTTGAGTAAGGAGGCAAGTGGTAGTGCTTAGTAAAAGTGTGCACTGAAGTCCAAGTTGCAGCCTCCAAAATATCCTTGGTTGGTACTCCTCTGAGGAAGGCTGCTGAGGTGGCTGATGCCCTGGTAGAATGTGGTCTAATGCCCTTAGGCACTGATTTACCATATTGTGAATAGCAGAAACGAATGCAGTGTCCTATCCATTTTGAAATAGTCTGCTTTGAGAATAGCCTTTCCTTGTGATCCTGCAGCATATGCCACTAAAAGTTGCTCAGTCTTTCTGAAAGCTTTAGTTTTGTCCAAGTAGAAGCATAGCTGTCTGTGTATGTCCAAAAATTGCAGAAGTCTCTCCCCTTTATTCTGCGGGTTTGGGTAAAAAGTAGGCAAATGAATGGTTTGGTTAAGAGCCACACTGGACACTACCTTAGGCATAAATGTTGGGTTTGTCCTTAGAGAAACCCTGTCCAGATGGAAGATAATAAAAGGTTCCACAGCCATTAATGCCTGTAACTCTGAGACTCTTCTGAAGTTATTGCTAGGAGCAGAGCTGTTTTCCATGATAAGAATTTTATCTCAGCTATATTGGCTGGCTCAAAAGGAGGCAGTGTGAGTTTTTCCAAGACAAAATTGAGGTCCCATGCAGGTATTGGTGCTCTCCTTGGAGGTCTTATGTTTTTGGCCCCCCTGAGGAACTGCCTAAGCAATGGATATGAAAAATTGGTGGGTTTGTATTGTAATGAGCTGAAATGGCACAGGCATGGATCTTAATTGATGAGAAGGATAGGCCTTTGTCCAGCATCTCAGTTAGATATTGTAAAATCTGAGGAATATTTGGAACAAGCGTGTCAATTCTTTGTGCCTGGTTCCAAGCACAGAATCTTTTCCATTTTTCTGCATAACAGTTTCTGATGCTGGGCCTCCTGGCCTCCAAAATAACATCCATAACCGCTTTAGAGAGAGGTGTATTCTGAATGGTTACAGTATCTGCCATGCAGCTAGATTTAGAGTTCTGAGTTGGCTGTGCAGGATCTGATTGTTTTGTTGGGTCAGTAAGTGAGGAATTTGAGGCAATGTCCAGGCAGGGCCTTGGGACAAGCTCCTTAGGATTGGGTACCAGTGTTGGTGTGACCAATCCAGGGCAATCAGTATCATTTGTGGCTTCTCTTGTCTGACCTTTAGGAGTACCTTGGGGAGGAGAGGCAGTGGAGGAAAGGCATATACTGTAAGGTTGTTCCAGCTGAATGACAGAGCATCCACTTTCCATGCTTGTTTGTGATAAGTCCTTGTGCAGAATCTCTGAAGTTGGCAGTTGTGAGGGGAGGCAAAAAGATCTATGTCTGGGCATCCCCATTTCCTTGTTATCATGCTGAAGATTTGTGTATCTAGTTTCCACTCGTGAAGGTCCATGAGGTTTCTGCTTAGTTCGTCTGCCAGAGCATTCATTTTTCCTGGCAGGAATTGTGCTTGCAGGTGTACTTGGTAAGTCAATGCTGTGTTCCACAAAATCACTGCTTGTCTGCAGAGGGGGTAGGAATGTGTGCCCCCCTGCTTGTTTATGTACCACATGACTGTGGTGTTGTCCATCTTTATCAGCAGCTGTCCTGGATGAAGTAGGTCCTTGAAGGCTGTCAGGGCATTTTGTATAGCTAGCATCTCTTTTTGATTGATGTGTAGATGCCTTTGGCTTGGGGGCCATGTGCCCTGAATACATTTTCCTGCCATGTGGGCCCCCCAGGCATAATTTGATGTATCTGTCATTAGTGTTTGCCTGGCGGTGGGTAAAGTGAATGGCTGTCCCTTGTTGTGGTGACAGGCCTGTGCCCACCACCGAAACTCCTGTTGCAGGCAGGGAATGAGTGAAATTAATGATTCCAGGCTGTGGCAATGTTGAGTCCAAACATGTTTTAGGTACCATTGTAGTTTCCTCATATGCAGTCTTGCATACGGAATTAGCAGAATGCAGGAGGCCATGTAGCCCAGAGCCTGCAGAATTTTTTTTGCAGATAATTGGGTCTTTGTTGCAATGCTTTCGAAGTAAGAAGTCAGTTGCCTTTGTTTGTCTGGCGTGAGATAAGCCATCTAGGCAGTTGTATTTAAGCCTGCACCCAGGAATATTATCTCTTTAGAGGGTACTAGTTTTGATTTCTTTTTGTTTACTGTGTACCCTAGGCAAATTAGTAATCTTTTTACAAATGCCAAATGCTTTAGTAGAATGTCTTTGACCTCTGCTTGAATAAGGCAGTCGTCCAAGTAGGGATATATTTGAATTCCTCTTTGTCTGCAAAATGCAATTACTGGTGCCAGGCATTTAGTGAAGACCCTGGGCGCAGTAGATAAGCCAAAGGGCAGTGCAGAGAATTGGTAGTGTATTGAGCCAGCTATGAATCTGAGGTATCTTCTGCAAGATTGTCTGATTGGGACATGCAGGTATGCCTCTTTAAGGTCCAAAGTTACAAACCAAGCCTTTTTGCCCAGCATGGGCAGAAGCTGCTGCAGAGTCAACATTTTGAATTTCGGAACGTCCAGAAAAGTATTTAGAATAGACAGGTCCAGAATCGGTCTCCATGATTTGTCCTTTCTTGGTACTAAGAAAAGTCTTGAGTAAAATCCTTGTCTCTGCTCTTGTTGTGGCACTGGTTGAATAGCCCTCATGTCCATGAGAGATGAAACTTGGTTTTGTGCCTCTGCGCATTAATTGTGTGGCAGGTCTGGCATACCTTTTGCCTTTGGAAGGGTGTGAAAGTGGAACCTGTAGCCCTGAGAGACTATATTTAAGACCCATTTGTCCTGGGTAATCATGTGCCAATTTTGTGAAAAAAGTGCTAGTTTTCCCCCTAAGGGTGCTGCCAAAAGATAAATGCTTGGCATTGGCAGAGGGAAGTCATTGGGACTGTTTCCTATATGGCTATTATTTGTCTTCTCCGCTTTTGGAGGTAGAAGCACCCCACTGTTTGGGCCTGTATGAGACCTGGGGCTGATGTCTGCCTCTAGGGCATCTGTATCTGCCTCTTTGTGGCCTGTCTGACATGGGAAAGGACCAATTTTTAGAAGGCCAGTTCCTGCTAAATCTGGGTGGCTGTACCTGTAAGAAATCCTTCACAGTCTGCATAGATTTAGCTTTATCCTCCATTTTCTTCAACACCTCTTCTGCCTTAACACCAAACAAAGTATCATGCTGTAATGGAGCATCCAATAATTTTGCTTTAGCATGATCAGGCAGAGTCTGTTCCTTTAACCAAGCATGCCTTCTAATGACAGTGCCTGTTACAGCGGCCCTGCAAGAGGCCTCCAGTGAATCATAACCACAATGCAAAGTATATTTTCCCACTTGTTCAGCTGCATGCAATAAATCCTGCAATTCTTTGTTCTCAGCACATTCAGAATTTGTCAACATTTTCTGTTTTAATAGAGACATTAAATATTGTTGATATTTAAGCATATGAAACTGACAATTTAAAGCCCTTACAGCTAAGGTAGCAGAAGTGTAAACTTTTTCCCCCATCTGTCCAGTGCCCTAGAATCTCTATCTGAGGGGACGGGTTTTTTGCAGTAGCAGCCTTGACCCCTTTAGGACCCTGTGAAATAGTTTCTGGGTCAGCAGCAGGGTTTTTAAATAGAAATTTATGAGAATCTGGAACCCTGTAGTATATGTCTGGCTTAACAGGTGCAGGAGGTAAAGAGTCGGGAGACAGGCCGGACTCTGAAAATACATCATCTACAATGTCTAGAACAGGAGGAATAGCAAGAGGTCTGTGCTGAGGTAGTAAAAGAAAGTCTCTGAGCCTTTTCTTAGAATCTGAATAATCTTGGCTCTCCCAGTGGAAATGCTCCCTCATGGTATGCAAGGTTTCCCCAAATGAGTAATCCTTAGGAGGAGAAGCTGAAGGAATAGATTCTTCAGCATCAGAATCCTCATAGGGAGGAATAGGGTATCCCTGTTCTGAAGAGGAGTCAGAGGAAATGGAAACCTAATCAGAGGAATCATATTCAGTGTCTTGCCTAGGCCTCTTATCAGGAGGCGGATGGGAACCCCTGACCAAAGTAATTAGGTCTTCGGCCATTTTGAGCATCTGTTTCTTAGGCATGGAAGTCTGTCCTGGAGAATGCTGTACTTGTTTCCTTGTCTTTAAAACTGTTTTAGTCTTTGTCTTTGATGCTGAAGTTGGCTTGATATAAAGCTGTGTAGGTCTGAAAACACCCTCAGAAGCCGATGCCTGCTCAGAGGCTCCGGTCCCATCTGAGGGATTAGTTTCCGAAGGCCCAATACCTTGAGTATCCAGAGGTCTAGCTGTCTCCACTTGGGAGTCGGAGGTGGTCTGTGGCTCTGAGGTAGCGGGTGTCAGGGGCTGCGAAAGCACCTCACTGAGAACTGGCGAACCGGCGACTGGCCTAGAAGAGGCTTCATCATCAGTTTTGGACCTCAGATGCCTGACCTTTTCTTTTTTCTTGCGCTTTTTATGAACTCCGGTCGTCGGTTGTTCCGACGGCATTATGTAGTTAAACCTTCGGCCAATGTAATGAAAAGCAAAATTGTACCGATGCTTAATAGTGCGTTGGTTAAATCTAGCACAAAAATGACAACTAGCAACGTCATGGTCAGGGCCTAGGCAAGGAATACAGTAAGAGGGAAAATCCTTATGAGGTATTTGCTTCCCACAAGAAATACAATTGTTAACTTTTTTTGACATCGGTCTGGAGCAAGAAAAAAGTTTCCCCAATGGGGTACTTAGCTTTATAGAAGACTTCGGATCTGAAATTCAATTTTGAAAATCTCAGGAGTCAGCCGACCGGCACTTGCGAACTGAGTTTTGCTTTGGGCACCGCGCGGCAAGAAAGACTGAAGAAAATGGCGTCGGCAGCATCTTTTATACCCCTGGCGCACTGACGTCAGGGAAGAGGCAACAGCAACTGACGCCAGACCAAGACTTTGGAATTCAGGCCGACTACGGGTAGCCTACCAGGAGGATAACCCAAGTTTAATGACTGCAACAGTGAAACACGATGAACATCAAACTAGAGCAAACTGCATTCCTTCCTAGCCACCCTAAATCAAGACCCAGTAGGCATTACAGAATCATGGATCAAAGATTACTACCCCACCTTAGACTTCACTTTAAAAAGGACTCCCTATTCAATAGCAATAAAGGGCCAAGAATAGGGGGAGGAACACTGTTCTTATACACAACATAAAACAACACTCTTCCAGCCCACAATGGATCCCTGAATGACAAGAGCCTCAAATGGCAGATACTACAACTACAACTGACTAAAAGGAACACCCTCTCTCTGGGCCTAGTTCACCTCCCACCCACAGCAAATCTATCAATCTAATTTCAAACAACTAATTGCTGACATGCTACAACACCCTCAACACATAAAATGACATCCTACTACTACAGAATTGCAAGATAAACCTTCTCACACCTCCCAACACAGAAGCACGTGTCTTCCTGGCTGATCTCAGCCTTATCAGGTTATAGGTAATCAGTGAACTCACCAGACCCGACCTCAGCTTTAGAAATCATTACATCCCTGACCTAATTATTACTAATGCACCTGATAAATTAAGTGACTTAGCCATTCTTTCTTCTTCCGTCAGTGACAATTGCCCTATAACAATTAACTTTGCATTAGACTGTAACACCCCATCCTTACAACCTTTCAGCCTAAAACATAGAATCATACTGCTACCCTAAAGAATGAACTGTCCAAAATCAAATGGGAAAACATCCTCCAAAAGCAAGATCCCAAAAGCTTCATAAATTGACTCACTAACACACTCCTCACTCTGTGAAAATATTTCCACAGAATTTCTAAACTTCTGAAGTCCAGTATCAATCAGTGGATTGCTAAAGAACTCAAAATTATATTTAAAGTAGGGGGCCAGGCCTGGCATAAATAGAAACAGCAACCATCCCAAAGAAACAAAGAGAATTTCATTAGCCTCGGAAATCTGGCCATAAAAGCCACCAGATGGCACAAAACCAGCTTCCTCTTTCACCTCAGTACCCACTAACAAAGAAACTTCAGCAGTTCTGGAACTTTCTTAATCTCATAAATGGATGAGCCCCAAACAAAAACTCTATCCAGAAGACGCTGTTTCATTTCTGTCTGGATAGGTCTATACCCATGACTTCTATAGTTGGTCTGAGGTGTAAGCATACCTCTCAATTGTCTGGAGTTTTGCAAAATGTCCAGATTTTTGCCTCTTACATTTGGTCTGTTCCTCATAAAATTTGTTGTTTTCTGACAAATCATTGAGAGTTGAAGTTACTAGAAAATGACAGACATTTGAATTTCAGATTTAATATCCTTCAGTAAAGTCATGCTAATGCAAAGCCTGTTATTCAATCACCTTTTTAAGTTTGTAAGAGCAATATTTAAAATCTGTCCATGATTTGGGGCCTTTCCTTCCCCATTAATTTTGGCTTTGACCAGATTTCTTGAGCTAAGAGGTTGAGGGGTATAGTTATAAGTGTTTATTGGCACCAAAATACAATTTTTAGTAATAACCTTGGCCTTTCTGGTCTGGCAGAATATCTTGGATAGCTCTCTTTTTGGAGGTTCAATACCTCCTGCCTTGCTTGTCTCTTCTGGCAGGGTTAATCACAGGGCAGGGACTTTGGATGCGTGGTTAACTTTAATGGCATTAGATGAACTCTAGATATTTTTAACCCACCTACCTAGAGTGATGTTGCAGTACTTGGTTACATGGAGAGACAACCTTCTTCTACCTGCCTTATGAGTGAAGCAGAGAGAAGATTTTGGAATTGCTGCTGGCTGTATATGAACTTTGTGGCTTCATGACTGGAACCAGTCCCTCTTGCCCTGCAGTCATTACAGCATCACTGTTACTACAGGAGCCCAGTCCCTGACCCATTCCTGCACCCACACCTTGCTAAGGTTGCTGTGGTCCATGCAACAACCATATTTGATATCTGCACCTCTTTGTTTCTGTAAATGAATTCTGTGGAGGGTGAAAGTTCATGCTAACAGCTGTCAAGAGTTTTCCCCATCTCCTCCATGTTCGTAAAGTATCTCCTGACTACCTTACTGAACAGTAACGCAGTAATTCCGTGGGAAAACAGTTGCTCATATTGATTCCACTGAAGCCTGAGAGCCCATTGCAATGATCTTACATCTGGATATGATTATAGAAGCTGATGTACAACCAAACACATTCATCATGAATTCCACTGTGCCACCCTAAGCCAACAGTAGCTGTCATAGCATCTGCTGCAGGACACAACATTCTTGGGATCCAAGATACAGACCAAAAAGGACATCCTCTGAGTAGGGACAAGCTGTGACTTGGATACACTAATGGTAATTCCATGGACATTGAATAGTCTGGTCTGAGACAAAGCCTGCTCTGTTACTAGATCCTGGGATGGTGCACTCAAGGGACAAACACCTGGTGGATTAAAGTGAGAATGAAGGAATAACTTCTGAACTGGTAGTGGCTGGCAACCACCCAAAAGTACAGCAAACTCCTGGATTCCTGAGCAATACTTTATGTGAAGGCCAGCATCTTGCAGGTCCAAGTGGTATAGTCAGCCACCTCCTCATGTGCATAGAAACACTGTCTGTGCCAAGACCATCTGGATGGCCCACTTCGGAGATTGAGAATATGGCAGTCTTTAAGGACTGTGCTTAGTACTGTTGTTGTTTGATTCAGAAGACTTGACTGTGGCAGCACAAACTTTACACAGCAATCATGAATAGAGCTTGTCTCAGTGCAGATAACTAAAATCTCTACAGAGTAAGCAGACACATTATGCTACTCTCCTAAACAAAGGACAAATCAAGGATGGCCACCCTTGGGGTGATCCAGTAGCCATAGGCACACTCTTTAAACAAAGGAGTCAGGCTGAAAGGCCTGTACACGGATGTTAAGCAGATGAAATACACAAGAAAAAGGAAGTGAAGAATAATAAGAAATGTTTACCTAAACAATAATCAATAATAAAAATACGAGGACAGTGAACTTTCTGCGAAAAAGCAATAAAATTGACAATGCACTCTGAAGTGTTCAGCATGTGCAAACTCTACATATAACAATGAAGAATTGAAAAAAAAAAGACTTTTGTTCTTTTTTTAAACTGCAGCAAGCCAAACGTTTACAAGGGATGGGGCAAAATCATGAAGCAAAATTCTGGATAGTTAGGAGGTATAGTGCAGTAACTGGGTAAGTCGTCAAATGAACAGGAATCTGGGTAGTTTCTCTAGGGTTTTATAAATGGAGAGTCTTGTGGGAAGATTTAGGATTCTAGATGTAAGGTATTTTCTTTCTGTGACACATCTCTTTTTATGAATTTTATCAGTATAGGTTCATAGGTTGTTACTAGGCTAACTACCACTTGGGCCCTTATAAGCCTAGCCGCTCACCTTAAACCCATTTGGACGCTGAGTACCATGAATGTCTATAAGGTGTAGCACGTTAGTAGGGAGGTAACTAAGGGATCTTTGGGGGTGTTACAATAATACCTTTCTTACTGATGGCCCCTGTCTATAAGGGATATGGGGGCCAGGCAGGGGGTAAATTTGCAATTTCCCATTTTACTGTCAAGGTTTCATTTAAACAGAGTCAGGGATGAGCTCTGTTTTACATGGATGGGAAGCCTATTTCATAGTGCAGAAATCATTTGGGACACATATATATCTGTCCAACATATTCTACTTATGTCACAAACAAAGTTCAGATCCCTGGATCTGGTGTTTCTGCGGCAGTATGTTTTGCACATATGCAACAGACCCAACAGGGCTGAGTCTGAGGAAGCCCTGTAAGTCAAGCAAAGATCCACTCTCAACAGCGTGTAAGAAATTGAATACAGAGACTGAGCCTTTAAACAATCTGTGTAGGACAGGGTATTTATGCCCTGAATTCTCCTGATGAGAAATCTTTTTGGGCATTCCAAATGTTGTGTCTGGTTATGTAACATGGCAAAGGAAGCAATGCACTCAAAGATAGGTCTGAAAAGGGATGAGTAGAATGGTACTATAACTTCCTTGGACCTGGATGCCATACTCTTACCTATAAGTTGGGTGCCATAGAATGATTTTCTTACCATTTTCGCAATGTGTTGGTCACAGGCCAGAGTGCTGTCTACATGTGTTCCCAGATCCCTTACTACAGGGTCAACTCTTAGAGGAGTATTTTATCAATGGAGTAATTAACTTGGCTTAGCACCTTCCCAAACAGCATTATAATGCAATTTCTGGCACTGAATTTTAGGCCTTGGCTTTGGCACCAGTCGTTTGTCTGTGTTACCCCTACTGCAAGATGGTGGTGTCTTGGTGGAGACTATAACAACTCTTAATTTACATTCATCTCGGTACTCAGTGATCCACAGGTCTTGAATGTTAAACTTGATTTCCAAGAAGTATATGCCAAACAGGAGAGGACCCAGCACACAGCCCTGGGATACTCCACTGGTGATTGGTCTCTTGGTGCAGGTGGTATCATGGATTCTAACCTTTTGGTCCAGGTTATGAGCCAGCATTTAATCCAGCTAGTTATGCAGGGATTTATGCCTATATCAGAGAGGCTGCCAACAATGCCTGAGAGGGGTATTGTACTAAATTACTCCCTATTAAGGGACAGCATAGCTAGTTTCCAAGCTCCCCCAAATCCAAAAAACACAGAAACCTATGCAAAGGTATACACAAAAGCCCTTCATGACCATATACACAACTGCATAGAAATAGCAGTACCAGACCAAAATAAACTCAGGTCAAACCACAAAAACAAGCCACCCTGGTGAATCCCCTGGAATTAATAGGTTGTACAACCAAATAAAGAAAATCCTGTTGAAAAGTAAGAGAGAATGTGCCCAACAGAGCAATAAGCCCCTCATTAGTCTAAACAAGTAAACCAAGGAACTAGTCAAGTCTCTCAAAGCATATATTGAGGTAAAAATAGCCTCCAAAATAAGGATAACCATAAGGCATTTTTCAGTTATGTCCACAATATTAAGGCAACACCCAACAATGAGAAGAATCTGTTGTAGATGGCATCACCTACACTCAGCCAGAAGACATAGCAAATCTACTGGCTGAGAAATTCAGCTAAAATTTCAACTCCTCTCCACCTCCAGTTCTCCCCCAAGAAATACCCTCCACCACCAATTATCCCCAAAGAACAGGTTGCCACTGTGCTCTCCAAAGCTAAAAACACAGCCTCATTAAATCAGGACTTATCAAGCCCATTAGGATCTCTATTTAACCACAGCCTCCAGACTGGCTTTGTTCACAACAGAGTGGAGGACAGCAACAGTCATCCTGCTACATAAAGGAGACCATCTACTGAGCTGGGAAATTACAGACCCATAAGGCCATGGAAAGAATAATCATGGACCTGATAAATAATGATACAGGTGACATCCAAACAAATGCTCCCAACCCAATTCAGCTTTGTCAAGAGCAGGTCGTGCCTACTGAATCTGGTGGATTTCTTTCAGAAAGTCACTAAGGCCATGGATTAGGGTAAAACAGTACATACCACCTACCTCAACGTGGCCAAGGCATTTGACACAATAACCCACTCAGGTCATCATCATCATCTTCTTTCGGCTGTTCCCATTAGGGGTCGCCACAGTGGATCACCTGTTTCCATTTCTTCTGTCCTCTGCATCTTGCTCTGTCACACCAACCACCTGCATGTCCTCTCTTACTACATCCATAAACCTTATCTTAGGTCTTCCTCTTTTCCTGTTACCTGGTAGCTTCATCCTTAGCATCTTTTCCCCAATATACTCCACATCCCTTCTCAGCACATGTCCAAACCAACATAATCTTGCCTCTCTGGCTTTGTCTCCAAACCTTCCAACCTGGGCTGACCCTCTAATATACTTATTCCTAATCCTGTCCACCCTCATCACACCCAGTGCAAATCTTAACATCTTTAACTCTGCCACATCCAGCTCAAACTCCTGCCTTTTTGTCAATGCCACTGTCTCCAACCTATATAACATAGCTGGTCTCACTACCCTCTTGTAGACCTTCCCTTTCACTCTTACAGGTACTCATCTGTAACAAATCACTCCTGACACTCTTCTCCACCCACTCCATCCTGCCTGTACTCTCTTCTTCACCTCTCTTCCACACTCACCGTTACTCTGAACCATTGACCCCAAGTATTTAAACTCATTCACCTTCGCCACATCTACTCCTTACATCCTCACCATTCCTCTATCCTTCCTCTCATTCACACACATATATTCTGTCTTAGTCCTGCTGACCTTCATTCCTCTTCTCTATAGAGCATATCTCCATCTCTCCAGGGTCTCCTCCACCTGTTCCCCACTCTCACTACAGATCACAATGTCATCTGCAAACATCATAGTCCATGGGGACTCCTGTCTGATCTCGTCTGTCAACCTGTCCATCACCATTGCAAATAAGAAAGGGCTCAGAGCTGATCCTTGATGTAACCTCACCTCCACCTTAAATGCACCCGTCACTCCCACCGCAGACCTCACTGCTATCACACTACCCTCGTACATATCCTGTACCACTCTTACATACTTCTCTGACACTCCTGACTTCCTCATACAATACCACAACTCCTCTCTAGGCACCCTGTCATATGCTTTCTCCAAGTCTACAAAAACACAATGCAACTCCTGACATTCTCTGTACTTCTCCATCAACACTCTCAGAGCAAACATCACATCTGTAGTGCTCTTTCCTAGCATGAAACCATACTGCTGTTCACTAATCATCACATCCCTTCTTAACCTAGCTTCCACTACTCTTTCCCATAACTTCATGCTGTGACTGATCAGTTTAATCCCTCTGTGGTTACTACAGCTCTGCACATCACCCTTATTCTTAAAAATCAGTACCAAAACACTTTTTCTCCATTCCTCAGGAATCCTCTCACTTTCCAAGATTTCATTAAACAATCTGGTTAAAAACTCCACTGCCATTTCACCTAAACACCTCCATGTTTCCACAGGTATGTCATCTGGGCCAACAGCCTTTCCATTCTTCATTCTCTTCATAGCTATCCTTACTTCCTCCTTGCTAATCCATTGTACTTCATGATTCACTATCCCTACATCATCCAACCTTCTCTCCCTCTCATTCTTTTCATTCATCAACCCCTCAAAGTACTCTTTCCATCTCCTCAATACACTCTCCTCGCTTGTGAGTATGTTTCCCTCATTATCCTTTATCACCTTTACCTGCTGCACATCTTTCCTAGCTCGGTCCCTCTGTCTAGTCAATCGGTACATGTCCTTTTCTCCCTCCTTAGTGCCCAACCTTTCATACAACTCTTCATATGCCTTATCCTTAGCCTTCACCACCTCTCTCTTTGCCATGCACCTCATCTCCTTATACTCCTGTCTACTTTCTTCATCTCTCTGACAATCCCACTTCTTCTCTGCAACCTCTTTGCCTGTATAATCTTCTGTACAGGTATTATAAAAAAACTCAAAAAATTGGGCATAAATCCCAGTGCCACCAGATGGATAGCCAACTGGCTCACTGACAGGACACACGTGGTTAAAGTGGGCAAATCCAGACCCAGCAAGAGGCCAGTCACTAGTGGTGTGCCACAGGGTTCAGTGCTGGGACTACTCCTGATTGGAATATACTTTTCGCAAGTCAATGCAAATATGAAAGGCCTCTGGATGACAAAGTGTGCTGATGACTGCAAGCTGGGGTCAATCACTGACTCTCCCAACAATGTAGACATTCTTCAGGAAGGTCTAAATCAGACAAATGATTGGTGCCAGAACCATGGCCTAAAACTAAATGCAAAAAAATGCACTATCATACCCTTTGTGAAGTCAAATACCCCTGCAAATTACAACATCAACAGCATACCCCTCAGAGTAGACTCAGCGGTGAGAGATCTAGGTATACAGAGAGATAGTAGCCTGAACTCTGACTGCCATGTATCCACAGTGGTGAGGAATCCTTTTACATGGCACAACTTATAATTAAAAGTACAGCATCCAGATCCAAGGAAGTTATAGTCCTGCTGTAATCAGCCCTCATTAGACCAATAATCGATTACAGTGTGCCATCAGGCATGTACTTGACTAGGCACTTACAGCAGCCGAAATGCTCTCAGAGGTTCCTCACAAGGAAAATACAGGGTGTAAACAATATGAACTATGCAGAAAGACTAAAAGCCCTATCCCTTTACTCTTGTCTCCTACTGACTAATACAGGATGACCTATGTCTCACCTACAAAGTACTCACAAATCCAGCCCTGATGGAGCTGCTACACATCCGCAAGTCAAACAGCATGAGGGTCACCTGATCTAGGGATCTAAATTTAGTCAGCGACTCAAGCAAAACATGCTGTAGAGACAGATATGTATCTCAGATTGCACCTTCTTTGGAACAGGCTTCTTATTCACATTAAGCAGAGCTCTACCCTGCCCCTCTTCAAATGTAATTTGGATCAATGGATGGGGAATCGTAAATTCACACCTGGAGTAATGCCTATGCCCCTTATGGATAAGAGCAACCTGTAAGATATTCGATGCACAGGCACAAATCCATACCATCTTCTTGCCCCTGGGGACATAAATTGGGCAAAATCAGGTTATATTGGCTAGGCTTGTAAGGGCCCTTAAGCCATTAGCCAAGTTATCTCCTATGCAACTATGAACCTCTCTGATAGGTTCTGTTTGAACAGAGGAACTAGGCAAGGATGTCCTCTTTCCCCGTTGCTATTTGAGTTATATTTAAAATCACTGGCAAAAAAAAAATAAAGGACTCAGAAATTCAAGGATATAATTAGCATGATAATCAAGAAAATTTGACTTTAATTGCAGTGATATTATTTTGTATCTGATAAAACCAGAAAAGGACATCTCAGTGTTGTGTGTTGTGGAACATTCTGAGACAGTTTGAAGTCTTCTCGGATACCAAATTAATGAAGATAAAATGAAGGCAATAGCTATAAACTATGTACCCACAACATGAAATGGTTCAGTGACACCCATATATGTGTGGATATGATAAAGTGAAGTACTTAGGAGTATGGTTAAAATGGATTCTGTTACGGCAGCTAAGGATATGCGGGCAGAGACTAAGTAAAAGATTATACAAAAACTGGGAAAGTGGAAGTTCTGCTTTATGGATATGGATAGCAAAATACAAAAATAAATGTGTTTTTATTCCCTTTAGTTTTATACATAGGTCAGGCATATTTTGATCAACTAGAGGAGAAATTGTGGATAGCAATTAACAAAGAGTTGAAGGACGTTATCTGGGAGGGGAGGATGGCAAGATTCAAGCGGGATAAGCTGATCCTTCCAATAGAACAAGGCAGATTAGGATTACTTGGTTTGAAAAGGGTATTTCAGAGCTAAACAGTTAAAGCTCCTATACACAGTACAAGCAGAAAGCTATAATTCAAAGTGGAAAGGGATGATGATGAAACAAGGAGGAAATTCAAGAAGTAAAGAGAGAGTGGGATTTTGGAAGCAGATCTTTAAGGAGAATAATAATAATCATGCAGAATACTATATTCATAAAGTAGCAGAAAGTATTCTAAAAACTTAGCCAACACAGGAATGGAGAATGAGATTCTGATGGTAGGGATGACTGCAATTAGGGGTACAAAGAACTGGCAAGAGATGTCTAGGCAAAGGAACCAAGGTATTTGGAGCAATTAGTTAGAGAAAGATAATACAATAGGAAGAAACTAAGAATACATTTGGATTGCAGGCTAGATATTGCCTTTCCTATCAAAGACTGATATCACAGTATAGGCAAGGTGAAAGGAATAGGGCATCCTAAGTAAAAGACCAGCACTGGTAGAGCTTTTAGTAGAATCTAGAATAAAAGCTGCTGTTAAAAAGGGATAATTAGTAAGGTATATAAAATATTGCACTATAACTGTAGGTATCAATCAGAGGAGGTTAGAAAGGATTGGGAAGTCAGCATGGATAAGCAGTTCATAAAGAAACAATGGAAGGATATATGTATGGCTCCTGAATATGTAACAAAGTCTAGAAGATTTAGGATGTTTTGCTTGGAAGTGTTTGCACAGGTATTTTTATACCCCAAGCAGACTCCAAAGAATTTTTCCTCGGGTAGATTGCAAATGTTGGAGGAGTGTTGTGGAAGAAAGGCATAATTGGGGACATATTTTTGGGAGTGTAATGAGTTGCAGACTTTAAAAATTCCCTGCAGACTACTCTGTCAGAAATACTGGTTGAGCAAATGGGTGTAAGTAAGGAAAGGATTTTTTCAGCTGTGATATAGAATCGAAATTGCCTAGTCATAGTAATGACTTGCTGAGTTTCATTCTGGTGGCTGCCAAAAAAAAGCAATTACAAGAAAATAGAAATCAAAGTCTAAACCAGCAGTACTAGAAGTACTGAATATAGTAACAGTGATAAAAGAACTGGAAGTGAGATCATTAGAAAGGGGTAGGAGCAAATTACAGAGAAAAACAAAGAATTGTGGGAACAATACATGCAGAATAAAATTTTTGAGGAGGAATGAGTTTTAAGGGAAGGTAGGAATTGAATGAGCTGTGTAATGTTCAATTGACATTAACTGTATAGAAGATTATATGTGATGGATAATGTTTGCAACTGAAAATAGTTCAACATGGTTTGCCTTTATTTTTTATAAATGTATGACTGCCTATTTCATGAGTGATAATTCAATAAAGATAATTCTTGTTTAGAAATAACTATCTCACCTAACATTCATTCAAAAGACAACAGATATAGCAAAATACACCATGATTCAGATAAAACTTTCATGTGCAAGCGCTGGCGCCATCGAGGTTAAGCAGTGGACAGCCCCTTTCCAATGTTGGAATAATACAGTCAGGCAAGTTGATATTATGCATCTTATCCAGTTTTTATGAGTTTCTGACATCCTGTTTGTATTTGTGGCTGTACTTAGTAACCAGAATTTGGTGGACTCCTCGACCCTAAGGCTATCCCTCATAGCAGTTCTTGTGTTCCCAATAAGTGTGGCCTAAACAGGTGAAATTTTCCGGCAAGACAATACCATATAAAAGGTAAGTGGCATCATCCTCGGAACTTCTCCAGCACAACCTGTTCTCTGCTACCAGTGCATTACTGAAGCCTCCCAGTGGTCTCTGCCAGTTGTAAATTAATTTAGCTAAGGTTAAATTAGCAATACATGGGATTTTCGGATTATTCAACATACTAAGGTAGACTGTCCACCCCAGCTACTCTAAGGAGGTTTGAAAAAATAATTCCCATTTGTTCTTAAGCTGTAGTGTGACTTGATTTGGTGGTTTAAGTTATCTATTGTGCAACATTTTGCAATCATCTAGTGGGTAGCTCCTCCCACATCTCTTGTTTAGCTGATTCTCGGTCTTCCCCTAAGTAATGCCTTAAAACATCCAATAATCGCAAATATTGCCACCATCCTACTTCAGCATTCTGATACTTGTCCTTGAAATTGGTGAAGTGCAAAAAATGTCACCTATCATCATCCATTAGCTGCCATATAAAGGAAATGCCCACTCTTATCCAATTTAGCCAACAATTTGTATTGCTGTTAATGCTGATTAGCTTACTGGTCCAAACACAAGAGTTGTAGGAGTGGGCAATTTCCTAATAACCTAGGTTCTACTCTGTGAGTGATACCAGTCATCTATTCACCCAAGTCCCAAACCTTATTAGATGGAGATGTTTTTATAAAGCTTTTCAGCCTGATTCTAGGGATGATTTCAGGTAGATCCCATGTCAGTTTGTGGAAGGCTCTGGCTATAAAGTAGTGCCTGCAAATCAAGGCCACGCCATAGACAAACAAGTTAAGGACACCAAAGCCTCCTTCCTGCTGCTGAAGAAACTATTTCTGGCTATTAATTCTAGGTGCTCTCCCATCCCATAAAAAAATTTTCAAAATTTTTTTGGCATCTCTGAATAAAGTTTGGGAATGTAACAGTGGGAAGGTGTCACAGCAAAAAAATTATTTTCATTAAATAAACATCTTTATACATTGTAGTCTACACAGGAAAAATAGCCTCTGGTTACAAAGGTGAGCAATCCTGATTTGAATTTCCCATAACAAGGTCTCATTGTTTTAATCCATGAATTTGCTCATGCTCGAGACTGCTTAGATACCCAGGTATCTACAAGCCGAAATCTCCTGAAAGGGGAGGTCCGAGCCCTCTTGTAGCCCCTGTAAAGTCAAGTTGTTAAGAGTGAAGATGATGGATTTTTGCAAATTAAGCTCCATCCCAGAGACCCCAGTGACTTCCTTAAAAATGCTTACTATAGGTGTCATATTAACCCTAGGGTTATTTACCCACAACACACAATCATCTACATACCATGGGGAAAGAAGGTACTCCCCTCTCACCAACATTACTCTTCTGTCCCTGTGTGTTTGATGGATAATACTGTCAATAATAAAGGCCACCAGTAAAAATAAATATGGGGGGGGTGTACAGGACATCCTTGCCTTGTTCTGCACTTTTGTTCTAATACCTTAGATGACACTTGGCTGGAAACAAGTTTAATCTAGGGGTTAACATATGACATCTCATAGTACCATATGAATTCCTTGGAAAAACACATAACCTCAAGACTGGCCCAAATAAAACTCCAATGAATGACTCTGTGAACATTCAGAAGGATAATGGCCCTAGACAGCTCTGATTCAGCATCTAATGTTTGGACATTCAGCCATAAACCTACCAGATATGGTCCTCCATGCCTGCCTTTCACAAAGACCAAATGACTGGGGCCAACTAAGTTAGGGATAATTTTTGTCTAAACTGTTTTCTAAAATTTATGCATAGACTTTGAGATCCACTCTCAGCAAAGAGATTGGTCTGTAATTATTGGGGTCCAGTGGCTCTTTGAGAGGTTTATAAAGCATGATGACTTTATCTTTCACTAACTCCTGTGGGAATTTGACCCATGCCAAGCATTCCCTATAAAAATCTAGTATGGGTCTGGTCAGCTGATGTTTAAAGGCTTTAAAGAAATGCCTGTGAACCCATCCAACCTATGGGGCCTTACATATGGGCAAAGCCATGATTGTTCCTCCTCCTCATGAAGGCTAAAGGTAATTTGAAGAGTTTCCCTATCTTGGTATGAAATAGACGAGAAGTTAAAATTAGCAAAAAAGTCTCTTCCCTTCTTTTTCTTTAAAATGAACTTGACCTGCCCTGCTCAAAGTTTATAGCTTATGAGTAAAGAATTATTTTTTTATGGATCCGGAGTCACTCCCCCCTCCCTTTTGTGTAACGCATAAATAAGAAGACTTCTACATCATTTCTCATAAATCCACGGCGACAGTTTTTGTGAAGTGCATCCTCTAGCCCAATAAAAAAGCTTCTTTCTTTCCCATCTCGTCCACTTCTTTACATAATATATCAGTATATTTCTTTCTCAAAGCCTTAACATCACAATGCAAGTTGAACATATCCTCCTTAGAGGCATTTAAGAGCCTTTCCTTTTCCTCAACACTGCCATTAATTTCTAAGCTTGTAGCTAACACTTCTCTGTTTCATTACTTTCAAAGATGCTATTTGTCTCCCGCAAAACCCTTTAAAGAAAATTCATTTGAGTCCCTTACAGGTGTCAGTAGCATTGTCTTCCAGACCAACAAGCTGCAATCCAGCCATTTAATAACTGGATAAAACCTTCATCTCGTAATAAAAGAGGGTCTAATCTCCACTGGATATTGCCATCCGTCCCCTAATTCATAAATTTTAAAAGAACCAGAAGATAGTTTGAAAGTGGGCTGGGTTTAATATCATTCTGCTTAGCTTGTTGGATCAAATAAGTATTCAGAAAACACATATATGGCCTACTAGTTATATGTTTGGTGAGAGTGAAGAGATAATACTACTAAAGTTTTTATGTGTAATACCTCATCTATGTTAGAGCCACAGAAGTTCCCAAGTATGACCCTTGCAATTTTTGAGTCAACAATAAACATCTCCAGCTTCCCATTCAGATACTTAAATTAAGACCTCCAACAGTAATATGTCTTGAAGTACGAGCACAACTCAAATGCTTAAATTCCTTGCACTTCCTCATAAAGACAGGTTGTTTGGCTTTGCATATTTTAATTTCCATGGCATAACAATTTTTGGAATATACATCTCTAAATACAGTAAAATGGCAGCTGATGTGTGCCCTTTTACATTCCAGCTAATGCATGTGAGTTGTGATTGGTCCATATTGCCAACTAAAAGCAGGCACAAGCAATCTACAGTGACCCCCCCCCCCCAATAAACACCAGAAAAAAAGATTTTAGCATTAAGTAACACATAAGCAGTACTGTATTAATGCAAAAAGAAAAGGACAGAAGAAAGACCTGCTATGGATAACCTTTACAACCTTTTACTCTACCACTGAGCAAGGTACATTAGGAGAAATCAAATAATAAAACCATGCAGTTAAAGGGAGAAACCCCTAAACTTAGTAAAATCTACACCAACAATGGATAAAAGACAATAAAGGATAACAGCCACAAACAAAGGCATGAGCTTTCAAAAGCCTCTGTGATAACCACGTTTAAGAACATGGCTAAAATGCTTTAAAAAGGACTTACAAATCAAACCTGCATTTTTGGAATAGAAAGAAAAAGCCTAATGGGTCCAGAATAGTGCCTCCTGGAACAGCCAGTATTTCACATGTGCAGGTTTAGTACAACTGCTCTGAACCTCTTGTGTCCTAAGCATCAAGCTCAAATGAAGTCAGGTGACATTTTGGGAAAGAGGGGTAAATCCTTCATTGTAGAAGGGGGGGGTCCAAATCTGCACTCAGTTCACCTAATGCTGTTCCATTTCAGTGACCTCCCCCGCCATAAACTACAGGTCTGTAAAGAAAAACTTGCAAAGTGTCATCCCCCATTTCAGCATAAAAACTCTAAAGTGGCGCAAATTTATTCGAGGTTGAAATCTGTGGGGGCAATAAATGTGTGGAGAGAGCTTCTTACCTTGACCTAGCAGGTCCTCTGATGACAGTCCCTTGTTAGATTTCTTGCCCTTTTTCAGTGCATGGGCTTTGTTAGGTGATAATGAGGCATTCTGTCTCTTTTGTTTTCTTTTGTAAGCGCAAGCTGGAAGGGTCATGTGGGCAGACTTTGGCACATGATCTTCCATACAAATGGGGATTTCTTTTCACGAAACTATGTGACTCCTCTGGAGTGATAAGAGTCACTTGAGTATTTTTTGGAGAGACATAACATGCCAGGGAACCCCAACAGCACTACATATCCCAACACCTAGAACTTACTCAGAAAAAAGGCCATTGCTTTTCTTCTATTGTAGAGTACCGCACTGCAGTCACATGATGCCCCGCTATCCAAACAGTATTACCAAGGGTTTGTTTAACACTGCTTCCTTGTCCAAGTAATTAAGGCATTTCAGGATAAATGCCTAGATAACCCAGGCTGCTGATTGCATGTGGAAATTCTGTGGGCACTCTCAATAACTGGAGAAGCAGATGTACTCGTGAATGTCCCTAGATCTTCCTTAATGAAATAAATGGGATCTACCCCTTCTGCATGTTCTGGTAGTTCTGTGATTCACAGATTATTCTTGTGGGCTCTTTTCTCCAGGGCTTCCACATTTTTTGAATCCTTAGGGAATAGACCTGAAGATACTGGATCTCCGAGGAGTGCTGGGCAGCTATAGATCTCTGCTCCATAAGGTCTTTAAGCTGCTGAGTTAAAGCTGAGTGAATGGTTGCTAGCTGCTCATTGTGTTTTTACATTCAATGCTTTCATGTCTATCATGTCATTAGCAACGCTTTTCATTAGAACAGATTGGGCCTCTAAGGATTCTCGGGTCTACTTTATGTGCTAAAGTCTGAGAATATCGAATACGATATTCTCGACACAAGTACACCAAAAGCGCAAAACATCGAAAATGTAAACGGAAATATCCGTAGGTGGAGATTTCCGTTTACTTCAATGTAGTGCAATCTCAGAGTTGGTATATTTAAGTAGCGGGGGGTGGGGGGCAAAGCCCCCCTGCCTAGACTAGTTTACATTTTCTTTTTGTGTGTATTTTTTTTTTTTTGGACTTCGATTGTTTAATAGTTCGATGCATATGGTTTGATTCATATGCATTCGAGCTATTAAACTTTCGAGGTCCTAAAGTAGACCCATGATTCTCTTATGGTTATGAGCTCCCCTGTTAATGATGTAGTCTGTGTTGCAATTTTGCGAATATTGTTCCAGGCCAGGCTTCTCATCACACCAATCTGTTCCTCTCTCAGGTAAAAGTGGCTCAAAATGTTTACCTCTGGTACCCCAAAACTATAAATTCTATCAGAAAAAAAAGATCATAGTAACAGCTGTGGCTGAAACTTTGAGCCATTAAGAGCTCAGCCATGCAGAGCAGTTGCCATTAGTGCTGCACCCCCTTCCCCTTACCCAAGCACCCTCTGTGTATGAGCATTTTATGTGCACTGGTTGTGAATTACTTATTTTTATGAAAGAATTAAATATACAGTTAACAATTTTCCTTTCCTTTTTATTTTAGTTTTTTATTATTATTTTATATCAAAGTGTAGACTTAGCATTCTATCACTCTAATCACTCCAGCTTAGCAAGTTAACATTCCAATTACTCCATCTTTCCATGTTAACATTGTGTGGACTGGGTGTTTTAGGGTTGTATGTTTGTCTTTGTTTTGCATTTAAAGTGTCAGAACTTTTAGGCCAGGATTCAGAGACAGACCCGGCCACAAGTGGTAAAGCTGCAGCAAAAAAAGGACTGTTAGTGCAATTGTGGAAAATAGTGATGCAATGATACATTAACCACAGGGAGGAAAGACATCACTATCAGCTAAATCTTTGTCACTAACTTACTCGGTGATTGCAGCAAATACAAAGATGCCCTTTTCTGCTGCTCTTGGGGTAATCACAATTGGTGGCCAATGCATTGTGTTAGTACAAGCACCCCTTCCTTCATGTCCCATCACACGTACACATACACATACAAATATTACAAATACATACACACATATTTACCTTTCAGTGAATTTACAGAACATCCCTAATGTTGCTTAATTTTTCTCCGTCTCTTACAATTAGTCAGTAATGCCAGTCCTTAGAGTTTCCTTCTTTTTACTGTTTAGAAAATGCATCATGATGCAAAACCTATTGCTTTATTAACTTTTTAAGTGGATTAGAGTAATATTCACAAAGACTCTATGATGTTGTCTAGTGTTCTTCCATGCTCTGTCCAGAAGTCTTATGCACAGCCACCATTCTTTATGGGGGTCTATATCATATTGTCGAACGTTTAATACTTCGAATCACTAAAGATCGAACTTTAGTGATCAAAGTGTTAAAAGTTCAAATTGTTATAAAAATATTTCTAAAAGCAAAACAGAAAAACCTAAAGGTTGTAAGAAGGGGGGAGCCCCCCTGCACCCACCACATACCCCACGACTTAAATATACCAACTCCGAGATTGCACTTCAGTGCAATACAGTGTGGAAACGGAAGATTTCCATTTCCTACACTGTAGCACAATCTCGGAGTTGGTACATTTAAAGAGTGTGGGGGTGGGGGGGGGGGTGCAGCCCCCCCACATGGGAGGTGCAGGGTGGCTTGCCCCTCTGCTTACACCCTTTTGTTTTTCTTTTTTCTTTTAGAAATATTTTTATAGCAATTCGAACTTTTAACACTTCGATCACTAGTGCTCGATCTTTAGTAATTCAAAGTATTAAACGTTCAACAATATAATATAGACTCCTTTATGGACCCTTACAATCAATCAATAATATTAGACATTAGAGTTCCATGCTTCTTCTTGTTTAGTAAATGCATCTGGATGCAAAATCTGTTATTCCATTAGTTTTTTAAGTATCTTAGATTAATATGTAGAAATAATCCCTGGTGTCCAGTGGTCCCACAACATGTCTTTTGTGCTGCAAAAACTGTTGTTCTATACCTTTTCTGGTGATTAAAATGAAAAAAAGATTCTCTGGTGTCTAGTGTCTCCCCATTACACAAACAGCTAGTTCACACACACACACACACACACACACACACACACACACACACACACACACACACACACACACACACACACACACACATGCATACTAACTTTACAGCCCTTATACCTCTACATAGACTTACACATGCAGCTACATACCTATGCTCACACACATATACCACCCCAACATTACCTGGCCTCTAAACTCCCCAGCAATTACCTTTAACACAATCTCATCCATTGAAAGTAATGGGTGAATGTAAACTTTTGGCTGAGTTAATTACCACTGCTGGCAGAAAAGATTTTTCCAGGCAAGTGATTGTAAAGCCCTAACTCCAGGCATTTTAAGACGAAGAACAAATGGCTAATTACTATATGCTGCTCCCCAAGAATTTGTTGTAGGCCAAAGAGACAGCCCACAGTGGTGCTGCCCCTTTTTGAGGTAAACTCTGTGATAAGTTATGTATGAATCAGAAAGAGTTACTGCCAGCAGTAAAAAGGGCTTATTGCTGGCAGTAACCCTTCTGAACCTTGGTCTTAATTTAGTTTTTATCAAGAAGCATTAATATGTCAGGTTTAAGGAATTTTTAGTAGGACTGCTGACCTGACAAGGATATAGATAAACCTGATCATGTACCACCGATGTATATAAACTTCTGATGATATGCCAAAAGATTCTACAAACCTGAGGTAATAAGGGATAAACCTGGTTATGTACCAATGATGCATATTAACTTCTAATAATATGCCAAAAGATTCTACAAACCTGGGATAATAAGGGATACACCTGGTCATCTACCAATGATGCATATAAACTTCTGATGATATGCCAAAAGATTCTACAAACCTGAGCTAATAAGGGATACACTTGGTCATGTACCAATGACGCATATAAACTTCTGATGATACGCCAAAAGATTCTACAAACTTTGGGTGGTGATGGATAAACCTGACCACATACCAATGATGCATATAAACGTCTGATCATGCACCAAAAGATTCTACAAACCTGGGGTAATGAGGGACAATCATCATAATGTACCACTGATGCATATAAACTTCTAATGATATGCAAAATATTCTACAAACCTGGGGTGTGATGGATAAACCTGATCACATACCAATGATGCATATAAACTTCTGGTGAAATGCCAAAATATTCTAAAAACCTGGGGTAATAAGGGATAAACCTGATCATGTACCACTGATGCATATAAACTTCTGATGATACACCAAACGATTCTACAAACCTGGGGTAATAGTAGTGAACACAGATGCATGTTTATATCATAAATTGTACCTAGGGAGAGAGGCGTTGCCATCATGTAAAAGTCTGCCATACATGCAGTTATAGATTATGATACATAAATATTTTCGATTAAGAAATTAATTTTCTGAGGAAAGTAAAGCCATGAGTCATGAAACTTGAGTTCCCAAACTAGAAAGTGTAAGATATTTCATGCATCATAACACTCAGACCTCAATGTATTAAATGTATCCATTTTTTTTCAGATCTTTATATTTGAATTACTGTTTCCAGATGATTTTAATGGTCTGCAGTAATTCCATAGGTGGGTAATAAATAGGGTTTTAAGACGTTTCTGAAGTTTTTAGAATGTAGTTTCTGCTGTGGTTCTGCAATATTTTTAATTTTCTTCAAGTGCCGGTACACTTTTTTGTATATTTTAGTAGGGCAGTACAGGTTGCGTTCAGACTTGTTAGCAGAGACATAGCCGGCTCATCTGCCACCCAGTTCCACTCTCCGACCTGGCATCACTCAACAGTATGTCAATAAGCCAAAAAATTCTAGGTCTGCTCTCTGATCTGGCAGTCTCGTCTTTCCTCCTAAGGAGCATCAAGTCCATGCCCTTGTCGTTGTCATGTCTTCCCATTATATGTGAAGTGCGTTAAAAAAAGACCATTCTCAGATCGGGCATTCTTCCCTTATCTCCTACGGATGACTGCCAGGTCCTATGTGACCTGCCCTCGTGATCAAGCTTCCATTGCCCCACCCTAGCTATGCTTCTGCTTGCCAGATTTACCATTAAGTTATGTTTTAGTACAATCTTACTTAAGACAAAAATTGGGCTTTTCCCATTAATGTCATTTTGTGGTTTCTAGCTGCACTCAGCATTTTAAAATTTTCTTTCTTTATTTTCAGTTTTGTTAATTTTAAAGCAGATGGATTTCATTTCTAGAGGTCTGATTTATGCAGACAATGTTGTTTTAGTGAGCCTGTGATTAGTCTTTTGTGTATAAAGTTTTTGTTTTACACTGAAGTGAATGGGAGTGAGATGTGTTTTTTTAGTTTAATTTTTAGTTTAAATTTACTACAGATTTTGGGTCTTGGGAACTGTTACAGGTGGATTACAGTGTTTTGCAATTGTCTGTGTACATGACTTTTGCATGTGAAGCGCCAGAACTTCTGAATCAGACTGATACAAATACAGAGAGTTTAGGAATTTTTTTAGTGAGACATGGAATGCCAAGGATGTAGGTAAACTTCTGACACGACACCCTCTAAAGATAAACCTTCATGACCTGCTCATAATACGCATACACAAAAATACCTACGCAGAGTACTGGATGCATATTTTTATAAAAACTTCTGACAAGACTCTCAGTATAGATAAACCTTTGATGATCTGCCCATAATGTAGCTATGAAAAATATCAATACAACGTACCAGATATGTGTTTTATCATATCCTTGATCTGGTGTCTACTGCTTTATGTAGGCTCTACAGATGTGGAATGCCATCTACCACAACCCAAAGTAATCTGCTGATGTCTGGAAATAAAGAAATCTAATAAATGAAGCTATCTTAAAAGGGAACATCATGCTTCTTTAATAGAATGCTCACAGATACATAGGACATCTGATACGAGGCATCAGAGTAGGTACAGCCACTAATAAAAACAGCTTTTTTGAGGCAATCTTTAAAAAAAAAAAAAAGAAAAGAAGCATCTTTATTAAATTATCACCTATGACACAGGCAATCATACATTTACATAAATGAAGACAAACCATATTGACATAATCTTAGTTGCAAGCATTACACATCACAAACCATATTGACATAACTTTGGTTGCAAACATTATACATCACTTACAATCTATCCGATCATTGTCAGTCAAACATTGTCTAGCCCCATCAAATCATGCCTTCTTTTAAAACTCATTCCTCCCCTGTATGTATTGTTCCCACAATTCCAATTTTTTTCCTATGTAATTTTCTCCTATACTTTTCTACAGATCCCAGTTCCAGTTGTTTTATCACTGTTATATATTCACTACTTCTAGTACACTTGGTTTAGACTTTGACTTCCCTTTTCTAGTAATTGCAGTTTTGGCAGCCACCATAATTAGACTCAGCAAGGCCTTACTATGTCTAGGCAATTCAGATTCTGTATCATAGCTCAGAAAAATCATTTCCCTAGATACACCAATTTGTCCACCCAGTTTCTCTGATGGAGTAGTCTGCATGAATCTTTAAAATCTGCCAACTCATTACACTCCCAGAAAATATGTTCTCAATTATCTCTTTCTTCCCCCATCATATCTCCAACATTTGCTGTCTACCTGAGGAAATATTCTCTCGAGTCTACTCGTGGTATAAAAATATCTATGTAAACATTTCCTAGCAAAATCTTAAATCTTGTAGATTTTGTTGCATATTTGAGAGAGATACATATATCCCCCCATTCTTTCTTTGTGAATTGCTCGTCCAATCTCTGACCTTTCTAACATCCTCTGATTAATTCTTATAGTCAAGATGCAATATTTTATATGCCCTATTAATTATTCATTTGTTAACAGGAGCTTCTGTTCTAAATTCTACTAAAAACTCTACCAATGCTGGTCTTTCATTTAGGCCCCCTATTTTTTTTTTTTTACTATACTCTGATATCAATCTTTGATAGGGAAGGCAAAAGGCAATCTCTTAATCTTTTATAGGGAAGGCAAAAGGCAACCTCTAACCTGCAGTCCAAATAAATTCTTGGTGTCCTCCCATTCTATTACTTTTCCCTCTCCAGTTATTTGCTTCCAATACCTTGGTTCCTTTGCCAGTTTTCTCCAATAAATTCCAGCCCTCTCTTGTCTATTGTCTGTATCCCTAATTGCAGTCACCCCTATTGGAAGAATCTCCTTTCTCCATTCCAATGTTGGCTTAGTTCTTAGAATACTTTCTGCTACTTTATGAATGTAATATCCTACATGATTATTGTTATTTTCTTTAAATATTTGTATTGAAAATCCCAATCTCTCCTTGTTTCTTCAGCTTCTCCCATTTCATCATCATCCATTTCCAGTTTGAATTACAGGTTTCTTTTTGTGCTATAGATAGGGGCCTTAACTATGTAGCTCTGAAATAACAGTTTAAATCTGGTAATTCCAAGCCACCTTGTTCTACTGGAAGAATCAGCTTATCCCACTTGAATCTTGCCATCGTCCCTTCCCAGATAAAATCCTTCAGCTCTTTATTAATTGATATCCACAACTTCTCTGCTGGTTTTTAAAAAATATGCCTGACCTGTGTAAAAGACTAAAGGGACTAAAAACATTTAAACTGCTTGTATCTTACTATCTGTATCCAAATAACAGAGCTTCCAATTTGTTCATGTTTATATTATCTTTTGTTTAGTCTCTTCCCACATATCCTTAGATGCCACACCTAAATCATAATCCATAATCCTAAGTACTTCAATTTATCATGTCCCCATAAATATGGATATTGCTGAATCAATTAATGTGTGGGTACATAAATTACCATTACTTTCTTTGTTCTAGCCTCATTGTGTATCCTGAAAAAATATGAAGTTGTCTCAAAATGTTCCACAACAGTGAAATGTCCTTTTCTGGTTTTATCAGGTATAAAATAATATACTCTGCAAATAAAGCCAACTTTTCTTCACTACCATACCAATTATATCCTTGAATTTCTAAATCACTTATTTTCTTTGCCAATGGTTCTAAATATAATGCAAATAATAAAGCGGAAAGAGAACACCCCTGCCTGGTTCCCCTGCTCATGCAGAAGTTATCAGAGAGGAATCCATCCACTTTAGTGTTCACCTCCAATCCCTCATATATCCTTGTAATCAACCTTATAATTTTATCAAGGAATACAAATGCCTCCATTGCCCTGCTCATGAAATCCCAATATACTCTGTCAAATGCTTTCTCTGCATCAAGACCCACCAATAACAGTGGTATTTTCTTACATTCTACCTCTATCTGGATCATCAATGTTCTGTTAATGTTGTCAAATGTTTGCATCCCCTCTACAAAATGGCATTGGTCCACATATATCAACTTTGGCATTAGTTTGCCATTCTTTTAGCCATTATAGACATGAGCACTTTATAATCATGGTTTAGTATTGAAATGGGCCTGTCTGAAGCTGGATCTAATGGATCTTTACCCTCTTTAGGTATTACAGCTAACAGGATGTTGGTACTTCCCCTTCTTGTAAAATACTGTTAAACAAAACCTTTCAGATCTTAATCAGTATTTTTACCTCCTAGCTTCCAAACTTCCACCAGAATACTATATATTCCTGGGGACTTTCCTGTGGACTGGTTATACGTCACCATTTAATATCATCTCCCCCTACCCTAACTGTAGTAATTGAGCCTTATCTACCGCTAACCTTTTTTTGTTGTTGTTCTTTCGGCTTTTCCCAGTTAGGGGCCGCCACAGCGGAACTCCAGTCCGCTAATGATTGGCAGTAGATTTTTACGGTGCCGAGGTGCCAGCTCGACACCCAACCTTCAACGAAGGCACATCCATTCTACACATGTCTTTTGAATGCCACACAACTGTAACCTTGGCATATTTTATTTATTTTATTTTATATTTGTTAACTGGGACAGTCCGACTGGACCAAGTCCATTTACAGCAGAGGCCCAGGAAGAAGAGCTCCACATATATTAACAGAAATACTAGAATTTAATATACAGTAGTAAAAAATTTATACTACCACATTATAATTATAACAGCAAAAATTCAGCTAAAAAGACAGAAATATAAAACAGACTTAATGCTTCCATAAACATTTCCATTTGTACCTTTTCTTGATTTCCACATTTCTCTGCTTTACACAGACTTTCACAGAATTTCCAAGATATTTACAATATTTCTACAGGATCTCTACTTATCTCCTTGTTATTTGCTCCCTAAGCTTGGCGACAGCCCTTTCTATTTTCTGTTGCGTGAGTTGTTGTGCTAAAGGTTTTTGTGCTCTATTATCAAAAACAGTTGCTTAACAGCAATGCTTCTAAACTCATGCATATTTATTTATTTTATTTATTTATTTATTTATTTGACATTTGTTAACCGGGATAGTCCAACTGAGCTAGTGCCCTTTTTCAGTGTAGGCCTGAGGAGAAAAGCTCCACAAAAAGTAAGGCAATATAAATACATAAAGAAATATATACTACAAGCTATATATACAAAAAAGAAGACTTGAAAAAAATTACAATACAGAACAAATAAGAAAAATTAGGATAGAAACAAAATAACAGGTACAAAAAGGAAAAAAATGAATAAAAGAGATTATCCACAGTGTATAAGAATATAGGCAAGAAATTCAAGTAGGGTGAATACAATGACAAATCCAGGTTCTATATAGGTAATTTTTAAGAGCTTTCCTTAAACTCATGGACTTGAGGAATGGATCTGAGGTATAGGGGGAGCTTATTCTAAACAAGACCAGGAATGTAGCTATACAGATTTTGGCTAATAGATTTATTTGGTTTGTATATCTGTAAGAGACATTTATCATTTTATAATAATCAATAATAATAATCAAGATTATTTTCTGCTTAGCATTCTGCAGTTGATCCTCTTTTTGTTCTGTGACTTCCCCCCATTCTGCAATACTTTAACATTTGTCAGTCCTTCTAAATAATTCATGTTACTTCTTAGCAATATCTCCTTTTCTTTTATTTCCACCCTATTTTTAAACTCCACGGTAATTTTATCCCACTCCCTAGCTATATTTTCAGAAGAAATTTCTATCCTCCCTAATAGCTCTTGAATAACCTCCACTACCCATTCCTTAAATTCCTCTCTTTTCAACAGACAGGTGGGAAAGTGCCAGTGTCTCACTTTAATTTCATCACCGTGTGCTTTTATTTTAGTTATTATTGGCACATGATCTGCAATAGTTACTGGGTGCATATCAAGACTTTCAATTAAATGCACATGTTCCTGTGAAATGGAAATTTTATCTAGCCTAGCCCAGTTTTTGCATCTTGGGGAATAATATGTAAATTCACTCCAAGCTCCTAGTACTGAATTCACATCTTCCATGCCAAATATTTTCATAAATTTCTTCAAAACTCTACCCTCTTTTTTTATATTTTCCCTTCTGGGCCCCCAGACACATCTTCACTGCTGCAAATCAAATTCTAGTCCCCACCTATAAGTAATATTTACTGCTGAAAGCTAAGAAAATTCTGGGAGAAATAAAGAAACTCCATAACAGCAGTTTTAGGTGGAATATAAGTACATGCCAGTGTAATCCCCCTCCCTTGCCAGAAGCCCCTTAGTACTACAAATCTATCATTATCTTTTTCATCCTCTTCTATCACTATTTGAGCTCCTCTTGCAAATAATATAATTACTCCTCTTTTCCTTTGTTCGAGGAATTCTGCTGAATAACCATCTTGCAAAACATATTCAGTTCTTTCCAAGTGTGTCTCCTACAGCATTAGCTATTTGCACTCTATATTTTTTAATATAGTTGACTACTCTTTCTTTTTTTGTACTGATCTGTGAGACCATTCACATTTAAATATATTACAGAAAGTATTATTGTGTTAAGAAGTTATTATTCCCACCTTTTATGTGCAACAGTATTTTGGTAAATGTCTAATTCCAGCTTTTGTGTTACATGCATTCACTGCTTGGCAGGTTGATCTTTTATACAGTTGTTTCATGTCATATCAATTTGAGCCTATTTCACATCTTACAAAATATTTTGTTTTATTGAAAGCCCTCAAACAAAAAAAATCAAACACCTTCTGATGGCAGGACTGCATCTAGGTGACTTTCTCATAGCCAGGTTTGGAGAATACACATGATGTATCCTCTCAATTAACAGCTCCTGCTGTGTAATACCAGTCCAGTTGCTTATTCATGCTTTCATAACATTAATACAGACTGTTCCTTCCGGCTTGTCTGGTACAGCAGAAAATCTCAGGTTTTCCCTAAGTGCTCTGTCATCCAATTCTATTATTTTTTTGAAACATCTCTCTTTATGAGCAGTCTCATATTCAGCCAGCCTTTTCTTCATTTTGACCTCTGATTTTTTGCAGTTTTTAGATATCAGCCAAGATGGTGAAGTGGTTAGTGTTGTCACCACACAGCAAGAGGCTCTCCAGTTCTATTCTTGGCTAAACTACCTTTTGTGCAGAGTCTGCATGTCCTCCCTGTGGTTGAGTGCAGGTGTGTGTGTGTGTGTGTGTGTGTGTGTGTGTGTGTGTGTGTGTGTGTGTGTGTGTGTGTGTGTGTGTGTGTGTGTGTGTGTGTGTGTGTGTGTGTGTGTGTGTGCCTTCTGTGAAGCTTCGGCTGGCAACTCGACACTTGGGAGAAGCCGAAAGACATTGCTTTATTTTTGCAGTTTTATGCCCTCATCTGAATATCTGTTTAAAGCGTCTTCCATTTTTTCCAGCCTTTTGTTATTTGAGTTGATATACTCCATCAATGTTTTTGTTTATTTTATTCGTCTGTGTGCAGTTGTCTTATACTTTCCCCTAGGTTACTAGAATTCATGTCTGGGGCTTGCACTGCTTTTTGCTGAACATTTGCAGTATATTTCCCAGTCAGTGTTTTTTCTTCACCTTTCGTAGCTGAATTTCTTTCAGGTCCTCTGTATGTCTTTTGTCTTGGCATCCAGGCATTGCACTTACTAGCCAGTTACTGAAATTTACCCAAAAATACAAGTCCACTGGCCTTCTCTGCACAGTTTCTTTTTTCACACTACAAGAGCTAGAATTATTCCATTACTCAATGTGCAGCCATCTTGAAAGTCCCCCTAATAAAAACAGCTTTGATCTCTAGTTTCAAGTGCTTAATTAGTAAATATTTTTAACATTCAAAAAGTATTTACAATATGATCTACCACTTTATTTGCGGAAAGTTAAACCAAGTTCGCAGAGGTTTCTGTGATGACGTGTATAGTTTGATGCTCTGCCTGGAAATTTATGGTAATCATCATCATATCATCATCATATCATCATCATTGATGCTCTTTTTTCCCCATTGTTTTAAATGGGGTCAGAGTGTTATGCCAGCTGTCAACACGTCTATCAATTCGGTGCCACTCTTCTACCTCTTACTCTTGTACCTTCCTGGACAGTCATGACTGACTGTCACTGGGCTTCTCTCATGCAGTCCATCCAACTCTTTGCTGGACATCCATTTTTGCTCTTGTTTATTTCCCATCTCTCCCAAATCCTTCTTTTACAAATCATCTTCTTCTTTCCTGCAAACTACAGTAATCTGTTCGCTTTGACATTCTCTGCAATTGGATCTGCTTGAACATCTACTCTGATGTCATAATTTCTTCGTCTGTGCCATAAGGTGCATCCTATCACCCATCTGAGGCACTTAATCTCCGTTCTACCTCACTGACTTTATGTTAATCACTTCACATATACACATGGTAATGGTAAATTTTGTATAATGGGAGTGAGTACTCATGCATTCCCAAAGTTGTGGAATAACGCACCGCTACAAATAAAGTTGTTTAAAAACATAAAACAATTTACATTAGTGCTGGGTGACTGGATAGCGCCACAGAGATATATCCACACTATTAATCAGTCTGCATATTCTAATAGCCTTGCAATTTAAATACAGGTAACCATAAACTATAAAACTATGAAACTATGAAACATTTATATCAGGTTTATAGCAGGCATAGGATGGTAGCAGGGAAACAATCCCCCCTCAGATTATCAGACAGTAAATGAGAAGAAAGGAATATATAATACAAACATGGATGATGAAAAAACGGGCATGATAATTTTAAAAAAAATGAAAGCCAATGAGTACAAATATCCCCAGTCTAGGGTAAAAAACCTACCTGCTTCTAGATGGCGTCAGTGGTGAAGAGGCTAAATCTGTGAATGGAAAACTGGCAACTCTGGTTCAAGCACCTGGCGTGACATCTGAGGGGCCAGTCAGAAGAGTCAGGACTACATGAATAAAGCTTAGCTACTGTAAGCAGGGGAAGGCAGTGGGGTTCTTTGCCATAGGAGTCTCCTCTAAAACAAAACCCATAGGTATGCATGTCCTACTCAATGACAGCATGCTAAGATGGAGCAATTAGAATGACAGCATTCTAACATGAAGTAGTCAGAATGATAGCATGTGAAGATGGAGTAATTGTAAAGTGATAGGATGCGAAGATGAAGTAGTTACAGAATGACCATATTCTAACATGAAGTAGTCAGAATGATAGCATGTGAAGATGGAGTAATTGTAGAGTGATATGATGCGAAGATGAAGTAATTATAGAGTGACAGCACTGTAACATGAAGTAGTCAGAATGATAGCCTGCAAAGATGGAGTAATTACAGAGTGATAGGATGCAGAGATGTAATTAGACTGATACCATGTGACAGAATAAACATAATGGCGCATGTGAAAATGGAGTAATTAGAGTGATAACACGTGAAAATGGACTAATCAGAGTGATAGCATTTGACAATGGAGTAATCATAGTGATAGCATGTGGAGATGAAATAATGAGAATGACAGGGTGTGAAGATGGACTAATTAGAATTACAGCATGCAAAGATGGTGCAATCAGAGTAATAGCATGCAAAGACGGTACAATTAGAATGTCAGCATGCAAAGGTGGAGTAATTATAGTGATAGCATGCAAAGACTGAGTAATTAGAATAATAGCACTAGAAGATGGAGTAATTACAATGATAACATGCAAAGGAGTAATCAGAGAAATAGCATGCAAAGATGGAGTAATCAGAACGATAGCATGTGAAGATGGAGTAATTAGAGAGATATCTTGTGAAGCTGAAGTAATTAGAGTAGTAGCATGCAAAGGTGGTGTAATTAGAATGACAGCATGCAAAGGTACAATAATTAGAGTGATAGCATTCAAAGATGGAGTAATTAGAATGATAGTATGCAAAGATAGAATAATTAGAGTGATATGTGATGACAGAGTAATTAGAATAATATAATGCTAACACGGAGCAGTTAAAGAAATAGTATGCTAATATGGAATAATTAGAATGATTACATGTGAAAATGGAGTAAATACAGTAATACCACGTGAAGATGGAGTAATTAGAGTGGTAGCATGCGAAGAAGGAGTAATTAGGGTGAGAACATGTGAAGATGGAGTAATTAGATTGAGGGCATGCTGCTATCGAGTAATAACAATGACAGCATGTCAGGATGGAGTAATTAGAGTAATAGCATGTGAAAATGGAATAATTAAATTATAACATCTGAAAATGGAGCAATCAGATTGATAGCATGCTGCTATGGAGTAATAATGACAGCATGTCAAGACAGAGTAATTACTGATAGCACGTGAAAATTGAGGAATTGGATTGATAACATTTGAAAAAGGAGCAATCAGAGTAATACCATGTGAAAGTGGAATAATTAGAGTGACAGCATGCAAAGATGGAGTAATTAGAATGATAGGATACGGAGGTGGAGTAATTAAAATGACAGGATGCAAAGCTGGAGTAATTAAAAGGATAACATGTGAAGATGGAGTAATTAGAGTGATAGCATGTGAATCAAAGGATCACAGAATCATAGGAGGTTACTAGGCTATCAACATGGAGGTCATTTCAAGCCTAGTTGTTTCATCCAAATGTAATACCATAGATACTCTAATCAATACCCAGGATTGTATTTAGTAATGACTGCCCATGTCCAAAAGGGTTGTGAGTGCTATCTCCAGTAAGAATTTACGGTGCCCCATCCACTCGTCCAGGTTCCTTTTGAACAGTTTCATACAGGTATTCTGCTTTACATGAATTGGCAGCCTATTCCAAAGACACGGCAGTCACTGGAAGATAACTCTGTCCCTGCAGCATGTCCTAGTCAAGAGTCACAGGCCGTATTTAGGTCCCTGGAATGGGTAGCTCTAGTCCTGTTTGATGTGCAGATTAGCAGCAAATTCATTAGGTTTGGGTCGGAGATTGTTCTGTAAGTGAGGCACAAGTCTCCCCTAAAGTCTATACGATGCTGAGTATAGTGACAGGGACTTTAGTCGGTCCATGTAAGGCAAATGCTGAGATCTTTTGATCTTCATAGTTAGAAACCTCTGAGGTCTCTCCAATTGCTGCAGGGGCTTTGTACGGTACATGCTGAAAGAGGCATTATACTCAATTACAGGCTTCATTAGTGACGAGTACAGCGAGTTTATAACCTCCTTTGCTCTAGAAGTGATGCCTTTGCTAATAAAATATGCTACATAGAAAGCCTCCTTTACTACAGTAGACACATGGTGGTCAAAGTTAAGGTCACAGTCTACTTGTGATCTCAGATCTCTTACAACTTCGTAGGCACATAGGGTATTGTTGTTAACTTGATAATGTGAAGGGATACTGTTTTTACTGAAGGAAATGATGATGCATTTCATTGAATTCAGTTTAAGACCATGACTAAGACACCAGTTGTTGGTCTGCATAAGACTCTCCTGAAGTATACTGACAACATCTGGGGATTCAATAATTGCACACAGCTTGTAGTCATCCGCAAACTTGGTCAGCCACAGCCCCTGTAGTAATTAGAATGAAATCATTGAAGATGGAGTAATTAGAATGATAGCATGCTACTATGGTCTAACTAGAGTGACAGCATGCAAAGATGGAGTAATGAAAATTATAGCATGTGAACATGGAGTAATTACAATGATAGCATGCATGGATGGAGTAATCAGGGTGATAACAAGCAAAGATGGAGTAATTAGAATTACAGCATGCAAAGATGGAGTAATTACAATGATAGCATGCAAAGATGAAGTAATCAGAATTACAGAATGCAAAGATGGAGTAATCAAAGTAATACCATGCAAAGATGGAGTAAATAAAGTAATAGCTTGCAAACATGTAATTAGAATGATAGCATGCAGAGGTAGAATAAGAGTAATAGCATGCAAAGATGGAGTAATTAGAGTGATATCTTGTGAAGATGGAGTAATTAAAATGATATCATGCTAAGATGGAGTAGCTAGAGAGATAGCATGCTAATATGGAATAATTAGAATGACTGCATATGAAGATGAAGTAAATACAGTGATACCATGTGAAGCTGGAGTAATTAAAGTGATAGAATGCAAAGTTGGAGTAATCAGAGTGATAGAATGTGAAGATGGAGTAATTAGAATGATAACATTGAAGATGGAGTAATTAGAATGATAGCATGCAAAGACAGAGTAATCAGAGTAATAGCATGTGAAGATGGAGCAATTAGAATGATAGTATGTAAAGTTGGAGTAATCAAAGTGATAGTATGTGAAATGGAGTAATTAGAATGACATCATGCAAAGATGTTCTAATTAAGAGTGATAGCATGCGAAGATGAAGTAATTGGAGCAATAGCATGCAAAGATAGAGTAATCAGAGTGACAGCATGCGAAAATGAAGTAATTACATCAAAAGCATGCAAAGATAGAGTAATTAGAGTGACAGCATGCAAAAATGAAGTAATTATAGCAATAGCATGCAAAGATGGTGTAATTAGAATGACAGCATGTGAAGATGACATAATTAGAGCAATAGCATGCAAAGATGGAGAACTTCGAATGATAGCATGCAAAGATGGGAGTAATTAGAGTGATAGCATGGAAGATGTAGTAATCAGAATAACAGCATGAGAAGATGGGGTAATTAGAATGGCAGCATGCAAATATGGGGTAATCAAAATGGCAGCATGCAAAGATGGAGTAATTAGAATGACAGCATGCAAAATGGGCATAGCACTGCAATCAGTGCACATTCCCACACAAGAACCAGTGTAGGGAAACTCTGGCAATATATGAAAAAAAAGACAGATGCGTGTGACAGCAAGTCTATATGCAGCCTCAGATGCCCATATCTAGACATACAATGACATAATGAAGGGTACTTCCTCCCATATACACATCTTTCATAAGGTAACACCTTGTGATATGGGGAAACAGATGGTCACTGGGGTGTTGGGAGGGTTATCTAGCTAGACTGATAGGGCCAATCTCTTGCTACTGTTGCTCTAACATAACTGTTATATATGAAGAACCACAACTTGGATGTAAATATGCCACCGTATGTACCACACAGGAAGGAAAGGAAGAAGAAGAAGGAAACTAAAAAGCTGAGTGTGGAATGGAAAACCAGAATAACAAACAAGTAAACAATGATGAAAGAAAAACAGTCACAACAGTGACTGGGAATGCCAGTGAGGCCTACATAGAGGCCATATAAATAATCCATAGACAGAATCCTCCTGTTATGGGGATGCAAAGGATAATGCAAGTTAAAAATGTATCCTTAGGATGGCAGAGAAAGGAAAGGTTTTATTAAGACTTCAGTAAGCTGTTACCTGGAACACATCACAGTATCTGCATCTAAGAGCAGAAACATTCTTTATACCATGCAAAGTGCAAGCCTCAGACAAATGGTACAGGACCCATATGACAAAGAATAAATTAGGACTTTGGAGGTTTCAAAACCAAAGGGAGAGAAGCTCTCAAATCTAGAAAGAAGAAACCATTTCCAAACAAGTGAAAACTACAATGTGACTTGCAAACAACTGAACTCATTCATGCCAAACAAAAATGAGGGCTCTGCATTTCAGGACAGCAGACAAAAAAACAAACAAATTGGAAGGCACCTGAGGAAACAAAAATTAATAAGAGTTTGGGTAGCCAACTGAAATACATTAAAATTACAAACACAGGTTGACATGCCTTTGTGTGAAACAATTAAGTCAGTTAAAATGAAATGAAAACAAAAATCACTGTTTTTTCTCAAACTCAGTGGCATCAAAAGTTAAGCAAAACCATATAGTAAATTTATGGGAACATACAAGGAGGAAGGTGCGCAGTAAAATTAATTAGGGTAGAAAGAAACAAGATGTCATAAAAGCAAAAGTCCACACTGAGAAAAAAGTAGTCACCTCAGCCAAGAAGTAAAACAAAACAGTTTTGATGATGATATGATGTAAGCACATGTAGGTCAGCAAGAACAGAAAAAGACTTGACGACAACGCTGGAAATATCTAAGATACAGCGGCTTACATTCAGTGAAAAATAATATATCTGGAAAGCAATATACAAGGAAATAATGACACAGATAAATGGAAAACTGTAGCAACAAATTAAAGAGGGACCTATACACACAGGTGATATCAAGAGAATCTCTGTTGCTTATTTTAAAGCTGTCTCGCTATGTTAAACCCATTTAACATAGCGAGACAGTTTTGAAAAAACAACGGAGAAAGCAAGATCTCCATTGCTTTTTACAAACTGTTTCACTATGTTAAATGGGTTTAATATAGCGAGACAGCTTTAAAAAAATCAACAGAGAATCTCCATTGCTTTTTTTAAAGCTGTCTCGTTATGTTAAACTCGTTTAACATAGCGAGACAGTGTTGCTGTAAGAGTTATAGTAATGGAAAAAAGTATGGGTGACCGGACGTTTTTCCATTACTATAACTCGGACTTACAACGGGCACGCTGACCAATTAGCGTGTATGTTTTTGAATATTAATTGGGGGTTGTTGTATAATACAAATGTTTAAACAGCAGTCACAGAAAGAAACAGTACAAATGTTTCAACAGCAGTCACAGAAAGAAACAGTACAAATGTTTCAACAGCAGTCACAGAAAGAAACAGCACAAATGTTTAACACACACAGCACTGAACAAAAGAAGCAGAGAGATGACATGGTAGAAACATTTAAGCACTTCCGGGAATGCAAAAATTCCAAGAGTATATGTTTAGAAAAAGATATACAAGAACAACAGGGTTTATTATGAACAGGCTGAAGGCCTATTAGACAGAAAAGTAAGTTGTTTTTCTTTTTTCACAGAAAGTGTGGTGGATGAGTGGACCATATATAGGGCAGTAACACCAAAATACTAAGAAAATACAAGAATGTATAAGGCAAGTCTCATGCTAAGTAGAAGGGAAAAAATATTTGTCATTTAAGTAACAACTGCAGCTTATCCAGAAGGTAAGGAAGTAGGGAAAATAGTGAGCCAAACAATTATTTGCCCTCAAAATGTTGGATTTCATGTATGGCCTAGTGATTAATGCAACAGTAACTCTCCAGCCACTGAAAAATAAATATTTCAAAGGCAGTGCCATGCTTCTTTGAGATAAATATAGGCAGCCGAGACTGACAAGAACATCCTCTTTAGTATGTTGCAATCTAAATTTAGCTGCAGCAGTACCCACAACACTTCTGGCATCTAAACAATGCAGATACAAAATCATTATTCATCAGGGAAAGCTTTGTCAGTTTTCTGGCTCCACCAGTTTCCATTTGTTCTGAATGAAAGAACCCTGGAAAATGACTCCAGACTGTATTACACCCCTTCCATTCAGATGTGTGTATGCTTACATGGGCACGACGCGGTTTTGAATACATACGCAGAACAGCCTCAAGTTAATACACTAGGGCAAGGCAAGTAAAACCAAAGCAGCTGTTAATCCCAACTCTCAAAATATTCTTCTATCATACACTCTAAGGGGAAAAATACATCTTATTCATTTACTGTATGTACAACATGTTTATAATGGTTGTAGCTCCAACCGTTATTCAAAGATTATTTTCCAGTACATATATCAGTTGCATACAGACATGGATATCAGGTATTCACCTGCACTGTTTAACTGTATAATACTTGGAATATAATTATTTGACACTACCTGTACAAGTCTTTGACAGGGCATCAGCAACGTCTGGCAGTTTTCTGCTGTAATAAGGCCTGCATTAAAGCTCACTCACTGTCTACTACCACATAGCGGTACATGTAAGGCAAAAGAATCCAGAAGGTGTGTGATCTTAACTCTTCTTGGTCTTTGGCAATTTTTAATTTGTAGCTCACTGCCTCAATGATATATTACTTTAAGTTGCATAAGCCTTAATTTACCTATGGAGACTAGTATACTTTAAATTGCATAGCTCATTGATAATAACTATGGTACATGAAACCAACGTTTATTTTGAGATGTGCCTGTCTAGCTCAAATCTCATTTAACTACTGCCTCAGAAACTATATGTATTTAGTAACATTCCTCTTGTTTTAATGCACTCTTCCTTTGAAATAATCTGCCTTGAAAATGAGTGGCTTTTCCAAACTATATTAGTTACGAGTGATAAACATTGCTGAGCTAAGGCAAAATGGGAATGTGTATGAATGCTAAAATGGAAATGTGTATGAATGTTAAAATGGGAATGTGTATGAATGCTAAAATGGGAATGTGTATGAATGTTAAAATGGGAATGTGTATGACTGCTAAAATGGGAATGTGTATGAATGCTAAAATGGGAATGTGTATGAATGTTAAAATGGGAATGTGTATGAATGCTAAAATGGGAATGTGTATGAATGTTAAAATGGGAATGTGTATGACTGCTAAAATGGGAATGTGTATGACTGCTAAAATGGGAATGTGTATGAATGCTAAAATGGGAATGTGTATGAATTATTTTCTTAGACTTTTTCTAATTGCATTATGTAGTTATCTCCTTGAAACAGACAGCTAGTTTGATTTCATTCAATCAACATTATTCCATGTGGATTTTCACAGGCGTTACATAATGCCCCTCATGGCTATTAAACATAGTTGCACTACTACTCTAAGCACTAGTACGGCCACCACTGAACCACTCTCAGCCTCGGGCTATTTGTTCTCCAGAATTCATTTGCATCACTTTTTACATTTTCTTTTTCCATTACTGTGGGTTTCTGTAACCTGAAGCCCATTTAAATGGGCTGAGGTAAAGCTCTACTATCCTAATGAAACCAAAAGAAGGTCACACGTATTTAAGCCTTCTTAAGAAGGCATGATTAAAAACACCTACCTAGTCCTCTTATGTTCTTTAATATATGTCCCTTGCTGTCATCTCTCTGACAAGGTTGTCTATTTAAAATCAAATGCAGACCTACCAACTCCTATCATCTTCTGAACCCGTTAATAAAATATATTTATTCATTTTATTGAATGGGTAGATGGATAGAAGTTTTCAATAAATTCATTTAAAGTACTAGCAAATGAGAGATGCAATACAGGTCTCCTGTCTTTGGAGGGCATTAAAATGGTCCAGTCCTTATGAGTACAGCTCATTTGAACATCTTTACTTTAATTTCTTTTCATTGCAATTTATAAAAATGCAGTGACTTTAATTATATGAGCTGAGGGTGCACTGCAGTGGGGGTTCTACCTTTTCACACTACTGTGTGACTGTGAAGTTGGTATATATAAGTAAAGGGGAAACATAGCTCTCAACCTTCTGCCTGGGCCACATAATCCCAGAGCTCCTCCATGTCTCTTTTCATGTAATCCAGGGAGGTGCGTCTCAGGTCATTCACACCCACATGGACAGTGACAGAGTCATATTTGTACTTGTGGAGTGACCTGAGTGCGTGTGTTACGTGTTGGATTCTGTTACCTGACAGACAGCTGATTGTTACCTTCTCCTTATTCAACCTAGCGAGTGGGACATCAGTGTGCCTCACTATCGAGTCACCTATGTCACCTATGATCAGTGTACTGGGCAAGCTAATTTGCCTTAGGGGCTTAGGTTAAGGGGCACACTGTGTAGGTGAGCTATGTGTCTTGTGGTTTGTGCTGTGTTGTGGTGGTTGAGTGCGTTTCTGCCTTGGAGGTCTCTGCTGTCTGAGTAGATTTCTATCGAGAGCCTCAGCGAAGGTGGGTGCATGGTTTGTGTTTTTTATGTGAGAGCTGTGATGGTGGGTGTTCTGGAGGTCTATGTGTTGCATGCGGTGTGGTGCAGGTGTTGACCTTTTCCTCTTGACCAGCTATTCCAGTCTTGGCTTGAGAGTGCACTGCTTCCAGTTTGGATACATAGGTGCATCTCTTACAAGTCTGAGTGTTGGGAGGTAAGAGGAGAGGGTTGTCTGTGTACATGAGGCAGTTGCTACACTGCCTCAAAATCCCCAAGTTCACCAGGTTAATAGCAGAAAGCACAGGGAACTGATCTTTAGACATGCCAGGAGGGATGGTCATTATTGTTAAGTACTGGAGCTGTTTCCTTATATATTTCTTTTACAGGAAAAATGTCACTCAAGGCATCTGAGTCTATACAGAGCACTGCCAAACACTTGAGAGGAAACTACTACATAGACCCTGAAAATTTAAGGATGAAGTGTTTAGGTAAATATTCTGAAGTTAGAAAGAAATCAAACAGTACTTACTGAAAAATAAAGAATTAGCTTGTCAAGAATGATGAAAAGAGGGGAGTCACATGAACGGCTACTGCCTGGCTACTACTAATGCTGGTCTCACCACAGCTTCTCTCTGTTGGGATACAATACTCCTTTGCTTCTTCTCACCAGAAGCAAAATGTTAGCACCAATCCCAAGAAAAGATGCAGGCCACGGCCTGTTTGGTGATCCACAGTCTTGTCCCAGATGATGTAAGGGTCGGTCAGCAGGCTTGTAGCCCTTTTCTGGTAGATGTCATGAATAGCAACCAGAGCAATCAGATATGTTAAGCACAGACACTCACTCTCCAGCCAGAAAGAGTCAGGAATCAATGCACTCTGCTCCTACTCTGATCAGGATCAGAATATAAGCACAGATTTCAAGCTATCACCTATAAAGCCATTATTAAGCTTTCTGGTGATCAGCCGTCTCCAGGAAATAATATAACTGCACTCCTTCTCTCACCAGGAGAAAACAGAAGCACTAATCCCAAGATGACTACTGAGAGGCAGAATGTGGGATCTCCAATAACTGGTGGTCTTGCAATAGATGCTTAAAGGTAAGATGAAAAAAATGGTTTATCCTAAACACTGCAGTGTGCACTTGAGTAGTTAGATGTGAAAGTAGGTAACTTAAGTTTTACCTGTCTAAAAAGTTAAGTTTTAGTGGAGAGTCACTATTTCTAAAACAGCAAGATAGATTGAAAGGGGGTGGTCACGTTTGTATTCTGGTACTATGGAATACAGTAGGATGGCTAATAAATTTAAATAGTTGAAGGGGAGTGATTTCACAAAATGATAATTTTGTGCTTACTCACACAGCCAGTAAAAGCAGATACGAAATGAGATATAGGGTCAAATTAACATAAGCGGCAGGCAACTAGAAAGGCAGTGGGGTTTAAGAGCACAACAGTAACCAGGTGGAAGGGTGGGACAATTTCTGTCTGACTCACAAGAGACAGAGCTGTGGTCTCTTTTCAAGTTTTAATATGTAGTTAAAAGCAGAATACAAGTAAAACACAGTGTAAAGAAAACAAATCACAGTATACAAAATCGAAGAAGGCAATAAAGTAATACAAACTAGAACAAATAAAAAGCAAACTAACCTTTCCCCTCACAGCAAACTGTAGCAGAGTCTAGGTGAGCCTTTCCAGTAATATTAAATCTTTGATGGACTGTCAGTGAATCAGTTAGTCCAAAAAACCTTAGACTCAAGCTGTAGTGATCCATCCATTTCTTCAACACTACACCTCTGAGGGTGTTACACAGATAACACTGACTGTTCTCAGTGATGTTTCTTACTGCATCAGTGCTGGCATGAGCATGAATGAACTGCACTTCCTCATCTCCACACAACACCTGTCCTAGGCAAACAAACCTTTAGAAAGGGGAAACTGATACACCTTAATCAGATATTAAGAGCATGTCTGTAGCAAAGGCAGACTCACACAAAGACAAACATATGCAGTAAGCACTCCAGTACCAGCAAAGCTTTCTTCATGGAAGCAGATGTGGAACAAACATCTTAATTTTTATTCAATCCTAGCCTTCCTTTACAGCTTTCACTGCTGATGTAAAGGCGTCCTTAATGCAGAACAACTCTGGGACTGCTTTGGGACCATGACAAAATATATGTTAACCTGGAATGAGCAGTCATTTTGTGTTTTCTTAATGCTCTATGCTTCTTTCTTGTCATTAACAAAAGCTCATCTTTGCATATTGAAGGATTTTCATACAAAAATTAAGTAGCAAGTAAAGCAAAAACTTTCAAAGCTTTTTGCTTTTTATATTGCATGTAATGTTGATCTGTAGGCTGTGATTACAATACAATTACAACTAGCTTGCATTTTCTTTGAATCTCTCGGATCCTTGCAGAAAATGGCTTTTGAACCAGCCCACTTACTTGGGCAGTTAACACATGAATACAAGGTAATAAATACAAAACAAAGCAAAATCTATGGAGTCATGGCCTTAAATGGAATGTGTGGCAACTGAAAGACAGCTTTAATAAATACAAGCGGCCCTGCAAAACCATCCTGTCAAGCTTTATACAATTAGGAGCAGATGAAGATAATGTGCCAAATAAAAGGTGACAAAGATCTTGGATACCATTCCATTTTGGACTCTGGATACCTAGAACTATCCTTCTGATACAAACTTGTTGCTAAAATATACAAGTTAGGTAAGCTGCTGCCATTTTTATGCATTCAAACAGGTCATAGAGCACGTCATATCCCTGGTAGAATTTGTTTACACCTGGCTAGAAATGTTATTACCCTTTTTATAATAAGACAGCCCACTGTTGAAATTAAAGTTTCAAAAAATGTATTAAGAATAAAAAAATGACTGCTTGCAGGCTGTGATCTTTGAAATGTAAGAAGAGGTTTTTTTTTTTTTTTTTTTTTAAGAAATCTGCACGCACCTAGCATATGAAGCAGTGTAGTGGAGCAGCAGATAGCATTGTGGCCTCACAGCAAGAGATTTCCCAGTTCGATTTGAGGCTGAGGTGTCTTCTGCGTTGAGTCTGCATGTCCTCCTTGTGTTCACGTGGGTTTCCTCTGGGTGCTTTGATTTTATCCCACATTCCAAAGACACGCAGTAGGTGGATTGGAGACTGTAAATTGCCTGCAAGTGTGAGTGTGTGGTGTGTATGAACTACCACAGCAGAGCTAGCCACCCAGCGGTGTAAACCTTGGCTCTAGATGATTGTCACTGCTGAAGTGACACCCTGACCCCATGTGTAAAAATGGGAAGAACAGTTTGTGGATGGATGAATGGATTTCCCAGAATTAACACTCCCAGTTTTAAACAGATGGGTATGTAAGTGGACTGATTCAGTCTAAACGCCGGCACCATGTCAAAAGAAGCTTGTGAAGGTATACCATAACTTGGTGAAAAACAGCCGGTTTCTCATAAAAAAACAGTCCACACTCTGCAGGTCAAGAAGCCTTTATGCAGCAAAAATATTAAAGTACACAAGACTGAAAGGGAGAAAAGGCAAGTTTCAAAGACAAAAGACGCTAGGAGCAGTGGCTCCACTGGAGCTTACAGATATTGCATGGTTCCTCAAAAAAGTTTGTCAGCCTTCATCTGCACTACATTGTACCCATCCCATCAGTTCTGGAAAGTAAAAACAAAATGAAAACTCCAGCAAAGCTAGAACTTCCAATGAGTGACCTCCCAAACCTCTTGTATAAGAGGCACATGGGATATATGCAAATGATCCTTAAGAACATCAGGTGTTTCAGCTAACTGGCAATTCTGAATGCCCATGACTTGTTTCATCGTTTTAATGGACAACTTCAGGCCAATAAAGCCAAACCCCACTAGCTGGGGATATGCATATTTTGGCCTTGTTATGACCTCATCAGCACAGCACAAGCAGAGTGTTTGGCTAAGCATTAAAAACACAGAGTTGTTATACCCAGCTGATGTCCATTATCATTAGGGTCACTGCAAAAATATCCCAAACAACAAACTAAAACAATAAGTGAGAAGGTCACTGAAAAACCAATCAGTAAAAACAAAATGAAAACTGCAGCAAAGCTAGAACTTCCAAGTCATGGGCATTCAGAATTGCCAGCTAGCTGAAACACCTTATGTTCATAAGAATCATTTGAATTTATCCTATGTGCCTCTGATACAAGAGGTTTGGGAGGTCACTCAGTGGAAGTTCTAGCTTTGCTGGAGTTTTCATTTTGTTTTTACTGATTGTTTTTCAGTGACCTCACTTATTGTTTTAATCAGTTCTGGAAAGGCAAACATCGTGTAATTTAAAATTTGCTGAGTCATACTCAGGCCATAGCTGGAAAGTGACAACAGATACAGAAGGATATAACTAACAGGGCACAAAGAAAGGCAATTTTTGTTGGACAATCAGGATACATAAAATTAAATTTTATGGTAAAAGATGTGTGGTAGAATGCTTTCATTTAACTGCCATAACTTCCATAACCCTGAGAGGCATGCCAAGCCTGCTGACCACACTGACATTAACAGGAAATGGAACAAACAGAACAGCAATTATCTGACTGTTTCCATCTTAAATTCCCGTGAAACCCACATTTCAGAACTACAGACATATGGCTATTGTCAGACAGTTATGTCGCTAAATCCTTCACTGTGAAGTAGGGATACTAATAATAGAAATTTGTCATTGTCTTTTAATAATGGATAATTGATTTCACTGATTATGACAGTACTAAAGATACAGTTTTCATATGCAGCAAAGAGAGTAACATACAGTCCTTCTTAAATTGTTAAACAGTAATTTAACTACTATAGTAAACTCATAAGTTACTATGCAGCACATGTGACTTAACAGCAATAAATCTAGCAAATGAGCATTGTGTGTCAGATCACATATGCAATTATGCACACAGCAAACACTGCATATTTGAGTAGCTGTTTTGCATTCTTCTATAAGACAGATGCTAGCAGTGTGTGTGTGTGCGTGTGTGCATGCGTGCGCATGTGTGGGTGCATACACACTCACAAATAGGCCTATGAACTGTAGCTGAATAGTCCTGAAAAGCTTAAATCTCTAGACTGTCTACATGGATTACCGTTGAAATGCTTAGTATCCTACAAAAACTAACTGCTGAAGATCTGATTCGTTTCTTTCTAACTTTGTAACAAAAAAATAGCAACTAGGTGACATGGCATCATGAGAGTTTCTGTCCTTACAACAAATTATTACTGTAAATGCAGGGACTCAAGTTTAGCATTCTGCAAAGTACTAGCTATTGTATGAATAACACCAATGTGGGTTCAGTCTCTTACAAGGAGAAAAAAAAACAGACACATAGCGAGTACAAGGCCTTTATAAGCTTAACTTAATACAGCAAGCCAGACGAGTGATGAATGAAAGACAATTTTTTTCAAGTTCTTTCCACAAAACTACATCGACATAAAAGCTATCCACGGAAAAGCCTCCTCTGGCCAGCCATGAACACTCAGAACTGAAGTTAATCATTTCACTGCTTTAAGTCCATTGGTCTTCTGTACTTTACTCTTCCCACACCTTCTGACACAGTTTTACACTCCACGTTTCACTAGACTTGGAGTTTTCACTGCATAACCAAAAGCCTATACATTGTTTCTTATCCTTCTTCATCTTCCTTATTAGGCCTGTCCCCCCTCCTCTATGTATTCTATGTATATGTGTTATGTTTGGCTAATATTTATCTTCTTACTGATTACAGTGGCCCATCCTGAAGTGACCAACATCAGACTGCAAAGCTGCACAAGTCAACCCTTTGAGGATCCATTCTATAAAGCATACCATTTTGCATTCACTTGTGATAAATTAAGCCAATATCTCTGACTAGGTTTTCAATTTATTAGCAATGTAATATGCACTAATCCCTTCCAACAGCTACTAATCCACTTTTATGACATTTTTATTTGTTTTGCTGAACAGCTACATGCACTGGATCGTAAGGACACCTACTTGTGTCTCAATCAAACTTGTAACAGAAAATGCCAACAGCAAAAAAACAACCACAAAATAAGTAAACTACATATACAGAAGTAGATCTCTATTACTACATATACTCAATTCTGACAGAAAAAAATAATGAATTCCAAAATTTGCTATTACACTTTTACAATACTTTTGCAGCAGGAGTGTCACTTCCCTGTAAACCTCACATTACTGCCAATACGTAAATGTGTGTGTGTGTGTGTGTGTGTGTGTGTGTGTGTGTGTGTGTGTGTGTGTGTGTGTGTGTGTGTGTGTGTCTGTGTGTGCATGGAGGAACTGAATTTAGTCGAATCCTCATTTGGTCAACATCTGTTTAATCGATAAAATTTAGTCGATTACACAGATGGTTAAGTGTGCGAAACTGCATAACTCTCAGAGTAGGAAAATATGATATATATCTATATATATATATATATATATATATATATATATATATATATATATATATATATATATATATATATATATATATATATATATATATATATATATATATATCTATACACACACACAGTGGATACAAAACATTTACACACCCCTGTTAAAATGCCAGGTTTTTGTGATATAACAAAATGAGACCACAATAAATAATTTCAAAACTTTGCTGACCTTTAATGTGACCTGTAATTTGTACAATTCAATTGAAAAACAAACAAATATGTCAGGGAACAAAATATAAAAAATTTAAAAAAGTACAATACGCTGGTTGCATAAGTGTGCACACCCTTAAACTAATACTTTGTTGTGTGTGCACACCTTTAAACTAATACTTTGTTGAAGCACCTTTTGATTTAATTACAGCATTCAGTCTTCTTAGGTAGAAGTCTAACAGCATGGCACATCTTGACTTGGCAATATTTGCCCACTCTTCCTTGCAAAAGCTCTCCAGATCTATCAGATTGCAAGGACATCTCTTGTGCACAGCCCTCTTCAGGTCACCCCACAGATTTTTATTGGATTTAGGTCTGGGCTCTGGCTGGGCCATTCCAAAACTTTAATTTTCTTCTGGTGAAACCATTCTTTTGTTGCTTTGGATGCATGCTTGTGGTCATTGTTATGTTGAATTCCTCTTCATCTTCAGCTTTCTAGCAGATGCCTGAATGAAGTATGTAAGAGTGGTACGGGATATGTACGAGGGTAGTGTGACAGCGGTGTGGTCTGCAGTGGGAGTGACTGTGTAACCAAAGGCTGAGTGGCTTTTATGTGTCTCTTCTGGCTGTAGTACTGTGCAACCAATGGCTACATGGCTTTTGTGTGTCTCTTCTGGCTGTAGTACTGTGTAACCAAAAGCTACATGGCTTTTGTGAGTCTTTTCTGGCCATAGTACTGTGTAACCTGCATAACTTTTGTGTGTCTCCTCTGGCAGAAGTATTGTGTAACCAAAGGCTACATGGCTTTTGTGTGCCTCTTCTGGCCGTAGTACTGTTGAACCAAAGACTGCATGGCTTTTGTGTGTCTCTTCTGGCCATAGCAATGTGTAACTAAAGGCTGCATGGCTTTTGTGCATCACTTCTGGCTGCAGTACTGTGTGACCAAAGTCTGCGTGGCTTTTGTGTGTGTTTCCTGGCCATAGTATTGTGTAACCAAAGGCTGCATGGCAAGACTCTGCAAGCTTAGAAAGTCTGTTTACTACTTGTATGACAGCGACAGGTTCTGCTCCTGAATGTATAACTAAAAAAACTTGTACACATTTGCACAAAACATTTGCTTACTGCCCTGAAACAGACAAAAATGTGCATAACAGCACTGTAAACAGTGTACAGGAAGAAAACAGGATAATTTTTAACAATTGTATTCAATAAAATTTTCTTACTGCACTATATGTTTGTTTTTTTTCCCTTAAATGACCAAAAAATGTATTGCGTACATGTATACTATATATATATATATATATATATATATATATATATATATATATATATACAGACGGTTTACTATTAAAATGTCGAACGGCACTACGTCGACTGTACTATAGTCGAACACGGAAGTTCGAAAATAGTAATGTCGTCAAAAAAAAATCTAGGAATGGTTTTAACATGGGTCGAGGTAGGTGTTCAGTATTATTCAGAACTACAAACATCTCCCCTACCTCGACCCATGTTAAAACACAGTCCTAGATTGTTTTTTGTCGTCGACATTACTATTTTCGAACTTCCGTGTTCGACTATAGTACAGTCGATGTAGTGCCGTTCGACATTTCAATAGTAAAGCTATACACATATATATATATATATATATATATATATATATATATATATATATATATATATATATATATATATATATATATATATATATATATCTATATATACATACATATATATACATACATATATATATATATATATATATATACACACACACACACACACACACACACACACACACACACACACACACACACACACACACACACACACACACACATTTATTTATTTACATTTGTTGACCGGGAGAGTCCGACTGGACACAGGTCCGTTTTCAGCAGAGGCCCGGGGAGAAAAGCTCCACATTAAGTATTACTTACATTATACAGTTAAAAACATAGCATTTAAAATACAGACATTAGTCCAGCTGAGCACGTAAGACACGAATAAAACATAGATGTAAAACAACTGTAGAACATAGTACAGTTTAAAAATATGGTGACATATACTAAACATGGTTACAAATGTAGATGAGATATATATATATATATACACATATATGCCATAACTTCTTCAGCAAAATTCAATTCTCAAAATCAAATAACAGTCTGCTTTTCCCACTACATTACCTGCATATATGCTTACCATAACTTTTTAATTAATATATTTATTTGTTTATATATATATAAAACAAGAAAAACAAATGGCTCACATAGTATTTTGCATAAATAATGGGTATCTAAGTAAAAATTCAAACTCAGTTTCCAAACATATAAGTTGAGGTTTAATAGGCATAAACTAAATGCAAAAAATGGTTAAGTACTTTCAGTCCTAAATATCAACAGGATTTCATCAGAACCATATTCCATGCATTTGAATCAGTTTAAATAGCTTGTTAAACAAATCACATGACATAAAATATCCAATGATAGTCAAACAAATTACTATTAATACTATCTATACAGTGTGAAAAAAAAAAAAAAAATATATATATATATATATATATATATATATATATATATATATATATATATATATATATATATATAGATACATACAAAATTTATGTAGAAAATACCATCAAGGGGTTATTAAAATGACGTGTAAATAAATAGGTTATTAAAATGACGTGTAAATAAATATATAACCATATTTGTTTAAAAATTGCCTAAGTACATTTTAAAATTTCATCATAATCTGGCAGCTATAGATTTGAGTATAGGGACAATAGAAACATGTTCATTTAAGCACTGATTGTTAGATGCAGTCATTCTGAGCTGCCAGACAGAGTTTTTACTTGGATTCCCGTTATTTATAATAGACAGTATGTGAGCCTTTTGATTTTCGTTTTGTTTATTGGTCTGCGGCTGCACAGTCACACGCTATAAGTGTTGGGTGCTTCTTGTTTATATACATATTTTACAAAAACATGTTCATTTTCCATTGTATGACAGGCTAATGAATTGCATCCTGTGGCCTAAAGGCAACATGCAGCTGTCTCAGGTATAAGCTAGGCTAACTTCTTTAAAAGCAAGTTTGACCATAGTAAAGTATCTGGTAAATCTTACTCTCCAGTACCACATACTTATATAAATTGCTCCTCACACACAGCCAGTTCCAGCCAAAGATAACCCTTTGGACACCCGCAGTCTGTTTCTTAACCCAGTCAGGCAACATGGTCTCTGAGCTGTAATGGATAGCATGTTTCACTCACCTCCCACCCTTATCCCTAACCGCACTGCCCTCCATGTAATTTTTTAGCAGCTGTGACGATTGGGGAGAGATGGGCGAAGGCTGCCAGCCTAGTCAAAAAGAATTTGATATATAATTCTGGCATCTGTAAATAAATGTAAAATACAGGCATGTTTTCTTGAGTGTAAAAGAACACTGTGAAATGTGGAACTGCAAAATATGTGACAACATTGCACTCTACTGGCCCAGTGAAGCATGTGGTGACCCTTCATGTTAGAATTTGGCTCCAGTGCATATGGATGAAGGTTTCATGCCCATTGTTTTAAGGCTAAAGTTTATGTCCAGAATTTACATGTGGATGGTACGTTACTGCTCTGGTTTCTGTTAGAATATACATGTGAAATGTCTTCTATTGTAAGTTTCTGAGCATGTGTTAGATTGCTAAATAATGCAGTTTTGTTTGCCTGGAAAAACCTAAGTGTCAACATGATGTAATTTGGGGAGGGACCCAGCAGACATGTTTGTTAGTAATGTTTAAATACTGTTTCTCACAAGAGACTGAGAGCATTTTGATCTTGGATATCTAACTCAGCACTCTGCCTAAGCTCACATGTAAGTTTTAGCACTGTGATTTCTTGTAGGAATAGTTAAATCTAGTAAAGATTAATTAGGTATTTTTCTTTGAAATCAGACCTGTCCTACTGTATTATTTTAAGTTTCTGTGTGATCTCTGAACTCTTAGATATCTCTGTGGTGTAGTAGTTTTGTCTTGTGTTTTAATTATTTATTATTAAATATTTTTAAAACCTTCTACCTGTGGCTGGTTTATGTAGAGATACATTGAGCTTTAGAGTACATTATATATTTATAGAGTTTACTGTCTAAGCCCTTCCAATATGCCTAGACTGAATAGTCACATTACCACTGGAAAATAATATTGCACAGTAATACTTGGACACCCTTTTAAGGGCCTTTTAGTAGCTGATATTATTACCTGGGTGGTGGCAGGGATTACTACCATATGTTCTGGTAAAGGAGCACAGCTGGAGAATCTGTCAGCCTTTCCCAGGAGTGTCTGTGAAGTTGTATAAATACTTATCTCAAAGTGTGTGTGTGGTGTGTCAGCTACCTGGCAGGGACATGAAGCACTGGTTGGACAGAGAGGGTACTGGAGGTTTTAGCTTGCCCAGCTAGGCTGAGATTTGGACTGTATAGCTGTGCCAGTGGGGTGTCTTATTGGGGACCTGGTAAACAAGGGAGCGATGAGCCCCAGACTGACTGTGATCTCTGTGGGCACTTAAGGGAAATTGTACTTTACTGTGTGTATTAGTTATCCTTTCCTCTCTTCTAGGAGACGACCTCCCTAGTGTTAGCGGTGAGGATTGAGGCTCATTGAATGCTGGGCCAGGGCATGGTCATCACAAGTGTTTGGCAGTGGTGGGATCTACTTTACATACTAACTGGATTGTAGTGGTGTGGGTAGAGCGAATTCCTGTAGCTTATATACGGTGATCTCTGAAAGTGTTTCGTACTCTGAAACAGTCACGCAGTGTATACTCAGAGTTCAGATCACAGTTGTTTTATTTCTTTTGTTAGCTTAATGTTAGTCAGGGTGAGCAGGCAGTATGTCAGCAGAGGAGTATGGAAAGCTGACAAGGAGCCAGCTGGCGGAGATGTGCCAGGCTAGGGGACTGGTGCATGGAAATCTGACTAAAGCAGACCTGATTGCAGTCTTGGTTACAGCTGCATCACAAAACAGTGGCCTGGAGGACAATCAGACTGACAGTGGAGATACAATATCCTTGGAGAATGGACAGCTCAACCTTTCTGCAGTGGACTAAAAATCTAGCTGGAGCTAAAGAGACTTGATTTGGTGGCCAGGCGTATGGAACTAGAAGCAGCCGAGAAAATGAGGAGTCTACAAGCTGAGGAAAATGAATGGCAGAGGAGGCATGAGAGGGAAATGCTGACTCTTCACCAGAGTCATGGAGGTAATGGGGAAGGGAGTAACCGGACCTCAGAAGCACAAAAGGTCAGTAAATTTCTTCCACAGTTTAAAGAGAGGGATAACTTTGATAGCTTCATTCATATGTTTGAGCGGGTATGTAAACATTATGAAGTTGACCAAGGGCTCTGGGTACAGTTCCTGACCCCCTTACTCCATGGTAAAGCTGTAACTCCTTTAGCAAAAATGCATGACACTGACTGTTTTGATTATACTGCTGTAAAAAGACACTTGTTGGAATGTTTTACGCTAACACCTGAAATGTATAGGAAAAGGTTTCGTGAGCATAGACGCAAGGCAGATGAAAATGTATGTGAATATGCTGCTGAACCTTATTTTCATAGCTGGGTGAGTGGATGTCAGGTCACCACTTTTGAAGGGCTGGCAGACCTTTTGGTAAGAGAACAAGCCCTTAGCACTTTGCCTGAAGATATGAGGATCTGGTTAGCTGATAGACAGTGTGCTATTTCAGAGGAGCTGGGGAAAAAGGGAGACCTATACCTAGCAAGCAAGGCAGCCCTGCACAGGAAGGGGACTCCCAGTACTGCTCATGGGTCTAAAGGAACCCATGGTGGGCAGCAAAGATTGCCCCAACAGAATCCGCCAGTAGGAGGGGAAGCCACTAGTCCAGGTACACGTCTAGGAGCTAGAATTAAATGTTTTGAATGCAACCAGTGGGGCCATGTGGCATACAGATGTCCATGGAGGCAAGGTGGGGAACAAAAGGTGAGGGAGCCAGTAAGTGGGAAAGACAAAAATGCCAACAGTGGGTTGTCTTGGGACAACAGGGGTATGGAACTACCATCCTGCAGATGTCCTAAGAGGAAAGGATTTGTATGAGGCAGTACTATGTATTCATGCAGTTACACGCAGTGAGGCTAGGAGACAAGCATGTGGGTCTGGTAGCCTGGGGGAGACCCAGACAGACTGCACACTTGTAGCCAGGACTCCTGAGGTGGTTACTTCAGGGAGGGAGCTGCTCAGTAGCAGTGAGACTGAATGTGAGCCACGGCTGCTTGTGGGTACTGATGTTCCCTTGGAGAGGGTAACTGCAAAGGTAGAGGTGAGTAGTAGTAGTACCCAGGCTGACAGTGAGGCACAACTGTCAGAGGATGCCAGACTTCCTGTGGAAGGGGAGCTGGGAAGGGTTACAAGGAGAGACTTGAGGCAGGCTCAGCTCTCAGACCCTACATTGCAAGGCCTGAGGCAGGTAGCTAGGGAGGCACCTGATTCTAAATTTATAGAGTTTATTGTCTAAACCCTTCCAATAAGCTTAGACTGAATAGTCACATTACCACTGGATAATAATATTGCACAGTAATACTTGCTGCGGTAGCGTTTTCGCCTCACAGTAAAATGCTGTCCGGTTCTATTCTCAGCTAGAGCATCTTCTGTGTGGAGACATGCGTGAATGGGCATACCTTCGTTGAAGGTTGTGCATCAGGGCTGGTAACTCAGCACGTAAAAATCAACTACCAATCATTAGCGGACCAGAGTTCCACTGTGGCGACCCCTAACCGGGAAAAGCCAAAAGACACAACAATACTTGGACACCCTTTTAAGGGCCTTTTAGTAGCTGATATTATTACCTGGGTGGTGGCAGGGATTACGACCATATGGTCTGGGTAAAGGAGCACAGCTGGAGAATCTGTGTTAGCCTTTCCCAGGAGTGTCTGTGAAGTTGTATAAATACTTATCTCAAAGTGTGTGTGCGGTTTGTCAGCTACTTGGCAGGGACACAAAGCACTGGTTGGACAGAGAGGCTACTGCAGGTTTTAGCTTGCCCAGCTAGGCTGAGATCTGTACCCTATAGCTGTGCCAGTGGGGAGTATTATTGGGGACCTGGTGAGCAAGGGAGCGATCAGCCGCAGACTGATTGTGATCTCTGTGTGCACTTAAGGGAAATTGTACTTTATTGTGTGTATTAGTTATCCTTTCCTCTCTTCTAGGAGACGACCTCCCTGGTTTTAGTGGTGAGGATTGAGGCTCCTTGATTGCTGGGCCAGGGCACGGTCGTCACAGCAGCCATTTATCCTGTTTCACATTTCAAGGTGCTAACACTTATCTGCATGCAGTAAAGTAAATAAAAAATAAATAAAATTAAGGGCTTTACTAGAAAGGCTCACCCAGACTTTGCTACACTGTGCTGTGAGGGAAAGGTTAGTTTGCTTTTTATTTGTTGCATTTTGTATTACTTTATTGCCTTTTTCTATTTTGAATACTGTGATTTGTTTTCTTTACCTTGTGGTTTACTTGTATTCTGCTTTTAACTGCATATTAAAACTTGAAAAGAGACCATAGCTCTGTCTCTTGTGAGTCAGGCAGAATTTTTCCCCACTCTCCCACTCGGTCTGCTGTGTTCTTAAACACCACTGTCTTTCTAGTTACCTCCCCCTTATGTTAATTTGACCATATATCTCATTTCCTCTCTGCTTTTACTGGCTTGTGTGAGTAAGCGCACAATTATCATTTTGTGAAATCACTCCCCTTCAACTATTTAAATTTATTGGCCATCCTACTGTATTCCATAGTACCAGAATACAAATGTGACCACCCCCTTTCAATCTATCTTGCTGTTTTAAAAATAGTGACTCTATACTAAAACTTAACTTTTTAGACAGGTAAAAAAGAAGTTATGTACTCACCATAACGTTCCATGTGAGTTGTTCCATCTCACCTTCATTCTTCACTGATGGGTTCGGAGCCGATCCTCGGCTCTGACACAGCCGACTAGCAAGCTCAAAGTTCTCCAGTAGCTCGAGACCCAACCCCTTATCCCACAATGCACTGCTCAGATCTTGTTTGCTGCATACCATATAGAAGTACAATAATTATTCTGCCTAGGAATGAAGACACATTGAAAAACCAGGATGAAGACAGCCTCCAGGTCAACTGCCAGTCGGGAGGGGGAAGGAGGGAGGGACGTGAGAATGAAGGCAAGATGGAACAACTCACATGGAACATTATGGTGAGTACATAACTTCTTTATATGAAGTTGTTCAATCTCACCTTTCATTCTTCACTGATGGGTAGCGTCCCTAGCAACCTGATCTTCAGAACCATAGAACCCAATGAAGCCCTGTCCCTGGAGGCCTTATCCACTTTGTAATGAGTTATAAAAGTGTGAGATTTAGACCATGTGGCTGCTGCACATATGTTGTTCAAAGGTAATTTGGCTTGAAAAGCTGAAGAGGTAGAAACTGCTCTTGTTGAATGAGCCTTTAACTTACTAGACAAGGGCATGTTATGACAAGAATATGTGTAAGTGATACAATACGACAGCCACTTAGACAAGGTTGTTTTGGCATCTGGTTTACCTTTCCTGGCCTCAGAAAAAGACACAAAAAGCTGATCTGATTTCCTAATGTCTTTTGTTCTGTCTAAATAAAATCTAAGTTGTCTGTGAACATCAAGTTTGTGCAACATATATTCCAATTTGTTGGTGTGATTAGGGAAGAAAAGGGGCAACTTATTGACTTGACTGATGTTAATCTCAGAACATACTTTAGGCAAAAAGGATGGATTTGTCCTGAGAGATATTCTATCATCATGAAAGACCATATAAGGAGGCTTGATGGATAGGGCTTGGAGCTCTGACACTCTGCGGGCTGAAGTGATGGCTACTAGGAAGATAGTTTTCCACGATATACATTTTAGTTCACAAGATGATGCAGGCTCAAAAGGAGGAAGAATGATGCGAGATAACATACAATTCAAATTCCAGGGAGAATAAGGTGTCGTCACTGGAGGCCTCATGTGAAAAGAACCTTTTAGAAAAGCCTTAGACAATTGGTGAGCCATAATATTCAATCCATCGATCCCTAGATGGAAATTAGATATAGCAGCTAATTGTACTCACACTGTAGCAGCCGCTGCTCCTTTGTGAAAAATTCTGTCAGGAATTGTAAAATAGTTATAGTAGTAAAAGATATAAAATTGAAATATAAAACTTGCTGAAAGTTGAAAACTCCCAATAAAGTCTCGAGCAATGCTGAAAACCAAGAGATCTATGCCGTGTCAAACTAGATCTGAGGTAATTCCTGAAGTGCATTGTGGGATAAGCTACTGGAGAACTTTGAGCTTGCTAGTCGGCTGTGTCGGAGCCGAGGATCGGCTCTGAACCCATGAATGAAGAATGAACAGCGAGATTGAACAACTTCACATCTTAAGTTACCTAATTTCACATCTAACTCCTCTAGTGCACACTGCAGTGTTTAGGATAAACCATTTTTTTCATCTTACCTTTAAGCAACCCTGTGACTAGCACTTGCTCTAAAACCTGCTGGAAAGCACTAGGAAGTCTTAAACTGATACAAGCACTCAACTCTCCTTGTTAATAAGGAGAAATTAACCGTAGGCACTAAACAGACTATAATTGCAAAGTACCTTGCTAAGGTAAGGGAAAACAGCTCTTGTACTTTGCAAAAAAAAAGCACCAAACCAGGCATGTCCAATGGTCAGCTTCCGGTGATTTTTCCTGTCCACCTGGTGAATCTGGGCATACTGGGGCAATGCAGCAATTGCCACATGTACACAGACAACCCTCTACTCCTACCACCCAACACTACAACCTGCGAGAAATTCACTTACATAGCCAAACTGGAAGCAAAGCTCTCTCCACCCAAGATTGTGCTATACAGTCAAGAGAAGAAGGGCAACACCCACACTACACCTCAAGCAACACATATCCCTTCTAAACCCACAACACCAACACCCTCACATAGCAACACAAACCCCTCATATGGGAAGGCCCTTAACAGTAACCTGCCCAAGCAACAAGGACCTCCGAAGCTGAAACGCAAACAAACACCAATCATAACCAAAGTGCCACATAGCTGACAACATCAGTGTGCCACCGAACAACAGCCCCTAAGGCAAGACAACATACCCAACACTTCAGTGTGCCTGACTATAGAGTCACCTATGACTAATGTTCCACTCACAAGGCTGAACAAGGAGAAAATTACAGTCAGCTGCCTGTCAGGTGCCAGGATCCACCACACAATGCATGCACTCAAGTCACTCCACAAAAAGTACAAATATGACTCCACTATCCATGTTGGAGTGAATGACTTGAGACGCACCTCCCTGGACTACATGAAAAGAGACATGGAATAACTCTCGTATCATGTGGCCCAGGCAGGTATGACCCTAGCCCTGAGTAGCATCCGGACTTCGCCCAGAATGATACCACAGTATAAGGACAAAATGATTGACTTCAACAATTGGCTAAGCTGCAGGTGTCATTCAAAGGGGATCCAGTATCTGTCTGCCTGGGACGACATGATCGAGAGACCACAATGCTTTGCCAGAGATGGTCTGCACCTGTTGCCCCTCGGATTCAGGTTACGAGCTAAGGCTCTTTCCACCCCTATAGTGCCTTTTTTAGGCAAAGTTCAAAGAACAAAACCACCACCGTAACAGGTGCAAGCATTCAAAATATGAAGGTAATGCTACTCAATGCTAGAAGTCTAAACCTCAAAATGTACTCTCTTGAGGCACTTCTAAAAATGGAGAACATTGACATCTCTGCAGTAACTGAGACCTGGTTCAAGGCTACAGAGAGCACCCCTGCAATACCAGGCTACAACCCTTACCACACCTTTCGGCCACCAAACCAGGACCGAAACACTAAAGGTGGAAGAGTGTCCATATTCACCAAGGATATTCACACCACCAGGCTAGTTGCCCAACACAATGCGTCTGAAATTCTCCAGGTAAAACTAACACTAGATAAGACTGCACCTTTCTAATCATACTGGAAAATATTAAGATACAAACAAACACCCTAATACTGGGTGATTTCATCTACCCTGCTATTAACTGGGAAAATTACTTGTGTACCAGCACTTTTGCCCAACGGTTCTTGGAAGTCATAAATTCCAATGCCCTGGATCAACTAATCCACAGTCCCACCAGGGGTTCCAATATCCTAGACCTGGCTATTACCAACATGGGAAATCGATGATCCATGCCTATGGTCACCCCCTCGTTGGTCAGGTCTGACCATAAGCTAATCACCCTTGACATCCACATCCCTCCCCCAGCCCCCAGTAAGGAAACCTCAGTAAAAAACTTCTCCAAAGCAACTTCATGCTACTCAAGTCAGAAGTGACAAACTTCATGACACCCATGCAGACGGGAACTGAAAGTTCAACTGCTGAATCCTATACAAAGGCACTGTACGAGCACATCCACTCGTGCATGAATCGTGCCATCCCAAATAGAACCAAGACGTTCTCCTCCAAAAACAGGAAGCCAATCTGGTGGTCCCCTGCCATAAACAAGCTTTACAACAAAAGGAAGAAACTGTTGCAGAAAAGAGGAAAATCCCAGGATGCAAAAAACTCCCTTACCAGCCTCAGTAATAAGCTGAGATCTCTCATAAAATCCTCCAAAGCTAGTTACAAAAATAAAATTGCCAAAGATTCCAAAGACAACCACAAGGCATTTTATAGCTATATCAAGAATCTAAATGTCAGTGCTCAGATCTGCTCTGAGCTACAACAGAATGGCATTAAATATACTGATCCCAAGGATATTGCCAATATCCTGGCAGATTGATTCAGTGCCAATTTCACCCCCCTCTCACCCCCTAAAAGGCCCATCTCAATACCAAAAGATTGCCAAATTCTGGTAATAACAGCCACACAAGTAAAAAGCGCACTCTTCAAAGCTAAGAATACAGCATCCCCGGCTGTGTACTCCAAGAACTACAAAATGAACTGGCACCTCACCTAAGTGTCATGTTCAATCACAGCTGCATCTCAGGCTTTCTGCCCACTGAGTGGTGCACAGCTACAGTTATCCCACTCCACAAGGAGGGATCCACCTTGGATCCCGGGAACTACTGTCCCATCGGTCTGATGAGCCTGATCTGCAAGGGCATGGAACGCATTATCATGGAACTTATAAACAAAGACATTGGCAACCTTCAAACACTGGACCCCACCCAGTTTGGGTTTGTGAAGGTCCGGTCTTGTCCCCTCAACCTGACTTCTATGAATCAGTCTCCAGAGCTGTGGACAAGGGGAAGGTGGTCCACACAGCCTATCTGGACCTTGCCAAGGCCTTCAACACCATCCCTCACTCTGGAATCATAGACAAACTTACTAAGCTGGGCATTAATCCCTATGTCACATGATGGGTTGCCAACAGGCTTACTGACAGAACCCACACCGTAAAAGTAGCCAACTCCAAATCCAGCTCCAGACAAGTGGAGTACCTCTGGGTTCAGTCCTGGGACCGCTCTTGTTTGCCATCTACTTAGCCAACACTAAGGGACTCTGGCGAACAAAGTTTGCAGATGACTGAAAAACTGGGAGCCATTACTGAATCCCCAAATGATGTGGATATTCTACAAAAGGGCCTTACAGAAACAGATGCTTGGTGTCAGAGTCATGGGTTCAAGCTCAATGCCAAAATATGTACAGTTATCCCCTTTGGGAAAAAAACAAGTACGCATGAATTACCACATAGGCGGCAGTATACTAAACACCAAAAGTGTGATAAGAGACTTAGGGACACAGGTGGACAGTGGTCTCACCTTCAATAACCACACTGCCACAACAGTCAGGAAATCCTTCTATGTGGCACACCTCATCACTAAGGGCTTTTCATTCAGGAAAAAAGGAGGTTATTGTCCCACTGTACTCATCCCTCATTAGACCCATTATAGAATACAATGACCTGTTTGGTATGTACCTCTTAAGGCATCTGCAGCAACTGGAAAGGCCACAGAAATACCTCACTAAAAGAATCACAGGCCTAAAGCAGATGCTCTATGCTGACCATCTAAAAAAACTGCACCTATACTCTGTCGCATATCGTCTACTCGAGGTGATCTCTGCTTTACATACAAGGCCATGTCAAACCCAGAGCTGTTGGACATGCTACACTTAAAGAAATCCCAATCCCTCAGAGACACACGCTCCAGGGATCTAAACCTTGCCATCACAATGAACAAAACATGCTGGAGGGATAGGTTCCTGACCCAGAGACTCCACAGACTCTGGAATAGACTGCCCATACATGTCAAGCAGAGCACCTCCTTGGCCCTCTTCAAAAGGAATCTTGATGATTGGATGGGAGATAGGAAATTCACCCCGGGGATCACATCATTCGCCCTGCTAGACAGGAGTCCATGGAAGTAAATGCTATGGGAAGAAATAGACAGGGAATTGTTATGGCTAAGCTTGTATAGGCCCTAGGGCTGATAGACCAGTACCAATCCATGAACATATGAACCTATTAACCTATAAGGCAAAGCAAAACACACATAAGCAGATAATGTCATGATAGCTCTCACATAAAAACACAAACCACACACCCACCTTCGCGGAAGGTCTCAACAGAAATTTACCCAAACAGTAGAGACCTCCAAGACAGAAACGCACTTGACCACCACAACATAACACAAACTACAGGACACATAGCTCAGCTCCACAGTATGACTCTCAACCTAAGCGCTAAGGCTAAACACCTTGCACAATACACTAATCATAGGTGACTCAATAGTAAGGCACACAGATGTCCCACTCGGAAGGTTGAATAAGGAGAAGGTAACAGTCAGCTATCTATCAGGTGCCAGAATCTGATACATAATACATGCACAGAGGTCACTCCACAACAAGTACAAGTATGACTCTGTCATTATCCATGTGGGTGTGAATGACCTGAGACACACCTCCCTGGACTACATGAAAAGAGACATGGTGGAGCTTTCAGATTATGTGGCCCAGGCAGGTATGACACTAGCCCTGAGCACTATCCTACCATCACCCAGAATGATACCGCAGTACAAACAAAAAATGATTGACTTTAACAATTGGCTAAGTTTCTGGTGTCATTCTAGGGGGATCTAGTATCTGTCTGCTTGGGATGACATGATTGACAGACCTGAATGCTTTGCCACAGATGGTCTGCATCTGTCATCCCTGAGTTTCCGGGTACTGGCTAAGGTTCTTGCCACCCCTATAGTGCCTTTTTTAGGCGGTGTTCCAAAGACCAAATTACCACCGTAACAGCTATAAATAAATGCAATCTGAGGGGTATGCTGCTCAATGCTAGAAGTCTAAATCTCAATATGCACTCACTCGAAGCACTCCTCAAAATGGAGAACATCAACATTTGTGCTGTAATGGAGACCTGGTTTAAAGCAGCAGAAAGCACCTCTGCACTACCAGGCTATAACTAATTCCATACCTTTCAGCCCCAAAACATGGACTAAAGCTCCAAAGGTGATGGTGTCTCCATATTTATAACGGATATGCACACCTCCAGACTAGTAGCCCAGCATAACGCAACTGAGATACTTCAAGTACAACTAACATTGGGTAAGATGGCGATCCAGGTCATAACCTGCTATAGGTCCCCAACCATGTCCCTAGACTCTCACTCCATGTTCCTAAGCAGCCTGGAATCTATGAAGGTCCAACCCAACACTCTCATACTAGGAGACTTCAACTACCCCTCCATCAACTAGGAAAACTACTCAGGCGCCAATACACTGGCCCAACACTTGCTGGAATTCATTGATTCGAATGCCCTGGAACAGCTCATCCTGACCCCCACTAGAGGAAGCAACATCCTTGACCTGGTTATTACTAACATGAGCAACCGTTGCTCTATACCAATAGTCAATCCCTCACTGGTCAGATCCGACCATAAACTAATCACCATGGAAATCCACATCTCACTCACACCCCCTGCAAAGGTAACCACCTTGAAAAACTTCTCCAAAGTTCATGTTGGACTCCTAAAAACAGAGGTGGCTAACTTCACGGCACCCATGCCAATGGAAAACAGCTGCATGACTGCCGAATCATACTCCAATGCACTGTACGAACATGTACATAAATGCATGGAACTAGCTATGCCCAACAGAACCAAGATGCTCTCCTCCAAAAAAAGAAGCCAATCTGGTGGTCCTCTGTCATTAATAAACTCTACAACAAAAGGAAGAAACTGTTGCAGAAAAAGGTGAAGTCCCAAGACTGGAAAAACTCCCTTATTAGCCTCAACAAAAAGTTGAGATCCCTCATCAAATCCCCTAAAGCCAGCTAGAAAGGCAGCATTGTGGCAGACACTAAAAACAATCACAAAGCCTTCTATAGTTATACCAAGAACCTCCACGGCAATACCCAGATTTGCTCTGAGTTACTGCACAATGCTACCTCCTATACTGAGCCAAAAGATATTGCCAACATACTGGCCAACAGATTTAGTGCCAACTTTACCCCTCTCTTCCCCCCCTAAAGGACCAATCACAATACCGGAAGAATGCCAGGCATCCAGCATTACTGCATCACAGGTTAAAGCTGCATTGTCCAAGGCCAAGAATATAGCTTCCATGGGGCCATAATATATCCCTGGCACCACATCTGTGTGCCCTGTTCGGTCACAGCCTCACCTCAGGCTTTGTACCTACTGAATGGTGCACTGCTACAGTCATCCCTCTCCATAAAAGGGGAGCGACTACAGACCCTGGGAATTATCGCCCCATTAGAGTGACAAGGCTGATATGTAAAGCTATGGAGCGCATAATCATGGACCTGACTAACAAAGATACAGGAAATCTCCAAACTCTGCACCCCACGCAGTTTGATTTTGTGAAAGGGAGATCATGCCTGCTCAACCTTGTTGACTTCTTTGAGTCAGTCACCAGGGCTGTGGATGAAGGTAAAGTAATGCATACAGTCTACCTTGATCTGGCCAAGGCCTCTGATACCATTCCTCACTTGGGAATTATTGATAAACTCACCAAACTGGGCATCAACCCCTATATATCACTAGGTGGGTTGCAAATTGGCACACAGATAGAACACACAGTGTGAAAGCAGTGAACTCCAAGTCAGACTGCCGACCAGTCACAAGTGGAGTCCCACAGGGATCGGTCTTGGGTCCTCTCCTGTTCGGCATCTACTTTTCAGAAGTCCAGACCAACACAAAGGGATTCTGGCTAACCAAGTTTGCAGACGACTGCAAGCTGGGAGCCATTATTAACTCCCCAAGAGATGCAGGCATCCCACAGAAAGGCCTTAATCTTAATGCCAAAAAATGTGTCATCATCCTCTTTGGTAAAAACTCAGTTCCCACTAATTACTATATCAATGGGAGCCCACTGAACACTGAAGGTGTTACAAGAGATCTGTGGATGCAGGTTAACAGCAACCTCTCGTTCAACCACCATATTGCCACTGTGGTCAGAAAGTCCTTCTATGTGGCACATCTCATTACCATGGGTTTTGCATCCAGGAAGAAAGAGGTCATCATCTCTCTCTACTCTTCCCTCATTAGACCAATCATCGAGTATAATGCCTCATTTGGCATGTAACTCACTAGACACCTGCAACAGCTGGAGAGGCCACAGAAGTACCTCACAAAGAGGATCCTAGGCATTAAACACATGTCCTAAAAGGACAGACTCAAAACACTCCGGCTATTCTCTGTCTCATATCGCCTACTTAGAGGTGATCTCTGCTTAACTTACAAAGCCATGTCTGACCCAGCTCTGTTAGAAATGTTACATCTAAAGAAATCCCAATCCCTTCGCACTGCATGCTCCAGAGAACTCAACCTCATCACCACAATCAAAAGGACATGCTGGAGGGACAGGTTCCTCACCCAGAGACTGCCCATGCTCTGGAATAGACTTCCCATACATGTCAAGCAAAGTACCTCACTGTCCCTCTTCAAGAGAAATCTTGATGAGTGGATGGGTAATAGAAAGTTCACGCCGAGGATCACTCTAGTGGCTCTACTTGATAGTGGCACTGGGAAATAACGTCGGGCAGTACGATGCCAGGGCACTTCTATGGGCTAGGCTTGTAAAGGCTCCAGGGCTATTAGCCTAGTACACACCTATGAACCTATGATACAAGCATATCTAAACAGAAAACCCCATCTTATTTGTAAGCTAGTAATTAGTAAGCTAACTGAATGCCATTCATATAGAAATTTAACATACTACTACAATTGGCTATACTCTTTCTAAGAGGCATGTATATAACAAAGCTACATTTTTCTCCAAGAAATATGACAATAACAACAAAAAACTCAATTATACTTAAAATAACTTTCCTATTGCAGTTTACCCATGGTGGTAAAAAACACACAGCACATGGCCCATGGAGTTCACAAAAGGAATTGGAGTAGTTCAGTTACCTAGAGTTAGAATAGTTGCTACCCCAGCTTTAAACTAAGTACTAAAATAAAACCATTCCTACTCTACACTAGTCACTTTGTCTCACATACATGCCACATAAAAGCACACACCTTCTTGAATCTGAAGCTCAAAGACCATTGGAATTAATAGACTAATTTCAAAACTATAGTATTGCCTTTGCAACAATGTAAAATTCTACAGAAAGTACACTGGTTCGAATTTACTAATACAACAAGGTAATAAACCCAGAAAAGAATAAACTGTCGAGATGTAAGATGAAACACACGATGATGATAGCGTAGTCAGTAGTTTAATACCCGCTTTCGTAAAAAAACTTCATCAGAATACAAAATAACCACAATTCAATGCACTTAAATAACCAAATAATTAACAAACAAATTACTTAATTAAAATCAATCAAACTTTCTTAAAAAGACATTCACTTTAAAAAAACTCAAATGAATCAAGTCCCTTGTTCACTTGTAATTTTCTATGTTTTAAAAAACATTTAATGTTAATGTAATCATTTAAACCAGGGAACTTGTCCGCTTGAAGTTTTATCTGCCACATGGTCTCACGCTGTTCTAAAAAATTCTTATAATCACCAGCTCTGAGATCAGAATGGACAACTTCTAAAACTGAAAACAAGAATTTTTTGTATCTGTTGCAAGTTTTCGTGTGTTTGTAAAGGGTGTTATTCTCATCTTTGGTTTTAATACTATAAAGATGCTCTCTGATTCTAGTGTTTAAACAACGAGTTGTCATACCAACATAGTATGCAGAGCAACCTGAACATTTACTAATATAAACCACCCCCTTTGTTTTACAATCAGCATAACCAGGTACTTTGAAGGTATTATCAATGGTGTCTATTTTGATATAAGGACCCTCTGAAATAAATCGACACATGTTGCAACTATGGCAAACATGCATTCCAATCTTATTAGTGTTAACATTTGAAACAACCGACATTTTGTTTTCTAAAATTCCTTTTAAGTTGTAACGATTCCTAAAGACAAATTTTGGACCTTCACCTAAGGTCCTTCTTATCTCTTCATTACCATTAATGATTTTCCAGTTGTCAACAACAATCTGTCTGATCAAAGGGCCATCAGAACTGGTCTCAAGGGAACACAAGGTGAACTTTTTACAGTTTTGCACCAAGAATTGGAACAACATACGGCTGAGGTAATTAGTCGCAAACGGGTCAAACTAACCCGCGATTCAATTGCCTACGACAGCGGGACAGCATATGATAACTTTGCTAATAAAAATAATCAAAAGGCACCGAGAGGTGAAACGAATTACCGCTATTTTTCTAACCAGCAGACCACCCGAGCCCTTAGTCGTTCAACAGTTAGTTCCAAGACCATGTGGCAGATAAAACTTCAAGCGGACAAGTTCCCTGGTTTAAATGATTACATTAACATTAAATGTTTTTTAAAACATAGAAAATTACAAGTGAACAAGGGACTTGATTCATTTGAGTTTTTTTTAAAGTGAATGTCTTTTTAAGAAAGTTTGATTGATTTTAATTAAGTAATTTGTTTGTTAATTATTTGGTTATTTAAGTGCATTGAATTGTGGTTATTTTGTATTCTGATGAAGTTTTTGCGGTATTAAACTACTGACTACGCTATCATCATCGTGTGTTTCATCTTACATCTCGACAGTTTATTCTTTTCTCAGTTCATTTACATTTGGCGTGTTTTTACTTGGCTTCCTTTTGTGCCATGTCTGAGGTGAGAGATGACGAATTTTTGGATTTAACAGTACATGCTACGCCGAACTCGGCGGCTACCACTTTAAGTGAGTTATTAACAACTACATTATTAGATATTAAGAGTTCTCTGAAGATTCTGGTGTCGAGGGCCAACCAGAACGAACGTTCCCATGTGACTAAACAACGTTCGGAAGAGGAATTGAGTCCGAACACATCTTTTTTTGAACTAAACACTGTCATTGAAACAGAAGACAAACGTGAGAGGGATTATTGCCAGGCTGCGGCGTCTCGTTCACGGGAGAAGTCTTCTTTGGATTACCATCCTGGTTACAAAACGGTGCAAGTTTTTCTCAATGAAGTTCGAAATCCATTTGGCAATCCAGGTAAAGAACATCGGGGATTAAATTATATTGATATCAATAACAAACGCAATTTGCTTGTAAGGTTGTTAAAAAGACATCGTTCCTTAGACTTGGAAAATAGTTATTTTAGACATTGCATTGACTTGGGGATAGTTCCTAAGGGTCTTAGATTTTTCAAATGCCCCAATGGGGTTACTAAGGCCTCATCTTTTTTCAAGACTTTAATTAACTTTTTCAACACTGCTGGTATTAATTTTTTAAGTCTACTTGTTGACAATAATACTGAAAAAATGGGAGAACTGAAAGTTGAAATCATGCAATTGGAGAGCGAACTTAAAGAATTGTTGGGTGAAACTAAGGCGGGTGAACTTTTTACAGTTTTGCACCAAGAATTGGAACAACATACGGCTGAGGTAATTAGTCGCAAACGGGTCAAACTAACCCGCGATTCAATTGCCTACGACAGCGGGACAGCATATGATAACTTTGCTAATAAAAATAATCAAAAGGCACCGAGAGGTGAAACGAATTACCGCTATTTTTCTAACCAGCAGACCACCCGAGCCCTTAGTCGTTCAACAGTTAGTTCCAAGGAACTGAGTTTAGCTGGGGCTGACGAGGGTGTGGTAGGCAAAGTCAAACACACTAAGAACAATCTAACTAAGAGTGACCACAACAGGCGTTCGACTAAGGAGTCACTTGTTGACTCTTTAGGTGTCAAAGACCTTTTTGTTGATGAAATAGTCATTGACTCTGACAACACGGACATTGAAACCAACGGACATGGTACTATCACTGAAGGGTCAGTTCGACCTAAGGTTAAGACCAGCAGTAATATTGTGGGAAGTGTTAATTCTGGTTCCATTCCTTCTTCAACTTTTTTAGTCAAAAAGGGAAGTCAAAACAACAGGAATACTGTTCTGACTCGCAGTCGGACCTTTCTAGGGTCCAACTCTTCAGCGGACGAAACTTAGAAAGGACATTTGACCAGTTTAACATTATTAATCTAACAGAACATTGTTTTTCTGAATGTGAGATTAATGTCTTGAAACATGGTTTAAATTTTATTCCTACCTCAAGGGCAAATGTTACTAACACTATTATTGACATCAAAAAATTTTCCAGGAAACTTAATGTGCAATATATGTTGCATTTTCTTACGAAAAAGGGACAGACTAACAAGTCTTTAGTAAAACCCTCCACTTTCACGCCTCATTTGCACAATACGATCAGAGTATTTGAGGAACAATGTATCGCTGACATTAACAAAGTATTGAACAACAACAGGTACATTGTTGATAACCTCACCAGAAATGAAAGGGCGGCTCTCAGGAACTTGAAGACATTATGTCAGCGCTTCAGGTTCATGAAGAGCGACAAAGGGGGTAACATCGTGATTATGAATCAGAATGTGTACCAAACAAAAATGTTAGAAATCATAAACAACTTAGAGGAATATGAAAACATAACCCTTTTTGATTACAAACGCAGGGTGCGTTTGATACAGTCTGAACTGTACGGTTTATTTATGACAGGAGACATCACACATGAAGTTTATGATTTTTGTGTTGTGGCAGAGCCACGTATCGGGGTGATTTTTGGAATACCAAAAACCCACAAAGATATCAAAAATCCTCCACTTAGACCGATAGTCTCCTGTCCACATTCAATAACTGAAGGCATTTCTTTGGTGATTGATTTGATTTTGGGACCTATTTTAGCTGACGAACAATCTTATGTTAAAGATTCTTGGCATTTTCTGAGCAGATTTGGTGTTTTTTTACAGGAGCATGTTTTTGATCCTTTAAAGCATATTATTTTCACTGTTGACGTAATTTCTTTGTATACCTGCATTCCTCATTTGGAAGGAATCGATGCAGTTTGTGAATTCTTATTCAAAAAGGGTGGTAGGTTTACTGCAGGAGCCATTTCAACCATCAGGTTATTTTTAGAATTAATTTTGGAAAACAATGTTTTTCTTTTTGGTAACAGTTATTATAGACAAAAGAAGGGGGTTGCTATGGGGTCTCCAGCGGCTCCCGCTTTTGCAAATTTGGTTATGGCTAGGTGGGAGTCTGAGGCGATACCCATTTTAAAACAAAAATTTAACATCAAGTTTTTTTGTCGTTACATTGATGATTTATTTTTTATTATTGAAGGTGATATCACTGCAGTTAATGAGTTTTTTATAGACATGAATTCCACTTCTGATTATTTGAAATTCACCTTGGGGAATGTGGGAACTTTCGTGAATTTTTTAGATGTCTCATTATATTGGGACGAAGAAGAAAGACGTTTACACAGCAGGATTCACCGTAAGGAGACATTTACTAATGGGTATTTGCACTACTCGAGCAACCACCCTAGACATGTCATCAGGAATATACCTCGAGGGCAGTTTATACGAGCAAGTCGGATGACATCTAAACAGCATGATTTGATTGAGGAATTCAACATTGTTTTTTCTTTATTTTCAGGTAGGGGGTATGACATTCAAAAGTTAATTTTAACTAGTGAGGAAGTGTTAGGAAAACGTGAAAGTATTTTTAAACCTATAATTGATTTTCCCAGTTCAACCAACAACAGTCTGAACCAGAAGGAACACGGGAATGACTACAACATCCATACCTTGTGTTCCCTTGAGACCAGTTCTGATGGCCCTTTGATCAGACAGATTGTTGTTGACAACTGGAAAATCATTAATGGTAATGAAGAGATAAGAAGGACCTTAGGTGAAGGTCCAAAATTTGTCTTTAGGAATCGTTATAACTTAAAAGGAATTTTAGAAAACAAAATGTCGGTTGTTTCAAATGTTAACACTAATAAGATTGGAATGCATGTTTGCCATAGTTGCAACATGTGTCGATTTATTTCAGAGGGTCCTTATATCAAAATAGACACCATTGATAATACCTTCAAAGTACCTGGTTATGCTGATTGTAAAACAAAGGGGGTGGTTTATATTAGTCAATGTTCAGGTTGCTCTGCATACTATGTTGGTATGACAACTCGTTGTTTAAACACTAGAATCAGAGAGCATCTTTATAGTATTAAAACCAAAGATGAGAATAACGCCCTTTACAAACACACGAAAACTTGCAACAGATACAAAAAATTCTTGTTTTCAGTTTTAGAAGTTGTCCATTCTGATCTCAGAGCTGGTGATTATAAGAATTTTTTAGAACAGCGTGAGACCATGTGGCAGATAAAACTTCAAGCGGACAAGTTCCCTGGTTTAAATGATTGCATTAACATTAAATGTTTTTTAAAACATAGAAAATTACAAGTGAACAAGGGACTTGATTCATTTGAGTTTTTTTTAAAGTGAATGTCTTTTTAAGAAAGTTTGATTGATTTTAATTAAGTAATTTGTTTGTTAATTATTTGGTTATTTAAGTGCATTGAATTGTGGTTATTTTGTATTCTGATGAAGTTTTATTACGAAAGCGGGTATTAAACTACTGACTACGCTATCATCATCGTGTGTTTCATCTTACATCTCGACAGTTTATTCTTTTCTCAGTTCATTTACATTTGGCGTGTTTTTACAAGGTAATAAACCCATTAACCTTTAAACTACTACTTCTGTGGTCACTGCCTTCCACTTGTCACAAAGACTCCCACTAAGCCTATAACTTACTACCCAAGATCGGCGAACTGGTACAGCAGTTACTGTTGTCACCTCACAGCAAAAGGTTCTCCCATTCAATTCTCAGCTGGGGTGCCTTCTGTGCACAGTCTGCAAGTCTTCCCTGTGTTCACGTGGGTTTTCTCTGGGTACTCCGGCTTCCTCCCACATTCCAAAGACATACATCTGGAGTGTTTCTTCCCGGGCCTCCACTGAAAATAGGTTCTGTCCTAGTCATATTTTCCCGAATAACAAATGTTAAATAAATAAATAAATGTGGTAGCGGAGCCTAGGGTGAAAGATCCTTTGCAAAGTTTGTTCGGACAGCATGGAACTCAACCCCTTCGGGGTATAAAATGTACCTGAGATGACTCTACATTTAGACAAAAGCTTTCTGGTTGCATGCCTTGGGAATGTAACTACAACTGAATACAAGACAAAGGTGTTAATCAACAAACAGACAAAATGATTAGCTGAATAAGACAAAGCCTAAATTATATACACTACTCTTGCTTATGTTATTGACCTCAACTACCAAACAATGTATGCACTTTTTGTGAATCTGTAATGTAACAGTTCTTTGTATGTAATTTAATTATGTATATTGGAATCCTAACCTAAAGTTGAAAGATTCCCCGTGTAACTCCACTACTCAAAATTACAGTGTTAAAATCCTCGACTTCAGGCATATTGCAATTATCAGCACATGATTTATGATATTCACAAATCTGTTTTGCAACACTTAAGTGACTACATCACAAAATATGATCCCCTACATAAAGTCCAGCATGGCTTCAGCCCAGGATACAATGCCATTACTTTAGTCTTAACAATAACTAACCAGAAATGTGAAAATGATTGCAAATTTTCTCTACTAAACAGTCCAAGTCATAACTGAAAATGGTTCCTGGACCACACTGATGAAGGCTTTGTATTCATTCAGCCGAAACTGGTTTGTTTTTTAATAATACTTTTGTTAAATTATTTTTTGGTGCCATTGTATGCTGGTCTTTCTACTTTTTTTGAAATGCCTTTCCTATATTGACACCTTGCAGCTGCCATACATGCACAGTCTTCTGTAGTTTCAGTTCCTGGGCCAGTCCACTTACCCCATTAACAAAGATAAATAAATAAATCTATATATGCTCAACTGAACTATCATGCAGGTTGCACTTACTACCAGAACCAAGAATCATGGGAAATTCAAAATTAAGCCAGCCTTGTGGTTCACCATCATAAATAAGCACTACAACAAAGGAAAGAAACTCAAAACTTCTTAAATTAAGTTGCAGAGCCCAGATCCCTCTTCTCGTGGAAAATATGAAAAACGTTTAAAAAAAAAGCTGAAAAAACACTATCAGGCCCATTAAAAGAGTCCATGACCATTGGCTAGTCTTTGAAGCCAAATATAATTATAACACTCCTTCATTAGCTATGTTAGAAAACTAAGAAATAATACCTTTCATTGCACTCAACTTATTCATAATGATGTTCTCCTCTTCTGATCCAGAACACATTACCAATATCCCTTCAAATCAATTTGCTGCCAGCTTCACCCTACGATTTCTAGCCAAAGCCCTGAAATCCCTCATTCCCTTAGTCTCCCAATTATCTCTAAAGATCATTTATGGAAAGTGCTAACCAGGACCAAAAATACCTCCTCCATGGGACGTGACAATATACCCAGATGCTTAATTGGTATTATTAATCATGCCCTTGCAGATCCACTCTTTAAACTGTTTAACCAAAGGACAGCTACTGGCTCCATCCCTGATGAGTGGTGCAAAGCAGTACTGATGCCTCTACATAATGGTAGCCCTACAACTAACATGAGTAATTACAGGTCTATCAGTCTTGCAACTCTCATCTGCAAAACCATGAAACTTATTTTAACTGACCTTATAAACTCTCTGATATCAAGACTCTTATTAGACTTGACCCCTAACAGTTTGTTTTTTGAAGGATAGTCTTACCGAATCTGGTAAACTTCTTTGAAAGGGTTTCAGAGGCTATACACTGTGGCCATGAGTTACACGTATCATATTTTTACCTGGCCAAAGCTTTCAACGCCATTCCCTCTGCTGGCATCAGACAGATGTTTTGTGGAAAGATGGATAGCAAACTGGCTGAGAAACAGAACTTACACAGTACAACCTGCAGGCAACTCATCAGAAAGTATGACTATGACCAACCATGTCCCTCAAGGCTCACTGCTGGGACCTCTCCTTTTTGGTCTTTTCTTCTCAGATCCCCAAGTAAAGTGGCAAGATCTCTGACTTTGAAAGTCTACAGATGACTGTAAACTGGATGTTGTTGTTAAGCCATCCTCTGACACTGAACCCACAGAATGAACTCTTCTTCTGAAACCATTGTGTACTAAAATGGGTTAAATTAAATGCTACAAAATGTAATATCAGCTCTTTTGGTAGGCAGCCACCCAGAGGGTACAGAAAGCACTAAACTACAAACCAAAACTGTATTCTGGGACTTAGGAACCTTGGCTGATATCATGCCTCTCAGCCTCTTAGCACAAGAAATCTGGACAAAGCCTGACATAATTTGGGGGCAAAGTCCCAAAAATAGGGACAGATTTAAAATATTGCTTTTATAAACTTAGGAAGTAGCTAGAATAACACGGTTTACATTAAAATGCATTTTCTAAGGAATATGAATTCTGAAACTCAAATATATGTCATTATTTAGCGATTGCATTCCTCAAATTATCCCAGTGATTTGCCAGAAAACCACAGACTTTATGAGGGACAGACTGAAAATTTGAGGCAAAAATCTGCACAGTTGAGAGGTATTCATGATAATTCTCACTCTTTTAAACATCATGCAACAATGGTTGTCAGGAAATCCTTTTATTTAACACAGGCAAATGTCAAAGGAACATCATCTCAGTCTAAAGAGGTAATCACCCCTTATACTCAACATTCATCAGCTCGATTACCAAATACAACTAACTTTTGGGATGTATCTCACTAAACATATTAAGCAATAAGAAAGATCCCAAAGGCTTTTAATCAGAAATATCACAAGCCTAAAGTCACTGTGCTATCAAGACAGGCTGGAAGCTCTATCCCTTTATTCATTGTCTTATATGTTTTATTTGCCATTAGAGACACAGTTGTCCTGGACCTCCTATATCTCCTAAATTCAATGGTTCCATCAGCACTAGAAATAGAGACCTAAATCTTCACCAAATGATAAAACACAGTGGAGAAACAGGTTCATAACCCAGCCCCTGTTAACCTCTGGAATAAACTCCTTCTCCTGCATGTTAAGCAATCCACCTCACTATCTTCCTTCACATGTATCCTAGATGACTTGGCCGGGATTTCACAAATTTACTCTGAGACTGACTGGCATGGCCCACCTAGAAAAGGAGGTGTGGCCTGAGGAAGGGTAATGGTAAGGTAATGGTTATAAGACCCATTAGTCGTAGAATATCAATGAATCTATGACTCGGTGATTACCAATAGTGCAGTTGCAGCAAAACCTCTACACCAGCAGGCCAAATATTCTGCATCTCTGCTTGCCACTCTTTAGTTATTCTCACCAGCAGTAATCAAATATCTCACTGAGATGGGGTAACTGGACCCCGTCACTGCTTAGCAGAACTACTCAGACAATGTATTTGTACACTCATTTATACAATGTGTTAAAAGAACCTACTCTCATTCACAAATGCATTACTGTCCTTCTACTGAAAAAAGACATGAACCCACAGTAAGAAGAAAAAATAACCAAAAACCTGAAAGCAACTTAAATGCCCTCACCTCAGTTTTCATTCCATTGTTACGGAAAATTCTGCTCTTATGCTAAAGTTCCTCAATGCAAACTGTCATTCTAAAATGTAAGTAAAGCTTTCTTGCTGTAAAATGTTTTTTATTCCCTTAACTACCATCATAAATGAACTGCAAAGCTACTATAAGCATAATGCAGGCTAGCTCTACACACACACACACACACACACATACATATATATATATATATATATGCATATGTAAAAGTAATGTCTTTTGACTTTTCCCAGCCACAGTGGAACGTCAGTCCGCTTATGACTGGCAGTAGATTTTTACGGTGCCGAAGTGCCAGCCCAATAACTAACCAAGGCACGCCCATTCACACACGCACCTACTTGCATGTCTTTAAATGTCACTCAACCGCGGGGAGAACATGCAGACTCCACACAGAAGGCACTCCAGCCGAGAATCGAACGGGTGAACATCTTGCTGTGAGGTGACAACTGTAACCGCTACACCACCGCAGCCACATATATATATATATATATATATATATATATATATATATATATATATATATATATGTGTGTGTGTGTGTGTGTATATATATATATATATATATATATATATATATATATGTATGTGTGTGTGTGTGTGTGTGTGTATACATATATATGTATATACATACATACATACATACACAATATTATAAAATACAGCAATATACAATGTTTGCATGTGGGTTATGACTAAATCTTGGTGAGGCTTTGTCAAGAGGGTGAAATCCTTCTGACCAAACTTCAAACTGGGACTGAACAAATCCTAGCATAACGCACACCTGCCACACGGTTATTTTGCCAAGGCTTTCATTTATAATGAAATTCATATGCTATTGCATTATTATTGTATTTATTTTTACTTTTATTTTGCTGTTGAGTTCTTTAGCAAGGAAAGCAGTTTGGATTCTGAGTCAGCAGTTCTATTAGTTTGTTATTTAAGATTTCATAGAAAGCACAAAGTAAGTTATTAAAGAAACATACTTCACTGTCCCAATTCTTATAGACAACAAAAAGTCACTCGGGAGATTTTGAAACTTTGCCTTGCTCCTCATACAAACAGACATAAACGAAAATAATGTAACTTTTCATGTGGTATTTTTAATACTTTGTAGTTGTTTATCTTTAAGAAAACTGTTTTGTTGTCAACATTTTACTACATAAGAAGTTGTTTTGATTTTTGTACTGAGGCTGGGCAAAAGGGGTGGCTTTTTTTTGTTTTGTTTTTGCTTTGTTTCTCCATTTTCTCCAAGTTCGTTTTACCTTTTGCTTTTTGTCCTTTTTCTTCAGGTCTGTGTGACATTAAATATGAATACTTACAGACCCACATTACTAGGGATGTATGGAGGTACAGTACTCAGCCAAAAATGATAATTGTTTTACTGTTGTGCGACATTTTACACTGCAATGTTTTTTTTTCTCCAAGTTGTAGTGAAATTTAGATATTTTTGCTGCAAAATGTTGCATATCGACTATGGCACATGTAATGTTTCATTACAGATTCACAAGAACACATTCACACAGACAGTACAAATACACGTTCACTCATACAGACACACCGATACCAGACTTTACCTAGAAAAGGAGAACAGCAAGGCTATAGCAACAGACAGGTAATACACGGTATTCAAACAATGCAGACTAGATTGATTTCCTCAACTATCTTTGTTAATGTTTAATGTTACACAGACAGCTATCAGAAAATGAATGACTGAATAGATAACATCGAAAGTGTGGGAAATGTTTCCTGGCGAAAAAAAAAGTGTTTATCGGAAGTGTCATGACAGCCTTCCAAGCACAGGTAATAGGCAGTGTTAGGCAGAATGAAACATATACTGTCCCTGTATGTACAGTTTAGGATTAAAAACAGTTGCCTTGAAACATGCATCTAACCGAGGCAGTGCATTCTGGTGCCTCCTCCATTGTTTACAACCACTGCTGCATTGCTGAGGTCACATACTATTTAGCAAGGAAATGCAAATGACTTCTATATGTTGTCATTTTTCTTGCTAAGCAGCATTGTTTTTTGGATTTGTTTGTTTTTTAATATGACAAACCCTCTTCATATCACAATTAAGGTCACATGCATAAATTACCACAATCACTTTCACAATAACAAAAACTGCGGTGGTGGTGCTGCGGTAGTGTTGTCACCTCACAGTAAGACGTTGGCCTGTTCAATTCTCAGCTAGAGCATCTTCTGTGTGCAGACATGCGTGAATGGGCCTACCTTCGTTGAAGGTTGTGCGTCAGGGCCGGCAACTCAGCATGTAAAAATCTACTGCCAATCATTAGCGGACCGGAGTTCTGCTGTGGCGACCCCTAACCAGGAAAAGCTGAAAGACTCAAAAAAAAAAACTTTCACAATAACAAATAAATACTAGCCAGAGCCATTTTATTTATCTAGCAAGCAAAAGTATTTGTGTTACTCTGTGTGTGCGTACTTGTGTTCATGTGACCTTTGCCTTAATTTACATGGTTACCAAGAAAAAAACAGAAGTAGCTCTGCAGCTTATAAGAAAGAAAAGAAATCCCAAAAACAAAAAAAAAAAACACATTCTGTGTTCTCACCAAAGAATTCACTTTATCGGAGCTTTGTTTGAATGCGTTCATCTTAAAAAACATGGCTTCTTCAGAAAAAAAACAAAGCTCTACAAGACACTCTATTTTAAATATGAAGTAACCATGTGATGAAAGTTATGTGATAAAAACAAAATGTGGAAAAAAAGGCATATGATATCTATAAAATAGCGTCATATAAAAATAAAGTTTTTTAAGTTTTTTTTCAACATCAAAATAATCATTTATATTCTTGTTGCTTTCATTTTAAGACGGCTAGCAGTTCTGACAGATTCATTTAGACCTGGGAGATGGTGTCATTAAGCATGATCTGCCAGTTAAGTTCATGGTATTCCAAAAGTTTCCCTGCCCAAAGTTGTTTTATTTTTTTCTTTTTTTTTATCAGCACCATGAAAATGAATTTAACATCTTGCACAAACGGCATGTTTACTTAAAGTACTTGTCATGCAAGTGAACTGGTATAAACAACATGTTTCATCTATGAAGAAGGTAGGAAAAGCAACAAAAGAACAAATTCATAGCAGCAACACAAAATTCCATACAAGAAAATTACAGTCACTTATTCAATAACAAACACAAAAGAATACACAAATGATTATATGAAACAGCATGTGTAAAATATATTTTATATTTATAATGTTAGAAGATGAGGAGATAAGCAGGCAAGTTATATAAATATAATAAAATGGTCAGCACACTCTAGTGTAAGCAGAAGTGAAACGCAAGATAGGCTTTACAAGTTACAGACAGACAGAGGTAAAGGTCTTGGAGGTGAGGGTCTGAACCGTAACAACTTTCCTAGGATTTATAAAAAATCCCATTGTTGGTGCTAAGAGCTACAACCAAAATGGACTGTTTCCATTACAGACAGACAGAGGTAAAGGTCTTGGAGGTGAGGGTCTGAACCGTAACAACTTTCCTAGGATTTATAAAAAATCCCATTGTTGGTGCTAAGAGCTACAACCAAAATGGACTGTTTCCATAATCACAGGATATGTGATTCAGAGACAGATTAGCTACACTATAGAAAGAACTTGTTATTGGTTAATTTGCATGCCTATGAATTATGTGGTGTCACCGCTGGTGCTAATCAGCATTTTCTTGTGATAATCGCATCTGACTGCCCATGCACTGCATTGGCACAGGCTTCCTCCAATTCAGTCTCCCATTCACACGCAAACATACACACACACACACACACACACACACACACACACACACACACACACACACACACACACTGCTATGCCTCGTACCTGTCCTTAAAATTAAAGAATATCCCTGATGTAGCCTCTTATTTTTCCTCTGCCCCTCACAATTCATGAATGAGTACAGTCAGTCAATAATGCCAAACATAAGGGTTTTATTCTTCTTATTTGATTTATACATCCTTTGTTGGCCAGGTTAGTCCCTCTAGGCTAGTAGTCCCTTTCAGGGAAGACCCAACGTGGTATTTATACTACTAGGGGAAATTTGGCTAGGGCATCAGGGATCTTCCCCACTCAATAAGTTCCATTCCTTGAGCAGTGGCGGCTGGAAGAACATCATTCACAGAGATCAAAGATAGCAGATAGTACAGAGGCAAATGCTAGCACAGTGTTTGAAGCTCTGCAGGATCGTGAGGAGCTGTGTTGGCAGAATTTGTTTGCTTCATCAGAAGCATATGTTCAAAACAATGATGGATGTGTTATTACAACCTTCCAGTAAGGAGGGTTACAGGATGATATTTTGGGTGAACTCCTGTTACAGAGCAAGCCAGAGAATAGAAAAGATGCTTCATGGGGTAAAATTATGGACAAAATTCAATTGGAGGAATAGGAAGCTATTCTGAAAGAAGACTGCCAGACAAGCAATCATATGCAAAGACTGTTAAAGAAACTGCAGGGAAAGTGCTGACATAAACAGAAGAAAGGAAATGTCAACAAAGGACATTTATGGTGAGAATTCAGAAAAAAGAAGCAAAAGAAATGGGCAGGTATGACATTTGGGATAATGTAATGGTCCTATTGAGAGTGAAGGTTCAGGACAAAAGAGCTTTTATTCTTATTCATAAAGAGACATTTTGTGATATTATTTTTGAGACTCATTTTGTTCTGGAAAGTTTTTGGGGGAGAGTATGAGAAGAAAAAGAACTGTAATCCATTAAATTCTTATGGGGTTAAAGCTTTTCACACAGAAACAAAAAAGAAAATACATGTTCAATTTTGAAGTGAAGCTGAAAAAAGTGACTTTAAAAGAGACATTTAAGCAAACTTTGTAAATAAGTTATGGACATTAGCAAAGTCTATGATAACAGAGGACTGGGGATGGGGCTGTCATACTGTAATGAAAACAGAGAAAGAAAAGATTGCTCATATCCTTAGTATGAAACATGTAGAGAGTAACAGAGGTGTTGTAAAATATTGGGGACAACCGAAAACAAGTTTTTTTTTTTTTTTTTTGGGGAAAAGATGACCATTTGATAAAAGTAACTGTGATAACCGGAAATGCTGTACTTTTGGAGAAACAGGTAATAATGCACAAAAAGTACGAATTGAAATGTTATAAATTTAACAAAAAAATGGGAATTTATGGATGGATTATAATCTAGGAAAAAAGGATGACAAAGAAGAAAACAAAAGTGAAGATAATATACGAAGGGAAGAAACAATCCCAATAAAAAACAAAACGGAAGTAGGGAAGCAAGATCAGGGCAAAAGCAATGATAAGGAAAAAGAGAAGAATGAAAGAAAAGATAATATAGAAGAAGGTTCTGAAACCTGAAAATAGTGAAAGGTAAAAAGAATTCTGCTGCAAAAAGAGTAAGAGACAAAAAAGAAAGTTTAAAGGGATAAGTATAAAAAATAAAAAGAACAGAAATGAATAATTCACATGAGATAATTACAAATGTAGACAGTTTCTGGTAAGCTACAGCACAGGCATAATGACAACTTTAGAGTGCTTTCAGTAAATGTAAACAGTACAAAAACGTGAGCACAGGAACATGCATTCCAAACAGGTGTAGTAAGTGTGATGCTGATGTAATAATATTGGAAGATGTGAGATTTCTGACACAAGAAGAGTGATTACAAAGAAAGTTTGTGGAGGACATACAATATGGAACCAAAAAAAGGAACTATGTTCAGGCACGGTTATACTTTGTAGAAAGTCAGAGAAAATATCGGACATAACATTGACAGTGATGGGATGATTAACTATTCCAGATCTCAGGCAGCATAATCAAGTATATAGAATTATAGCGCTGTATGCCTGTGTTGTAAGTAAAGAAATGGAAAACTTGTTGTAAAATGTATTTCATTAAGTTTTGGATTACGTCGTAATCAATACGAATATAATATTAGCAAGAGCTGTTAATTGTGATTTCAGAGAAAAAGAACAAGAGGGGAAATGATGTTAAGAAAAATTCTGAAGTTATAAAATGTGTCAGTTTAAAGATTTGGAATAATAATTTGTGGATGTACAGTCAAGATACACACACACACACACACACACATACATATATATATATATATATATATATATATATATATATATATATATATGGGTCTACTACCGGAGATCAAAATTACACTATTTTGAAATCTGGCAGTAGATGCCCACTAACGCGAAAGTGCACTTCAGCAAAAGTGCACTTTCACGACCACCACTAGAATGAACGGGCAATGTCCTCCACTGTGGTGCGGTAGTCACGGACCTTAGGGATAGGGCTTGGGTTAAGGATAGTGGATAGTCCTACTAGGTATCCACTATCCTTAACCCAAATCCTAACCCTAAGGACCGTGGCTACCACACCACACTGGAGGATGTAGGTCCGTAACTACTGCACTGTGGAGGACATACAATTTCCTCCACTGTGGTGCAGTAGTCATGGACCTTAGGTTTAGGGCTTCAATTAAGGATAGTGGATAGCCCTACTAGCTAACCACTATCCTTAACACAAGCCCTAACCCTAAGGTCCGTAACCATTTGCTCAAGTGGTATTCCTGGATGAAATACTCTTATTTATGAAGTGGGCCATGTAGAAATCCTTCCATACAACGGAGGCAATGTGGTGGTCAAAAACCCTGGGTGCTCAAGTCCCTCACAACTGATCGCATGCTTAGTACTTTATTATTAATGTGATAATTACTGGGGATAACATTTTCCCCAAAAAGGATAATGATGCATTTCTTGGCCATTCTTCTGGAACCAGTCATTAGTTTGAATAAGGCCCTCTTGGAGGATGTTCACATCACTAGGGGAATTTAAGACAGTGTCCAGCTTGCAGTCATCTGTATACTTGGTCAACCACAGACCACTGATTTTGGCTTGCATCTTAGAAAAGTATATCCCAAACAACAGTGGCCCCAAGACCGATCCTCGAGGTACACCGCTCATTACGGGTCTACTACTAGAGGTGGCTTCCCCTTTGACTGAGTGGGTTCTATCAGTGAGCTAGTTAGCTACCCATCTGGTAACATACAGGTTGATGCCTAGCTGGGAGAGTTTATCTATTATGCCCGAGTGGGCAATAATGTCAAAGGCTTTGACTAGGTCAAGGTAGTGCACTGTCTTCCCCTTGTTCATGGCTTTGGTAACTGTTTTGAAGAAGTTGACCAAGTTTATCAGGCATGATCTCCCTTTGACAAAACCAAACTGTGTGGGGTCAAGTGTTTGGAGGTTGACAATGTCCTTGTTTATAAGGTCCATGATAATGCATTCCATGGCCTTGCAGATCAGGCTAGTTAGGTTGATGTGCGTATAATTGGATTTCGAAATAGTGTAATTTCGATCTCTGGTAGTAGACCTATATATATATATATATATATATATATATATATATATATATATATATATAAATATAAAATCCGCCATATCATGCAAGCACTCAAGTCTCTTAACAACAGGTACTGTTATAACCCTGTCATAGTCCATGTTGGTGTGAATGACTTAAGACATACCTCTCTGGACTATATGAAGAGAGACATGAGTGAGATCACTGAATATGTGTCCCAGGCAGGTATGTCCCAAGCCTTAAGCAGCATCTTACCATCACCCAGAATGATACCTCAATACATACAGAAAATGATTGACTTTAACAATTGGCTTAGTTTCTGATGTCATTCCAAGGGGATCCAGTACCTGACCGCCTGGAAGGACATGATTGACAGATCACAATGCTTTGCCAGAGATGGCCTTCATCTGTCTTCCTTGGGCTTTAGGCATTTGGCAACAGCTCTTGCCTTCCCCATAGTGCTTTTTTTAGGCAATGTCATGAGCGCAAAATTACCAACATGAAAAATTCTTTAAACAAAATTTTAAAGTCATGATGCTAAACGCTAGCAGCCTTAGCCTGAAACTGCATAATTGCAAGCATTCCTTGCCCTGGAGGATGCTGACATTTGTGCAATCACTGAAACCTGGTTCAAAGCTGTGGAGAGCACCCCAACCTTACCATACTTTCAGACCCCCAAATGGAAGTCTACAAAGCCAAAGGAGGTGGAGTTTCAATATTTATTAAAGACATAGTTCCAGGCTGGTTAAATGGTATGACGTACAGGAGACACTCCAAGTGCAGTTAAATTTTGACAAAACACCTGTTCAAATCATAGCTAGCTACAGACCCCCAACCATGACTCAGGACCCCCACTCCACCTATCTGGACTTAATTGAATCCATCAAGATTCAACTTTCTCCCCTGATCCTGGGTGACTTTAACTATCCAACCATAGAATGGAAGACCTATTCCAGCCAAACAAGAATGCCCAGAGATTCCTTGACTTCGTCAATGCCAATGCATTGGATCAGCTGGTTAACACCTCTACGAGAGGTGTAAATATCCTGGACCTGGTCCTAACCAACATTAGTAGCCACTGTAGCACTCCTACAGTGTCATCCTCCTTGGTAAGATCCGACCATAAAGCGATCACTTTTGAAGTCACCATCTCCCCTGACCCCCACTTGTCAGGGTCAAACAAAAAAAACTTTTCCAAAGCTGACTACAATCTCCTCAGAGCAGGTATAAGCAGCTTCACAGCCACCATCCCTTCAGTTGAAACTAGCACTAACATCCAAGCCTACAGCAAAAAACTATATGAACACCTACACAGCTGTATGGACTCAACAATACCCGACAAGACCAAATCATCTTTCTCAAGGAACAGTAAACCTGTCTGGTGGACAGCAGCAATAAACAAATTCTATAACAGAAGAAAAAATTGCTGTCCAGGACCAAGAAGGAGCAGGTGCCAAGTTGGAAGCAATCTCTCTTTTGTCTGAACAAGCAACTAAGGTCAATGGTCAACTCAGGTATGAGCTCTTAGCTCCATTACAAAAAAAAACAACACAGGGTCCGATCTGGCTAGAATAACTCCAAAAAAGTTTAATGTGAAGTGCTTTTCGTCTTCCACCTTTGGAAGACTTCATCAGACAAAAGAAAAAAACTTCATACACAGTTTTAAAATGAAAAAGGTGCCAAAGCAAAGCACAGTAATTGGATTCAGCCACCATTCAATTAACTAATTAAATACTAAGTTAAATAATTAAAAGTGTTCTGCATCAAAAACATTTTTCTTGCATTAAAAAAGCTCATGTCAGCAAAATAAGTCCATTCATTTAAAACTTCTATTTAAAACTTTCAATTTAGAAAAAACAAAATGCAAAACTGTACTCTAACAAAGTACAGAAATACTGAATGAAAAGCATAAATGTAGGAAAATGTAGTTTTAAATATATGCTTGGAGTGAAAGAAGAAAATAACATAATAAAAATAATAAATATAAAATGAGTACAAATATAACAACAGACTACTGCTCACAAGACCAAAATGTGACAGTGTCTGAAGCAAAATTGTCAATAACTATGGACAGGGTGTCAAATACCTAAAAGTACAAATACATACAGTGAACTGTGTTCTAAGGCCTTAGAGGATCTGTGTTCTAAAAATGTTGAAAAATTAAAAAAAAAATTTTAGCACTAGACTATAAAAATGTGCAAAGGAACTCAAGACGAAAAACAGGAATAAACTACAACAGTTGCTACCTTTTTGCTAACATGAAATGAAATACTGTATGTGTCACCTCAATAGACTTCTCATCTTCAAAATACAAGTCAAAGATGTGACCTCATTTAAACCAGGGGGAGTGTAGGAATTCAGCCTAAGCTGCCAAACAAGTTCACGTTTCTCTAACAGTAACTGATGTGGTCCACCTTTTTCATCAACCACTACCTGATCTATCACATTGAACACAAAAGCACGGGTAGGATTCACGTTGGTGTCTCACTAGGGCATTGGTACTACTCTTCTTCCTTATATGATATGTGTGTTTGTAAATCCTTTCTTTTAATTTCCTGTCAGTCTTACCGATATAAAAAGCCGGGCATGACTGACAGGAAGCCAGGTAAATCACTGATTTAGAACTACAACTGTACCGGCCTCTGGCTTTAAACATGTGTTTATTCACTGTGAAACTAGACCCTGTAGAAATGAATTTACAATAATTACATGCCTCACATTTGTATGTGCCCTCTGTTCTTGTGGGTTTCATAATCGTACTTTCCATGATACTTTTTAGATTTCTACCTTTTCTAAAAATAATAACTGGTTCGTCACGTAATTTCTCTACTAAATCCTTCTCAAATGTCAATAAGTGCCAATTTCTTCTAAGGATGTTGCTAATGAACTTCACTTCCAAAGTAAAATGGGTAATAAAACTCTTCTTGTAACAAACCAAGTCTGTACCTGTTCAGCCCATGACTACTACTACACACACACACACACACACACACACACACACACACACACACACACACACACACACACACACACACACACACACACACAAACATCTACTCTACCTCCTACCTATCCCCTAACTAACCCCCCCTAATGTGACCACAAAGTCTCTCACACACACACACAAACACACAGAAACACACACACACAGAAACACGCACACACAGTTAACTAACCCCACCGTACTATGACCACTGAGGTAGACACGCAAAAATGCATGAACATACACACAAGCCTACACATAAACACAGACACACACACTCACGTAAGTCCACTCATCCCTCTACTTACACTCACACATGCAGCCACACACATACATGCACATACACCCCACCACCACCACCATCTTCTGTTCTCTAAACTCCCCAGCACTTACTTCGAAAGCGATCTCACCCATTGAAAGTAAAGAGTGAAGGCAAACCTTTGGCCAAGTTAATTAAGTTGAATGGCCTAGTTAACTTACAAAGGAATTTTCAGAGGAGGGCACATGGCTAATTAGCATGAGCCACTCCCCTGGAATGGCTTATTAGCATATAGCTTGGTCAAAGAGAGGGCCCACTGCAGTTTTCCAACATACCATGTAGGATCACTGCTGTTGGCCTGTGACTGAATCAGAAATGGCCACTGACAGCAGTAGCGTTTCATCTTAGAGCATAATGATGGTGGTGACTTTTTCTGAATCTGGCTCCTTGTTTTTCAAATCACTTGCAAATGGCATAACAAAGTGTTAAAATCATTGTTTGAAGTCATGAAGCTAACAGTATTCTGGATACAGAGAATATACATAGTAGACATTTTTAGAATATGTGGCCAGAAACTGAGAAATCAATACAACTGCATTTTATTTTGTTTTAGTACCTTTAAGACAGAGAAATATAGAACAGTCTTAGAAGATAACCTGCTTAAACAGATGCAAGATATTATTTTATAATGCTAATAACGCATCCATGGGAACATGAAATGGGTAAATCTGCCATTAGATGAGTAAGCGTATGATGCTATACCCCAGTCTGGCATCACTAGAATTTCCACTGACTAATATTCCGGACAGCATTCCCTACAATTTATACTCTTCATGTCATCATTCCTTTTTTCCACTAATTTCTTAACTTACTCACCATTTCCCTCACACTCCTTCATACACTTTACACTTCTCCTAGACCCCCATATTCAATCTCTTCTCTTTTATCTGGGCCAAATGTTGAGCTTTGACCAGCCTGTCTTTTTATTAATACATTCTGTTAGGACTGCATACAGATTTCCACTCTTAGCTGTATTTTAATGTTGATCTCTTTTAAAACACTATGGGTTGGGTTCAGAAAGGTTACTACAATGTGAACACGGGGTGTGCACCTCATGGGAACCCACGATTCAGAGTCCGCTCTATCGTAGTAACATAGTATGAAGGTGTGCAGCAGAGCATTGGGTTGTCTCTGTAGCAATGCTAAATGCTTGAGACATTTATGTAAACTAGCCATCTGCTCTCCCGTGGAAATGCCTACAGTGAGACATGTACACAGCAAAGTGAGTCAGGGAATCATCCAACTGAATAAAAAAACACAGACACCTGTGTTAACAAACAATGCAAAAAGCTCTTGTGTTCACCCTCTGTATCTAGAAGTTCAGCAGACAGGTAGCCTTAGGGAGTGTGTGAACGTGTATGTGCAGTGCTGCACGTGTGGGTATGTGTGAGTGTGCGTCCGTCTGGGAGGTCACAGTAGGGGGGGGTTAGTTTGGGAGTATGTCACGGTAGGTTTGTGTGTGTGTGTGTGTGTGTGTGTGTGTGTGTGTGTGTGTGTGTGTGTGTTTGTACGGATGAATGCGTGAGTGAGTCCGTGAGTGGGTTTGGGGAGCAGCTGTGTGTGTGAGTGTGCATGAATGTGTTAATACGTGAGTGGGGCTGTCATGCAAACCTTTGAGATGGTAACCATTTGTAAAGAGCTACTCACAAGCAAACAAGAGCTGTTTGTTTTATTACAGAAGCCAGAAGTTAATCTAGGAATTTGACTTTAACACACTATTATTTACACAAATCTATTATGCAAAGCTTAATCTAGGCTATCAAAATTTAATGTTTTTACTTACATTTTAGTTTAACTTAATTTACTTGAAAAACAGGACTATACAACAATCACTTGTCTCCAAGGAAAATAAATTGTATGCACAGACAGATGTGTACATAAATGAGATTTGATTTTCTTCAATTCTAGAATAGAACTGTAACCACGGACATGAATGGCAAGAGATAATGATCAGAATACGGCATAGAACAAGCATTCTAAGCAGGAATGTTTCATTTAATATGTATCTCATGTCGGGTCTGACTTTGAAGACTTAGTAGAAGGATGCAGTCTCACACTCTAAAAAGAAAGAAAGGGAGTAACTCATAGTCTGACATGATGTTGTTATTTGTTAGGACACCACTGAAAAAAAGCAACTTTCTTTCATCAGAAAGGTTAGACGTAATCCAGCATGGCGGAACCATCCTCAGTAAGTAATTAAGCACATGTATCCATTTTTTCTAACAAGAAAAGTACATTAAATTTCTCATGGCATGCAGAGAATTCTGTTCACTGTGAACATATCACTCTGGTTCAAGCATCATAGGATAAGGGAAACATGACATTTTTTTAGAAAATATATAGAATCACAGAAAAGTAAGACAACACAACAGCAATTACAGAAAAAAGCAGGTAAACTAGTAAAAAAAAAAAAAGTCTTAACTGAAGACACCACCAAAAGAAATGCTTTACGTCTGTCACTGCTCCTTCCTATGCACGGTTGTTTCAGTAAAGTGCCAGAGCTTCTGCAAAAGAGTAATTCTTCACACCTCCCTTGATTAGCCACCTTTAATTTTCTATGTCTCAATACTCTCATGCATCAATACAGTACTCAGTTGTATGCTAAGGATTCTCAGCAGCAAGCTGAGAGTAGACATATCGGATAAGGCACTGTAAATTACACCACAAATGACTTGTGCCAAAGGGGCTTTTCTCACTGACCTCAAGATATTACTGAAGGAGGTGTGGGGGCAAGCCTCTGACATAGGAGTATGACTAAATAGTAAATGAGTGTTTTAAAAATTTGGAGCTTGTCATTCTGTGTAAAGTGGCTTGGTGGCTTAGCAAATTCCACACTTGCTGTAGACACCAGGAAAACCCTAATTTCTGGGTTCTCCTCCCAACCCAAGTCCTTTCCAACACTAACACTGCAGTACAGCATTCTGGAGGGATGGGCTCATTCTAGTCCTGCTATACTTCAAGTGAGACATTACAATGAGGTCCAATTTGCCACATCTGGGGTAGTTTAAGTAAATATTAAAGTTCCTATGACATAAATAAAAAGAAAAGTGTTTTTTTTCGTTAAGTTTTCTCATCTGATCATAAACAAAACAGACATCCCGATTCACAAGTATCATCCCCTGTTTGTACCAAATGAAGGAATGAAGGCATACCAGCTGCTTTGCTGACAAATGTCTCAGAGACCGAGCAGTACACCTGTCACTATAAAGTCAGTGGACTTTCAGCTGAGATATATGCCATACCGAGTACAAATGCAGTATGTCACACATTTTTGTAGGAAGTAAGAGATCTGGAGCATTTCTCCCCGGGCCTTCGCTGAAAACAGGCTCTGTGGAACCTAGTCAGACTTTCCCGGTCAACAAATGATAAATAAATAAAATAAAATAAATAAAATGTTGACATACTGGGCATCACATGCCATACAGCACTGCCACCAAATATTGGGGGGAGATACAGAGGACACTGCAAGGAATGTGCACAAATCATCACAGTCTGTACAACCCACGCACACTGGCAGGCCACACAGTCCTTGTTCTGAGGATCAGTGAAGGGAAGGAGAGTACTGCAACACACCCTACTCACCCCCACTTGGATAAGGAGTACAACACTACTGTGCTGGGAAGTGACAGTAAAAGTGTGCACAGAACAGCACCCTGTGTTTCCTGCAATTAAACCAGGAAGTAAGTAAATGTGGAAGGTTTGCAACTTATGCCACTCTGTATGGGTGTAAGGGGGGGGACAGACAGCATTTATGCTTACTGCAAGTAGCACAGATAAACTTGCCTATGTGTGTGTGTGTGTGTGTGTGTGTGTGTGTGTGTGTGTGTGTGTGTGTGTGTGTGTGTGTGTGTGTGTGTGTGTGTGTGTGTGTGTGTGTGTGTGTGTGTGTGTGTGTGTATTTTTGTGCTACACTATATAACTTTATATAGCAAACATCTGAAGTGTTCTGTGCGGTATGCAGAAGTGAGAAGCGCGGCTCACAGAACTTTTAAACCACATTTGACGTGTGAACCAGTCCTCACTTGATTTACATAAAGATGTAGGTGTCATCTAAGCTATGGTACTTATACAGCACATATAATGCATGCAACACTTGCACAGCAGCTGTGCAGCAAGAGAAGCAGCAATTATGGGTGGAACTCACATCCTGATATTCTGCACTTGCATTGTGTCTGTGTACAATACATACGTGTGTGTGTGTGTGTGTGTGTGTGTGTGTGTGTGTGTGTGTGTGTGTGTGTGTGTGTGTGTGTGTGTGTGTGTGTATACATATGGTATGTGACAATGTACTGAAAATAGATATACTGAAGCCATAATACTGAATAAAAATGCTGAAAGGTGAAAATATTGAAATCCCTCTAACTCAAAAGAAGTGCTAACATAGGTACTGCATGGGGGCAAGTCCTATTTTCTACATTATGATGCTGTGGTTATTTTAATTTCAACCTGCCCACCAAGAACTGTTTAAAACCCCATGTGACTATGGATTTGCTCTGATAAAAAGGATCCTTATGGCGGTGAGAAGGGTTGATGTAAGAAGAAATTTTTAGTTGGTAACATTTTTATGCGTTCTCTTTAAAATGGAAAGATAAGTGACACTGTAGTGAACTCTAGTACAGCTTTTCAAAAATAAGTACAGACAATGACTAGCCCTGACAAAGCCTCCAAGAAACAAATGTAGCCACTGATCAGCACTGGCTACCTCCAAGAAACAAGTGAAGCCACTGACCAGTACTTGTGCAGCTGCTAACAACAAATATCCAGTTTAATAAGCCAACCATCCAGCTCACTGGGAATCCCCAAACTAGCACATCTCTGAAAACAAAATTTCAGAATGAAAGACAATGTAAAGGTCTATTTGGTATCATTTCAGAGGTAGGAAACTACAGAATATTGTTTCCAAGCTGAGTGGGCCAGGATACTGTCCTCACATCTGACCAGGAATTCTCTAAGAGCATACATACATTGACCTCGAGGATTTTGATGCACACAACTATCTCTTCATGCCACTAACAACCAACCCTGGAGGTGACCGAAACAATACCACAAATTTCAAATCCTGGGCATTTTGCTGGTGACAATCCACAGAATGCTTACCTCCAAGACTTTAAAGGGCGTTATTTCCAACATCCCTCACGTGATTCTTTCCAACATCCCTCACGTGTTTTAACCACCTGAGAAATACTTTCCTTGTGGTCTCCTATATGAACCATTTTTGGAGAATGGCATTTATATCTTCTGTTTTGCTTCACTTGCCTGCACCATATCAGCGATGTGTGATAACCATAATCATAACCCCCACGCTACCCCTGCCCCTAATCCTACACATTATTTTATTTATTTTATTTATTTTACATTTGTTGACTGGGCTAGTCCAGCTGGATATATGTCCATTTTCAGAGGAGGCCCGGGGAGAAAAGCTCCACAAATTACAACAACATAAAAGGTCAAGACAAAGACAATAACAGTATAATTTGGTACATAAGTTTGAACAATTATAGTACAAGTCCAAGATTGTATCTTTTATATTTCAGTAGGAAAAAGGAAAAATTTATCTAAGAATAGATGAATAAGACTAATACATTTGTATTAGAAATGGTGTAGTACAAATCTTTATAACATATTACAAAATTAGATACATTACTAAAAACCCTTTCCCTAACAGTATCACTGCAAAAGACAATACGACACAGATCACAGACAACACAAAACATGTACAACACTGAATCTATCCCCTTAGCTAACCTTTACTCTAACCCTAACCTGGAAACACTTGCAGCTGCTGACCAGCACTGGCTACAGCAGAGTCCTGCACATCTTCATAACCACCACTTTTTCATTCAAACATTAATTTTTCTGCACACTGTTATTTACCCACACTATACACAACTAAATTCAGCCATATGTGATTCACTCAAATAAGCATTCACTCATTTATGCATTTTCTCTTTTTTATTTTTGCTCCCACAAAAACCTTTCCACTACATGTTATTTGACCTTTGTTACAATTATAGCAAACCACCCACTTTTGCACTTTGGCCTGCTCTTCTGGAGAAGGATTGGCCTAGAGTCCAAGAGAGGTATGGAGTCTGGGGAAAGACTCATAAGGAAAAGAGTATAGTGCCAATAAAGCATGAGAAACGAAGCATAACAAACAGCAAAGAATTTTACTACACTGCAAGTTATTCATTCCTGTTGTGTTTATTCTGCTGAAGAAAGCATTCCTTTGTGTTACTATCTTATGTAGCGAATAAGGCCCACTAAACATTGATCAGAGTGACACTTAATAGCTCACATGTCATGGAATGCTTTAATGTGACCTATTACCTGTACAATTCAATTGAAAAACAAATCTGTTAGGGGAAAAAAATATAAAAAATAAAAAACGTACAATAAGCTGGTTACATAAGTGTGCACATCCTTAAACTAATACTTTGTTGAAGCACCTTTTAATTTAATTACAGCATTCAGTCTTCTTGGGTAGGAATCTTATCAGCATGGCACATCTTGACTTAGCAATATTTGCCCACTCTTCCTTGCAAAAGTGCTCCAAATCTGTCAGATTGCGAGGGCATCTCTTGTGCACAGCCCTCTTCAGGTCACCCCACAGATATTATATTGGATTTAGGTCTGGGCTCTAGCTGGGCCATTCCAGAACTTTAATTTTCTTCTGGTGAAGCCATTCTTTTGTTGATTTGGATGTATGCTTGGGATCATTGTTGTGTTGAAAGGTGAAATTCCTTTTCATCTTCAGCTTTCTAGCAGATGCCTCAGGGTTTTAGGCCAAAAGTGACTGGTATTTGGAACTGTTCATAATTCCCTCCACCTTGACTAAAGCCCCAGTTCCAGATGAAGAAAAGCAAACCCAAAGCATGATACTGCCGCCACCATGCTTCGCCATGAGGATGGTGTTCTTATGGTGATGCAAAGTGTTGTTTTTGCGCCAATGTACCTTTTGGAATTGTGGCCAGAAAGTTCAACTTTGGTCTCATCATACCATAACACATTTTCCCACATGCTTTTGGGAGACTTGATGTAATGTTTTGCAAATTTTAGCCAGACCTGGATGTTTTTCTGTGCAAGAAAAGGCTTCTGTCTTGCAACCCTACCCCACAGTCCAGACATATGGAGAATATGGGAGATTGCTGTCACATGTAGTACACAACCAGTACTTGCCAGAAGTTCCTGCAGCTCCTTCAGTGTTGCTGTACGTCTCTTGGTAGCCTTCCTGACCAATTTTCACCTCGTGTTTTCATCAATTTTGGAGGGATATCCAGTTCTTTGCAACATCACTATTGTCCCACATTTTCTCCACTTTTTGATGGCTGTCTTCACTGTGTTCCATGGTATATCCAATGCGGTAGAAATTTTTTTGTACCCTTCTCCTGACTAATACCTTTCAACAATGAGATCCCTTTGATGCTTTGTAAGCTTTCTGTGAACCATGGCTTTTGCTGTAGCAGGCAACTGAGTCAGGAAAATCCTAGCAGGACAGCTAAACTTCATTTGGGGTTAATCAGAGTCTCTTTAATTGATGGCAGGTGTGTACCCAAGAAGACTGAATGCTGTAATTAAATCAAAAGGTGCTTCAACAAAGTATTAATTTCAGGGTGTGCACACTTATGCAACCAGCTTATTGCACATTTTTTATTTTACAGACTTGTTTTTTCAAATGAATTGCACAGGTTATAGGTGACATTAAAGGTGGGAAAAGTTTTGAAATGATTTATTGTGGTCTCATTTTTTTTTATATCTCAAAAACCTGGCATTTTAACAGGGGTGTGTACACTTTTTATATCCACTGTGAATATGTATGTAAAAGAACCAATATACGTATGTGAACCAGACCTTTAGGCAAGCACTCACAATATCAAACATTTGTAATGCCGGCACAAGTGATTGAATAGTCATCTATTTTTATTTATTTATTTAATGCTGGTATTATTTAGTGGGAGGTTGTGGTACAGAAGGAATTGGGAATTTACTCCTTTCTCCACTGACGTGTGATCCTAGATTTGGTAGATATATAAGTAGCAAGGGGTATGGAGGGGCCTGACACCCTGCAAAAAAAATATATATTTTTTTCAGTTTATTGATTTTCAATCTTTTCAGCCTGATATATATATATATATATATATAGATATATATATATATGTATATATATATATATATATATATATATATATATATATATATATATATATATATATATATATATATATATATATAAATCAGCCAACTTAGAGAAGTGCCTTCTATCGTGTCAGTGATTCACTCCTTCTTAATTGTGTGGCAATTGACATGTAGGGTTAAGGCTGTGACCTGTAGTTACTTTGGTACACGGTTTGATTACCTGAGCCCTCGTGTGCCTACTGCATGACCTTTAGTAAGTTTCTTAGACAGTGCTTGGGGGCAACTGGGAATCTGGGCTAGGCTCCTCAGTGATACCCTGGACTGCAAGCATAGCAACTACCTATAAACCTATTGCTTATTTTGCAATGTTTTTTTCTAATAATGCAACCAAGTTGTTCTTTATAATTCTCTCTCTAATAAACCATCCAGTTTGGCACTCTCTTCTATAGGTGTCCTACAATCTGGAGTCTCCAAGGGCTGACCATGTGTCCCACTCTCTTGTCCCACTTCTCTTTCTTTAAAAGGAGGCAATGACAGTACTTGTATTAAAACGGCATTCATCCTGACTTTGATAAGTTGTTTAAGTGGTCCCTTAATAACAGACTTCTTGCCATTTCTTCAGAAAACAACTCCATGCTCTCTGACACAACGGAGAAGCTCATGCCACCTGTGACTACAAGACCCTGGTTTGCATCTAAAACCATCAGTGGACATACAAAACTGATACAAGTATTTTTCTGCACTTTGCTCTAACTGTCTCAGTACTATTTAACAGTTCTGTGCTGCATTTACTGATTTACTGATTTGGTTGAATTTATCATATTTTTTCAACCTGCACTTATTAAAGAAATGCCTTCTGTTTGTTACTGTACTGCTCTTAGGATGTTGTAACAGATATGTCCTAACCTCCTCTGACACTGCAAAAGCTGTTCTGAGTTTGCCAAAGTTCTCTTGAATTTGCCAAAATATTTAAATTTGAAAACTTTTTTTGTGTTTGTAGAAGTTTGAGAAATTATTTCCAAGAATTCCTGATACTGCAGGAATTCTGCCTTTTGTTGTAAACCATTTATTACTGCACTTGAGCTCAAAACCAGTTTGCTTTACATTAAGAGGGATTTATTCTGCACTCTGATGGTGCACCCATCCGAGTTGGGAACTGCTGGTAGAAAACTTACTGTCTGTTTATCTGACTACCTGAGGGCTTAACTGTATAAAGGTCTTTCATCCTGCTGGCATAATATCCTTGCATTTGCGCCCATGCTTTGTATATAAGAAAACCTCTCCAGTTTAACATCCTCTATAGAAACACTCTCCATAGTCTTCCACTGTTCATAGCTGCTCATACAGCTGTCACTTTGCACACAGGACAACATCACTGCAAGTGACGCTCCCCTACTCCATCCGATCTACTAATGATCTGATATAATGGACACGCACTTCCATGTCAACTCTGTTTCTGGCCTGGTGGATATGGGCATCCTGAGGCAGTGTAGTAACTGCCTCTTATTCACTGACAACCATTTAGTTTTAGAACACACAAACAGAGTGTGTGAAAGATATAGATACACAATGTCACTGGAGGCAAAGCTCTCACATACACACACAGAAAATGCAAACCAGGTTGTCAGTGTTACACCCAAAACACTCACTACCAACATTAAGGAACAAACTCATAGCCCACATATGCGGAGATACTCACGTGTAATCTACCCAAACCTCCAAGACCTCCTAAAAGCATCTCTCAGTGGACCCACACACTCACAAAAAAGAAAGTGCCTCTCACACAACATATAACTGAAAATCACAGTAGCCCAGCTTCCAAGCCCATAAGGCAAAACACCACACAGTAAAAATTCTACTCATTGTGGATTCGATTGTAAGACATACTGATGTCCCCCTTACCAGGCTAAACAAGGAGGAGATTACAGCGAGCTGTCTGTCTGGAGCCAGGATCCGCCAGATCATGCATGCAGTTAGGTCTTTAAACCACAAGTACCAGTATGGCACTGTCATAGTCCATGTGGGTGTAAATGACCTAAGATGTACCTCACTGGACTATATGAAGCGATACAAGATGGAGCTCTCTGAATATGTGTCTTAGGTGTGTATGAATATAACCTTGAGTAGCATCCTACTTTCACCAGTGATAATGCCACAGTACCAGTAAAAAACGATTGGCTTCAGCAATTGGCTTAGTTTCTGGTGTCACAACAAAAGGAATCAATATCTGTCAGCCTGGAGAGACATGATCGACAAATCATGATGCTTTGCCAGAGATGGCTTGCACTTGTCATGAATTGGCTTCTGGATACTGGCAAAAACTTTATCTATCTCCATAGTACCTTTTTTAGGCTGTGCCAAGTTGTTAACCCCCCCAATTTTAGCAAAAATCATGCATGACTACTTAAAGGTACTGCTGCTCAATGCTAAAAGTTTAAATAAAACAAAATGCACTCCCAGAAATCACTCCTCATGCTGAAAAATGCAGACATATGTGCAGTCATGGAAATATGGTTCAAAATAATGGAAAGCACCCCAACTACATAGGCTACAATGCCTTTCACACCTTTTGACCCCCCCTTAGCTCAGGATAAAACAAAGGGAGGAGGTTGTCTCGGTGTTCATACACATCAAGTGCACTGTTAGACTGGTCCAATAGCATGACTCGCTTGAGTTGCTCCATACCCAACTAACCACATGTGTGACCCCCTATCACATACTTGCTAGCTACAGATCCTCTAATGTGAGTCTGAAAAATCACACCTCCTACCTAAACCTGTTGGAATCTCTTAACTTTCAGCCTAACACCATACTTATGGGTGACTTCAACTACCCCTCCATAAACTGAGAGACTCATACAACCCATAATTCACTTGCTCAGAGGTTTTTGGGCTTTGTCAATACAAACACACTGGAGCAACTAGTTAGCTCCCCAACTAGAGGTACAAATATCCTAGATCTAGTACTCACAAACATGGGGGCGATGCTGCTCATTCCCATGTATTCACTCCTCCTTGGTAAGATCTGACCACAAAATAATCTCCTTTAGTATTAAAACTAATCTAGAACTCCCATCAACCTCCAAACTTGTTGAGAACTTTGATAAGCCAATTACTTCAAAATAAGTGACAGCTTATTAAACTTCCAAGCCCCTCTGAACCCAGATGACACAGAGGCCTACTCTGAGCTGTACACAAAAGCACTGTACTACCACATTCATAGCTGCATAGAGGAGGCAGTACCTGCCCAAGTCAAACCTATAACTACTGGCAAAAATAAACCACCCTGGTGGACTCTTAACATAAACAGGCTATTCAACAAAAAGAAAATAATCCTATCCAAAGCCAACAAGCAGCCGACAAAACAGTGCAAAAAGATACTCACCAGTCTAGTGTTGGTCAAATCTGCCAAAGCAAACTATATGGCAAAGATAGCCTCCCAGGTGAAAGATAACTGTAAGGCTTTTTTTTTATTACATTTGCAACCTCAGGGAAAATGCTCAGCAATGTGCAGAGTTAATCATGAATAACAAAAGTTACACTCAGCCTGAAATTAAAGCAAACCTGCTGCCTGACAAGTTCAGTTCAAACCTCTCCTGCTCATCACCCTCTACCACACCCAATGAAATGCCCACAGCCATCCTCTACCAATCATTACAAGGGAACAGGTCCTTACTGCGCTTGTTAAAGCCAAAAACACAGCCTCCATGAGTCCCAACAACATTCTAGGATGCTTCTTAAATAGCTTAAAACAGAATCTATCAGAACCACTAAAAACCCTCTTTAAGCACAGCTTCTAGACGAGCTTTATCCCAGAGGAATGGAGGAATGCAACAGCCGTACTTCTGCACAAGGGGAGTCCATCAACTGTATGACCATATGGGCAAATGCCAGCACAGCCAACTGGAGTTTTGTACAGAATAATATGTCTCTTGAATATCAAACTGATTTATGCAAGATGCTTGTGTTACAAATGTATTAGAACTGTATGTCATTTGTATGTCAAACTGATTTATATAGATGTTTTTGGTGAAACTGCATTTGTGAGGTTTGCTTGTGTTAAAATGCATCAACAGTGCACCCTGCTGAAATGAAAAGAAATGTACATGTAATATGGCAACTGAATTAAATGTACTTTAAGAAAAATAAGGTAAATGTAAATGAGCTGTTAAACCATTAAAATGACACCCACAGTGCTGAACAGGACTGGAGATGCTAGGTCTGGGAAGAAGCCTTGGTTCATTGGCTTAGTAAAAAAGAGGGGAAGCCCCAGGCAGTGCCATAAACATTTAGATGTATGTTGTAGCTGTCTATGCTAAATTCCTGTCTCAGCTTCAAATAGGAATACTGTGAGAACCTTGAGTCAGGTAATCAGATGAGGTCATTCTGCCAGCCCTCTTAGAAATTATGTTTTAGATATTACAAAGAGAAATCTCAGAGTATTGGACATTCTGTTTTGGGGAACCTGACTAGAAAGACCCTCACCCACAGCATTTTGCCTTGCGGTAGTAAGTAACTTAACTAGGGAACAGTAATTCTTTTAGATTAGTCAGGAATATAGTGAAGCTTAGTTTAGAGAGTGTTTTTCTTTATTTGTATGAGTCTGCCCATCAATGTTAACTTTAATATTTTCTATGATATGAACACTGTGACTTACTGTAAATATATATTCAATAACTTCATGTTTTTTACTATTTATTATTAAATGTATTTAAAACTTTTATTGTGGCTGGTCCTTGTAGAAAGTATATAACCTTTGAGAGTACTTATATTTATTTGGTGACACTGTGTGGGCCACTCCAGAAGGCTTAGCTGTTTTGGTCAACTATTATCATTTGTATTAGCATTAATATTGCACTTTATAATTGGACGTCCTATGTTAAGAGCCTCAGAGTAGCTGATTGTGGAGTGTCCGTGGCCGTGATAACTACCTTATACTATGGGCAGAAGGAGGCACAGCAGGTAAATCTGAATGAGCCTTTCCCAAGTGTGTGTGTGTGTGTGTGTGTGTGTGTGTGTGTGTGTGTGTGTGTGTGTGTGTGTGTGTGTGTGTATGTATGTGTGTGCGCACGCGCGCGCGCGTGTGTGTGTGTGTATGTGTGTGTGTGTGTAAAATCAATTCTCATAGTGTGTGTGTGTGTGTGTGTGTGTGTGTGTGTGTGTGTGTGTGTGTGTGTGTGTGTGTGTGTGTCAGCTACTTGGGGCAGGGATATGAAGCTCTGGGTTTACAGAGAGGGTCCTGGAGGACTTGACTTGGATACTTGGCTGAGGGCCTAAGCCTACAGCTGTACCAGTGGGGAGTCTTATTGGGGACCTGGAGGGAGACATGTATAGAGAAATCCAGACCCCAGGCTGAGTGTGTTCGCTGTGTGCTCTTTAGGGAAATTGTGCTTGATGCAGGCATGTCTGCATCTGGAAATACTGAGTTTATCCATTTCTATTCCAAGTGCACATCCCTCTCCACTGTCAGTGGTGAGGATTCAGGCTCATTGATTACTGGCCTAGTGTGGGGATGTCACATATTGGTGGCAGTGGTGGCCATCACATATTGATAGCAATGGTGGGCATCGCAAACTGACCCAGGGAACAACAGATTCATAAGCTTGATCAGTCTTATCTGCAAGGTCATGCAGAGAAATTATCATGGACCTGATCAATAATGGCACAGGAAATTTCCAAACTCTGGACCACACCCAATTTGGCTTTGTCATAGGGAGGTCTTGCCTGCTTTTACGAAACCAGGGCCATGAATGAAGGTAAAATGGTACACACTGCTTATCTAGACCTGACCAAAAGTTTTGACACAATCGCTCCCTTACTTGGGGATCACAGATAAACTTACTGAGTTAAGCATAAACCCCCTACATCATCAGATGGATAGCAAACTGGTTCACTGACAGGACAAATTTTGTTCGGATAGGTAAATCCACATCCAATAACAAACTTGTTACTGGTGGTATCCCACAAGGCTCAATGTTGTGACTCCGCCTGCTTGGTATATACTTTCCTGAAATGAAGACCAATGTTGGGGCTTTTGGCTCACCAAGCTCACTGACAACTGAAAGCTAGGAGCAGTCACTAAATCCCCAAATGATGTTGAAATCCTACAGACTGTCTTAAAAATGACAAATGACTGGTGCCAAAACCATGGTCTGAGACTAAATGCTAAAAAATGTGTAATCATACCCTTCAGTAAATCAGATATCTCTGCAAATTACAATACTGATAGCGCACCCCTTAAAGTGGACCCAGTGGTGGTGAGGGACCTAGGACCTATACACACAGATAGAGATAGTAACCTAAACTTTGACCACCAAGTAGCTATGGTAGTGAGGAAACCTTTCAGGCAAAGCATCAAGTTCAAAGGAAATCATAGTGCTGTTGTACTTGGCCCTCATCAGGCCCATTGTCGATTAAAGTGCTCATTTCTGTATGTACCTAACCAAGCACTTAGACCAATTGAAGCAGCCCAAAAGGCTTTTCACAAAATAATACAAAGCGTAAAATACATGTCTTATGCAGACCGACTAAAGGCCCTGTCCCTTTACAACATCTCATATAGTTTATTGAAAGGTGCCTTATGCCTGACTTACAAGGCATTCTCTAAACCAGCCCAGATGAAAATGTTATATATTTGCAAGAAAAATTATACGAGGGTTACACGTTCCATGGAACTAAGCCTTATTTGTGACTCGGTAACAGAACTTGCTGGAGAGACAGAGTGATATCTCAAAGGCTACCTCATCTATGGGATAAACTTCCCATCTTTGTAAAGCAAAGCCCATCCATCACTCTCTTCAAAAAGAATTTGGATAAATGGATGGGGACCGTAAATTCACTCCCAGGGTACTGCTCATGTCCCTTACAGACAGAGGCACTCTGTAAAATGACTCATAGCTTCATAGGTGTTTACTAGGCTAACGACCACAAGGGCCTTTTTAAGCCTAGGCATGCATCCCATATTTCTGACAAGTTCTGTTACCCTTGATAAGTGTAAGCAGGGACTTGGAAGATGAAATATTTACAAACAGGGGCCTGGAAGATGAACCATTTACACTTTACCTGTGCCCATTCGAGACACAGGTGCCAAACCAGGGATGAATTTCCTGTTCCCCATCCAAGTGTCCAGGTTACATTTGAATTGGGTTAGGGAAGAACTTTGCTTCACGTGGATGGGGAGCCTGTTCCAGAGACAAGGTAGTCTGTGGGATACATACCTGTCTCTCTATCAGGCCCTATTTATATCACAGGCAAGGTTTAAGTTTTTAGAATGGGTAGTTCAGTTGCTGTTTGTTGAGGTCCATCAGAGTGGGGTCTAACAGTGCCCTGTATGCCAGGCACAGATCTCCCCTCAACAGCCTATAGGAGACAGAATACAGGGATAGGGCCTTGAGACAGTCTGCAGAGGACATGTTACTTAGCCCTATATTCTTTTAGTGAGGAACCTCTGTGGACATTCCAGTTGTTGGATATGCCTGGTTAGGTACACACCAAAGGGGGCACTGTACTCAATGACTGGTCTGATGAATGTTGAATACAGTGGAACAATGACTTCCCTGGACCTAGACACTACAACTTTGTTTATAGATTGTGCAACATAGAATGATTACCTCACTACTGTAGACATGTAATGGTCAAAGTCTAGATTACTGTCTATGTGTGTCCATACGTCCCTGACTACTGGGTCAACTCTAAGGAGTCTGTTGTCAATATGATAGTTACCAGGGGTGGATGACTTCCTGAAGGATATTACTGTGCATTTCTTGACATTTAGATTTAGTCCATGGCTCTAACACCAGTTGTTTGTCTGTGTCAACCCTTCCTGCAGAACATTTGTGTCTGTGTGGGATTCAATGACAGCTCCAAATTTGCAATCATCTGCAAATTTAGTCATCCAGAGACCACTGACATTGGCCTTAACTTCAGAGAGGTAAATGTCAAAAAGGAGCAGTCCCAGGACCGATCCCTGAGGGACTCCGCTTGTTGTGACTAGCCTCTTTGTAGAGGTGGACTCTCCAATTCTAACTTCCTGGGTCCTGTCTGTGAGCCAGTTGGCTATCCTAATGGGTGACATATAGGTTTGTGCCTAACCTCTTAAGTTTGTCAGCAATGCCTGAGTGGGGTATTATGTCAAATGCCTTGGCCACGTCAAGGTAGGCACATCCAGTGCTTTGGTGACCTTCTCAAAGAAGTCCACCAGGATGAGTAGGCATGACCTGCTACAACACCAGCAGACCCACTACCCTGATACTACCCTATCCTACTTCAGGGGAATTAAGATATAATACTGTCATATGCTGGGTATTATTGGTTAGGCTTGTAAAGACTCTTGTGCCATTAACCTTGTAATAACCTATGAATCTATGAACCTATGCCCTCCTATCCTTTATGGAACAAAGCCTCCTCTGGCACCTCCTACCTTACATGTCTTGTCCTACAAAGTACTTTGGAGTCATCCTAAACTCATTGCTTACACTGCAATATTATGTGGATTTTACAGTCAAAAACTCTCTACACTCAGCTGAAAACCTACATATAAAATCCTTAGACGTCTTACCCTGGACTCTTGTAAGGAAATAGTTGATGGCCTACTTCTCTCACAGCTAACATGTAACAATATTTGTTATTGCACTTTACAACTAAACAACAAACAGCACCATTATCAGCAACTAAAATAAACTATCTAACACTTACTGAAACAACCAGCTTTCTGTTAGCTCACTATTCCATGAACAAGTTTACCCCAACATCTACCCTGTTACACAATACACTCTCCTAGTACACTCCCCCAATTCTCCTACCTCCTCAAGTCTCAGCATCTTGGGTTTCTTTTTCTAAATAGATCATGTTGCTATCCTTTTCAGCAATTAAACATCTTTCTCTAAATGTGCCCCTCCTTTATGAAATTCCTCTTTCATCCTCCTTCTCAAGCTGATTTTAGACTCCCCTCAAGTTCAACAGACTACATGCATGTATTTCTGTCTGCCTTAGCCTTTAGACCTCAGTCACTGTCTCCCCTCTATTATTTTCAACTGCAAATGACTCCCATATGTCCCTTCCAAACCTTCATCTTAACCCTAAACCAAATGTAATTTCCTCAGCCCAATCCTGTTTTTTCTTTACCCCCATATCGGGTCTATATTAGTTCACCGAAAGACATTTTCAGCAAGCACCTAATCACGGAAAATCACTTCAACGATTTGTGGAATTTTCACAGGGCAATGAAACAATTGCCCCACAGCACAACGGAACCCACAACACACTAAATCAAACCCACCCAAGTGGGGGGGGGGCTTTGCTCCCCAGACCCCCTAACTATATATACCAACTCCAAGACTGCACTACAGTGGGGAAAAGGGCAAAGTTGTGTGGTTGGTGAACTATTTCATTGCACTGGGAAAATTCTGGAAATCGCGGATGTGATTTTCGCTGATTAGGTGTCACTGAAGAGGTGTTAGCTGAAAATATCTTTCGGCAAACTAATACAGACCCCTCCCATTGTCTTACTAATTGTTGCAGCATATAAGAATGTCAGCATTACTTATTGGGAGGTTGTGGTACAGTAGGAGTTGGGAATTTACTCCTTTCTCCACTGTTGCATGATCTTAGATTTAGTAAATATAAGTAGCTATAATTAGTTTTTACTTACTGCATACACTTTTACTTTTTGTGCATGTTTTTTTTTGTACAAATTTTTCATTATATTTAGTGTATTGTGTAAGTTTTACCTACTGCATGCATTCTTTCAATTGTTGCCTCTGCTTTAAGATACTGTATGCCTTTATGATCTTTTTTATTTTGACCTAGGTCATGACTAAATAGGGTTCTTTGAACCAGTCCACCTACCAAGTTAACAAAAATAAAAACAGATACATATTTACTTTTCCCATTTTCCAACCTTTAACAGTAATGGCTCAGACTGCTACAGGAACTCATATTCTCCAACCTAGAAGGAAGATGCACATGTCTTCAGTAAAAGTAATGTCTTTCAGCTTTTCCCGGTTAGGGGTCGCCAGGTCTGCTAATGATTGGCAGTGGATTTTTACGGTGCCGAGGTGCCAGTCCGACGATAGTAAATCTGCTGTTCAGCTAACCAGTATGTGCTTCCATACATGACTATGGATATTAGTTTCCCAAGTAGTAGTAACAGCCACTGCTTTCCCAGCATTAGGCTAACCTTAGTCAACTGCACATGCAACTTGTCCTGGGTACAGCATTGCTTCAATTCACCTGTCCCAAGCCTGAGAGCTCATTAAAAGCTTTGTTTCAACACCCCCAATACACTCACACAAAACTACTGCAGCAACCCTTCACTTGCTTAAATCACAATGCAGACGAGTTAAAATATACATTGCTAATACTACGATACCATTTATGAACAGCTGCATACAGAACATCATTTTCTGTTAACCATATGAGATAAACAGGGCTTCGGCTCAGTCCATCAGTTTCACTTCCCTTATCATGGAATAATGATACATGTAGATTTTAAATATAACATGGTAACACAGAAGGACTTATGTAATAAACAGCCTATTTGCTTTACATATTTTAGCCTGACCTGTTTAGTAGATATGGAGCTGTTTTTATTCCTATTACATGTGTCCAGTATTCCACCCTGTCTTCCAAGAGCTGCCAAATCTTTCATAATCGACTTCAGGGCTTCCTCTTCATCTGTAAAACAGCAAGGAGGAGGAAGGAGATGGTTACATTAGTTCAGTGATACAGGTCATTAACCTTTTCGAGCTGTTGCAGTACACTTCTGAAAAAGTCAGCAAGCTAAGTCTTTTCTCAGACCTACAGAGCACTAGATTAAGACTTTATATGTATGGCATTTTCTATTCACAAATATAGAGAACCACAAGATGATAAAACTAATTGGAAAAAATTTTAATTTACCAAGGATTTAACACGCTTGTTAAAATATTCATCTTAAGTGGAGAAAAAACACCCTTTTTATACAAAGACTGTAGACCAATGCATACAAGAATATATAGAATTTTCTAGAACAAATTTAATAAAACTGTATTACAAATCTGCCAGATTATGTACCTGAAGCTATGTAGAGTTAAAGCTGTAATAATAGTCTTTGTTTCCTTTGCTTTTTGCAATTCTTAGACAGGTCAGAAGAATGTGAGTGTTTTACCACTAGGTGACACTACAGCAGAAGTAATCCAGAATCCCGGCATGGAAAGCTGACTACTTGAAAACTGCCACCATTATAGCTCATGAACTTGATTTGGGTTGTCACTTTTTCAAATGGCCATAGTGGGACATTTGCAGGACACACCGGATTTTAGAGGCCGACACATACCCACGGTCAGTACAAAGGATAGAACTTAACTTTTTTCCTAAATAAAACCTTATTCTTGTAGCAGTTTAGTTACTTATTATGTTTCTTGTAACATTTAGGTCTTTTAGATACAGAAATAACTATTTTATGCAACTATTACATAAAATGTGGGACATAATTATGTTCTACAATCTCAGGACATTTGCTCTTTTTAATATTTTTTGTCAGGACACAACTGCCCAAAGGGGGACTGTCCCTCTCAAAGTGGGACAGGTGGTAACCCTAAACTTGATGCCTTTTTTAAAGAAGACTGCCAAAACCATGACACATGCTATTACAAGCTGTTGAAGCAGCAGTGGCAAGAGAAGGGACAGTGATACTTGGGGATACACGGACACACACATATATTTTAGAAATGTTAACTGCATTTGTCATTAAGGTAGTAACTCTGCTTAGTTTACAAGAAATCCTGTCAGAAATGTATATAAAAAGGTAAGGTTATGGTATCATTGATCAAGATACTAGACATTTGTAGTGCTGGTCCCCAATGGTGTGCCATGCAAAATGTACTGGTGTGCCACTTTTTTTAAAACACACTTGTTAAATTCTTATGTTGTAGACAGTGACGTAGGTACCATACAATAATAGAAAAGAAAACAAACCGTAGCAAACATTTTTCATTTTCATGCATTGTACATGTTTTCTTTTAAACAATTATCTATACTCTAACATAAATTATACAATGACCCCCACGTGTACACTGATTGGCCAGTGTGCCCGTTGTAAATCCCACAATATACCAACGGAAAACGTTCCAGTCGCCCCGACTTTTTTCCGCTGATATAGTGTCCAAACCCTTTTTTTTTTTTTAATAAAGAAAAAAAAGAAAAAACGGAGCAATAGAGACTTTCTTTTATCCATTGCTACCGTTTCAAAGCACTGATGTACTGGGTATGCATACAAATCCAAGTCCCATATGCAGTACATCAACACAAGGAAGCAGTAAGTATACCATCACCGGAAGAACAGTAATGCGCCGTTATACAAAGACATTATTTAAGAAAAGTATTTGTTTCTTAAATAATGCCATTGTATAATAGCAATAACCGACTCCGTTGTTGTGGTATATTGAAAGTTACCCATGGTTGGCTTTATTTAATCACGCCAACATTTGGTAAATCTTCAAATATACCACACCACGTCGTCGGTTATTGCTTAAATAAATTGCTCAAGTCCTGCTTCTCCTTATATTTCACTCCTCCTCCTCCTGAACATTGTTCAACATATATTGTTCCTACAAATTCCATTTATTTCTATGCAGTTTGCTATTTCCCTTTTCTAAACATCCATCTCCAATTATTTTAGCTATGTTATCTCCTTTACAATATTCAGTACCTCATTACAATTAGTTTAGTTTTGATTTCCATTTTTGAGTAATTGCTTTTTGACAGCCAATAGCATTAAACTTAATAAAGTCTTACCATATCTGGGCAATTCAGAGCCTATATCCAAGCTCAAAAGGATAATTTCCTTAGTTACAACCATTTTTCTTCCAACATTTCTGAGAATGTACTCTGTAGGGAATTTTTAAAATCTGCCAACAAATTACATTCTTAAAAATATGCCCCATTTATCTCTGTCTGCCCTAAGACACCTCCAGCATTTGCTATTTAGCTGAGGAAGAATCTCTGAAGTCTACTAGTTTTATAAACATACCTAAACAAACACTTCCAAGAAAAAATCCTAAACCTTACGGACATTGTTACATATTTGGGAGTCATACAAAATAACAATGGGAGGACATTTGTATATTACCTTTCCATTTTCCGTTACCAGTATTTTTAACCCCCTCTGAATGATTCTTATAGTTATCATGCAATATTTTATATGCCGTATAAATTACCCCATTTTTAACAGCAATTTCTTTTCTAGCCTCCAAGCTGGTCTTTCACTTAGCACTCTCTTATCCGCTTCGTTTTGCCTATATTCTGTCATCCATGTTGGATAGGAATGGTGATCTCTAACCTGCAGTCCTATCTTCTGCTTGGTCTTATCCCATTCTACTACCTTTCACTCCTTTTGGTATTGGAGGTTGCCTACCCCTGTTATAGGCAGTCAAGCAACCTCATCCATCCATCCATCCATCTACAACCACTTTTTCCCAGATAAATAATAAAACATCTGTGCCACCAGAATGCTCAAATTCAGCTTCTAAGTGCCAATAAACAGTACAGAAAATAATCTGGGACACTGATTTTCTAATTGATTAGGTCCTGGTCCTACTCAAGGCATAGCGAACCGAATGGCTGTCACAAGTGTAACGGGACCTTGTCATTGGAAAGTAAGAACATAATGTACAGATATAGCTCATAAATATTCTCCTACTGTAGGACAGCAAAAAGGATTCTTCCAGTTTTCACTAAAAAACACTGACAAGAGTTGACAATTTCCAATAGTAAAATCATTCTTGCATGGAATGACGTTTTCCTATAAACATGACATATTTATTTATTTATTTCTTATTTTACATTTGTTTACCGGAGAGGTCCGCCTGGACAGAGCTGTCCGTTTTCAGCAGAGGCCTGGGGAGAAAAGGTCTAGAAATACTAACATACTATACATAAGATATTTACATGAGCATTATGGTTTATACATACAGTTATAAAATATAGCAGACAAATGATTGCATAAGATACTTACTGTACATAGGCATAGTAGATTAGACATACAATTAAAAGTAGTAACATGTGATTGTTGTTCATATAGTATGTTTAGTTGAGATAATCTTGAAGATGTATTGAAGATGAGACAAGAAAGGAAAAACTAGAAATACTAGCCAGTTTGTCAAAGGAGGACAATATAGAAAAGTTCATATTTTAAGGGAAAGCTTTTCAACTTAGCCTAGGGGAGAGTTAGTGGGCATACATGGGACAGTGGGAGTAGGCAGCAGTGAGCTGATCAGTAACATGTGATAACAAATATAGTGCATCTGTGGGAGTTTTAAAGAAGAGGCTGGATAATGGGTAGGGGAAAGGTGTTAAAATATATCAGCCAAATCTTAGGCAATTGCATGTCCAGGAGTTGTTTAGGTGGGAAATAAGCTGTTTTTTGAAGATGGTTTTATTAGGTTGCAACCTGATTTGTAGTGGTAGGGAGTTCCAATTCTTAGCAATGTTGCTACAATACAGGGAGTCACCAGAGCTGTAATGGCTTTTGGAGATTGCGACTAGTGCCTTGTTGGTGGGTCTAAGTTCTCGGTTATTGTTGTAGAGGATGATCAGGTCTTGTAAGGCTGGAGTTTTGTCAGGCTGGTACAGTATTTGGTGAGCTAGAAGAAGTTGGTTTAGAGCTAAGGTGTTAGGGAGTTCCAGCCAGGAAAGCTGTTTTAGGGCTTGTCAGTGGTGGGTGCGGTAGGAGGAGTTTGTGGTAAATTTTGCTATTTTGTTGTACCATAGTGATAGCTTGTTTAAATTGCTCTTGTTTAGATTAACTAGGACAGGAGAAGCATACAGTAAGGTAGAGAGAAGATGGGTATGAGCTACGGTAACTGTACTGTTGCTGGTTAGGAAGTTTTTACATCTGTAGTGATTACCTAGTTTTTTGTTGACTTTGGTTATTGTATGAGCTATGTGTTTGTCAGATTTCATATTATTGTCAATAATGGTCCCTAGTGATTTTGTTTGTGTGACAGGGGAGATAGGGGTATTATCTGATGCAGAAACAGAGAACAGGGGAGTAGGTACTACTGCTTTGTAAAGATGGAAGAGCATAAGTTGGATCTTTTTAGGACTTAGTATTAGCTGGGAGTTGGTTAGCCAGGTTTTGATGGATATAAAGGCTTCTTTGGTCTTGATGTGAAGTCTTTGGAGGGTGGGGCTAGAGCAGATTAAGGTGGAGTTGTTAGTGTACTGTACCAGGTTTGCTAGAGAGGTGGCTTTGTGAAGATTATTTGTATACCAGTCTAAACTGCAACCTGCACGTTTTATTTCTTTATTATGCAAGTTAGCCATTAGACACAACTGCCTCTTTCCAGGCACTTTCTATGTGCAATGCCTACTTAAATGGCTTACTCGCAGTCCAAGTACACAAATGCATAAGGACAGAATCAATCCCAAGACTTCAGCATGAAGCTCAGTAGCATCTCACAGCCGTAAACCTGTGCGCTTCTTACTGTAATGCCCATATAAACACCGCACAACTAGATTAATTATTAGGTGTTAGCCAGAGACAAACTAGTCAATGGGGTCCAACAAGCTGATGAACTTTTAGTTGAGTAAAAAACATTCATCAATATACCAAATTAACTTAACTTCCCCCACAAACATATAAAGTTGATAGAATAACAGGGTTGGAATTAGCATGAATTTTCTGAAGAGTATAAAGTCTGAAACCCAAATATCTGTCATTAAAATTAACACAGATCGGACAAATCTTCCTGCTAAAACTACTCTGATAAACATTACTTTCTTTATGATTATGCAAGGATGCTTTTGGATCCATGTTAAAAGTCCTTAAGTCTGTCAGTGTGGCGCAGCTAATCTCTGCTCATCTGCCTGTCTTTCCAACAGTGCTAACTACCCACCACTTTTGCTCAGAAATATAGATTATAATGTCACATAAGGAATAAGGAATGCTTGTCTCACCAAACCTGCTCACCTTCCTCCCTACCTAATAATACCACAGAAGGTAATATAGTGCTACAAAACTGGTACAGCAGAATGCAGCCTTAACAGTTAACAATGTGTCTTTGTGATAGTTCAGAATATAGGAAGTGACTCGCTGTATTGTAGCAACAGTAACATTTTCTGAAAGAATAGTCTTGACAGGTAAACTTTACTTCATTGTAGGCAGGCTGCCAGTTTTGTGTAATATCAAAATATTCAGTAGCCACAGTGTGCACCACAAGCCATTTATAGCACTTTCCTTAATGCCACTACTTGAAAATGAAGTTATGTGACAGCAAGAAGAATTGAAAAAATGTTATAGGGAATAAGACTATATCGAGGGACTTAGTGCCTAAGATATCCTACTACACTAATCACACTACATTCAACAATGTGCAAGAACAATGACACCCAGGCACAGCTATGCAACCAGTGCAAGTATGAAAACAAACAGTGTTAGTAATACTTATATATATATTAATTGAAATGTACTTGTGCCAATATTCTTGCACAGAACGCAGTGATTTGTGTAAATAACATTTATATGAAAGCAAAACTGTGGTAGATATTAAACTGTAAATGTCAAACATAATGTAACCTGAAGGTAAATGTTGGCTTGAAATATAACCAGGCAGACAATCTGTTGTAAATGTTTTGAAAAGTTATTCTGGCTTCTTGTCCCAGGGTGAAGGATAAAACTGTCTTTGTCCCTGTTCACTTAACTCAGTATATTTAAACATATCTTCATTTACATATTTCGTTATTAGTTATTTCTACTAATAAAGGGGGTAGACATCAGTTTTATTACCATCTGGGTCCGTACCTCTCAATCTCTTAGAGCAAGAAATTTAGACAAAGCCATAAATAATGGGGGGACAAAGGCCCAAAAATAGGGCAGATTTTAAATATTTCTCCTACAAACATATAAAGTTGATAGAATAACAGGGTTGGAATTAGCATGGATTTTCTGAAGAGTATAAAGTTTGAAAACCAAATATCTGTCATTATATCCTGACTTGAATCGTGAATTAGTTGCCAGTGATTTGCTAGAAAACCACAATTTTATGAGAAACAGACAAAAATAAGAGGCAAAAATCTGGACATTTGAGAGGTATGTTAAGACTGTGTCAAATGTCTAACTTTTGAAAAGAAGTAGATACTATAAGTTAACAAGGGCATTAAGACATAAGTGGATACATGTTTCAGAGCAGGCTTCTTGTAGCCAATGTCCTTTGTTTATGCAAAAGGCAAGGACAACTTAAGACATTAAACAAGAAGTACACAGAGGGTTCCTTCCATATAAGGGTAACTAATTATATACTGCGCTGGAAGTTAATGCACTGCTTTACTCTTACTTAATACACTTCAGCTCACAGTTGCTTCAGCACTAATGCAAACCTTCCCAGGCTTCAATGCTTCTCCTCATCTGAAATCCCTTGCTTCTTCTCCTGATCAGAGTAGGGTGCAATGAGCACACTCTACATTCTCAAACACATTTATCTAAGCTAAACATTTGGTACCCTTTTCAGATACATCAGGGGAATGTGGGCAGGAACTATAAAGGAGGATGAACAATGACCATGCTGCCTTCTAGCTTATCAGTGGGAGTGGTAAGCACTAGGTAACCTATCTACCACAGGAGGAGTGGTTTCTGGTCCAGAAATTATAGTTTATTGGCCGTATGGGAAGCTTTTCCATCTCTTTCAACCTTCTGATTTAAAAGTTTGTATTTGCACTTGTTTCCTGCCTTTCCAGTTACTAGTCTAGTCCAGGTATAGATTTGCTGTATCCAGGATTCTTTGTCAACTTATGTACCCCCCAAGCCTTTCCGTGTTGGAGGGAAGCCTTCTAGCTTATCAGTGGGAGTGGTAAGCATTAGGTAGCCTATCTACCACAAGAGGAGTAGTCCCTGGCCCAGAAATTGTAGCTATTGGCTGTATGAGCAGTTTTTTTCCATCGCTTTCAACTTTCTGGTTTGAAAGCCGCACTTGTGCCTGTTTCTCGCCTTTCCTATAACTAGCCTAGTCCGGTTACAGATTTGCTGTATCCAGGACTGTTGGTAAGCTTCTGAGTCCCCAAACTTTCTGTGTTGGAGGGAAGCCTTCTAGCTTATCAGAGGGAGTGGTAAGCATTAGGTAGCCTATCTACCAAAAGAGGAGTGGTTCCTGGCCCAGAAATTGTAGCTATTGGCTGTTTGGGCAGTTTTATTCCTTCTCTTTCAACTTTCTGGTTTAAAAGCCACACTTGCGCTTGTTTCCCACCTTTCCTGTAACTATCCTAGTCCAGATACAGAGTTGCTGTATTCAGGACTGTTGGTAAGCTTCTGAGCCCCGCAAGTCTTTATGTGTTGGAGGAAAGCCTTCTAGTTTATCAGTGGGAGTGGTAAGCACTAGGTAGCCTGTCTACCACAAGAGGAGTGGTTCTTGGCTCAGAAATTGTAGTTTATTGACAATTTAGTCAGTCTGTCCATTTCTTTCAACTTTCTGGTTTAAAAGACCACATCTGCGCTTGTTTCCCATCTTTCCTGTAACTAACCTACTGGGAAGCACCAGAAAGCCTTAAACTGATACAAGCCTTCTAGCTTAGAAGAGAGACTTTGGAGTGATTAAGTATTCGTTTTCTGTATTTTCTTGCTGTACTTAACTGTTTTCCACCTAAACGCCAATTTTCCAGCATTTATTGTGATTTAAAAGCTTGTTTTTTTTCACATATTGTACTTATTTGACTGCATGCACTTTTAAAAAGTAGTTTTTTGCTTAAATAATTTAACTCTTGTAGGCTACACACTAAAGTGTGACAGCCTTTTCTGATAGTTTGTAGTCATTTAAAGTTGTTTTAAATGTATTTTTTACTGTTTTTGCCTTATCTTTTCAAAAAAAAAAAAATTCTTGTTTCCCACCTTTCTAAGCTAGTATAGTGCAGTTTTCAGGCTAGTGCTAAATTCAGGGCTGTGTTACAAGTTTCTGAGCTGCCCATACCTTACTTGGATAGAAGGAAGTTTCTCTGTTCACCTGTGAGAGAGGGGAGCTTTGAGCAGCCTATCTGTCTCTGGAGGAGTGGCTCCAGCCCAGAAGTTAGTAGTTTATTGAGCATTTTGGACTAATTTCTATCTCTTTCATTTCCCTGCTATAAAAACTGTGCTTGCATGGTTTTGCGCTGAGGGCAGCGATGGTTAGCTAGGGTTAAATTATTCCTGGCTCTACTAAGTCTCCTCTTCAGTTTTTCCCTTGAAACTAGTCTAACTCTCAACCTAAGCACTTAAAAAGCATCCTACAGCCCAGCACTTGCTCAGACCTAATAGCAAGCACTAATATACCCTGACACTTGATTGCCCAGCAGGGCAAGGCTCTTTATTCATCCCTCACAAGGCTCTTTATTCATCCCTCACCAACCAAGCAACTAAGCAGCTCACCCTACTATTCAGGCATGACCAAAGGGCAATTGCAGGTGTACTCTCCAGTCCAGCTGGTGAATCTGGGTATCCTGAGGCAATGTTAAACCTGCCTCATGCACACAGACAGCCCTCTCCTCCTACCACAAAACACTAACATATGTGAGAGATGCAATTATACAGCCAAACTAGAGGCTAAGCTGTCTCCACCCAAGACTGAAACAGACAGTTAAGAGGAGAAGGTTAACACTTGCACCACACCTTCAGCCATACAGAGACCTACTAAACCATCACTGGTAAAAAATACACATAAATGCACAAAATCATACTCGGAGACTCGAAATAAAAACCTGCAAAAGCATCAGAGACCTTGAAAGCAGACACCCAAACAACCTGCACCTCCCATCGAAAACCATACAACACATAAAACACAAAATCAGTGTGCCACACAATCACAGCCCTTAAGGCGAAATAACATACATAACACACTAGTAATAGGTGACTCTATAGTCAGGCACACTGACGTCCCACTCACTAGGCTGGACAAACAAAAGGTTACTGTTAGCTGCCTGTCGGGAGCCAGAATCCGCCATGTAACACAAGCACTCAGGTCACTCCAGAACAAGTACAAATATGACTCTGTCATTGTTCATGTTGGTGTGAATAACCTGAGATGTACCTCCCTGGACTACATGAAAAGAGACATTGAAGAGCTCTCTGATCATGTAGCCCAGGCTGGTATGACCCTGACCCTAAGTAGCATCCTGCCCTCACCAAGAATGATACCTCAGTATACAGAAAAAAATGAACAATTTCAAAAATTGGCTAAGCTTCTGGTGTCATTCAAAAAGGATCCAGTGTCTATCAGCCTGGAACGACATGCTCGACAAGCCGAGTTGCTTCGCAAGAGATGGCTTGCAGCTGTCACCCCTAGGCTTTCAAATACTGGCCAAGGCTCTTGCTGCCCCCATAGAGCCTTTTTAGGCAAGGCTCAAAAGTCAAACCCACCTCCGTAAACAACACAATTAACAAAAAACTGAGGGTTATGCTTTTCAACGGCAGGAGTTTAAATCTCAAAATGCATGCGCTCAAAGCACTTCTCAGTATGGAGAATGTCGACATCTGTGCAGTAACTGAAACCTGGTTCAAGGCTCCAGAGAGCACCCCAGCACTACTGGGCTACAACTCGTACCACACATTTCGGCCACAGAAAATGGACCGAAACACAAAAATAGGGGGTGTATTCATATTCATCAAGGATACCTACACCTCCAGGTTAGTGGCATGATACCTCTGAGATCATCCATGTGCAACTAACATCGGGCAAATCTGCAATGCAAATTGTGGCCTGCTACAGATCACCCTTCATGACCCAGGACCACCACTCCAACTTTCTGGAGACACTGGAAAACATGAAGGTCCTACCGAACACCCTGATATTGGGTGATTTCAATTACCCTACCATTAACTGGGAAAACTACTCGAGAACAAACTCCAAGGCCCAGTGCTTCCTGGAATTCATTAACTCAAATGCCCTGGATCAGCTGGTAAAGTCCCCTACCAGAGGTGAAAACATATTGGATCTGGTCATCACAAACATGGGCGACAGGTGTTCTACACTGGAGGTCAACCCCGTCACTGGTTAGATCAGACCATAAACTAATCACTCTGGATGTCCACACCCCACCACCACCCCCAACTAAGGAAACCACAGTAAAAAACTTTTCTAAAGCAAACTTCACCTTACTTAAGACAGAGGCGGTAAGTTTCACAGCCCCCACGCTAAAGGATAACGCTGCCCAAGATGCAGAAACCTTTACAAATGCACTCTATGAGCACCTACAAGGATGCATGGATCGTGCCATCCCTAGCAAAACCAAGACTCACTCCTCTAAGAGAAGAGGTCTGGTGGAACCCTGCCATAAACAGGCTATACAATAGAAGGAGGAAACTAGTTCAGAAAAAAAGCAAATCCTAAGAAGGAAAGACATCCCTGATCAGTATCAGTAAGAAACTAAGGTCCCTCATAAAATCATCCAAGGGTAACTTCGAAAGAAAAATAGCCAAGAATTCAAAAGATAACCACAAAGCCTTATTTAGCTATGTTAAGAATCTAAGTGGCAACTTGCAGATATGCATTGAACTAGTGCAAAATAGCACAAAATATACTGAACCTACTGATATTGCCAACATCCTGGCAGATAGATTCAGTGCAAACTTCACCCCCCCTCTCACCCCCAAAAAGCCCTACAACAATACCGGAAAAGTGTAGTGTCCCAGAAATCAAAGACACACAAGTGAAAATAGCCCTTTCAAAAGCCAAAAACACAGCGTCAATGGGGCCAGATAGTGTCCCAGGCTGCGTTTTGCACGAACTAAAAAACGAACTAACCCCCCCCCGCCTAAACACGCTGTTCACCCTCAGCCTCTCCACAGGCTACGTGTCCATAGAATGGCACACAGCAACGGTTATTCCACTCCACAAAGGAGGAGCCACAGCTGACCCTGGTAACTATCGCCCCATAAGCCTGACTAGCCTGGTCTGCAAGGCTATGGAGCACATCATCATGGAACTCATTAACAAAGACATTGGGAACCTTCAAACACTTGACCCATCCCAATTCGGCTTTGTTAAAGGTAGACCATGCCTACTAAACCTGGTTGACTTCTTTGAGACAGTCACCAAGGTCATAGATGAGGGAAAGGTTGTTCACACAGCCTACCTTGACCTCGCCAAGGCTTTCTACACCATTCCCCATTCGGGTATTACAGAAAAAATCACTAGCCTGAGCATAAACCCCTACGTCATGAGATGGGTTGCCATGAGAATAGCGGGCTCCAGGTCCGACTCTAAACCAGTCACAAGTGGTGCCCCGCAAGGCTCGGTCCTGGGACCCCTACTGTTCGGCATATACTTCTTAGACGTACAGGCAAACACAGGAAGATTATGGCTATCCAAGTTCGCCGATGACTGCAAACTGGGAGCCATAACTGACTCTCCGGCTGACACGGACATTCTCCAAAAGGGCCTTACTGAGACGGACACCTGGTGTCAAAGTCATGGCCTCAAGCTAAATGCCAAAAAAATGCATAGTCATCCCATTTGGGAAAAACAAAACACCCACGAATTACCACATAGATGGCAGCCCTCTTTATACAGAAAAGCTAATAAGAGATTTGGGGACCCAGGTAGTTAGTAATTTCTCCTTTGACAATCATATTGCCAAAGTAGTTAGGAAATCCTTCTATGTGGCCCATCTAATTATTAAAGGGTTCGCATCTAGAAATAAAGAGGTTATTAGTGCCCCTCTACTCGTCACTCATCAGACCCATCATAGTGTACAATGCCCCATTTGGGATGTACCTCACAAGACACTTCCAACAGCTGGGGAGACCACAAAAGTACCTCACCAAGAGGATTACTGGCCTCAAACATATGTCCTATGCAGCCTGACTGAAAAAACTCCGGCTGTACTCAGTGGCATGTCGCTTACTCAGAGGTGATCTCTGCCTGACTTACAAAGCCATGTCCAACTCAGAATTGATGGACATTCTCCACCTAAAGAAATCCAAGTCACTGCGAGCCACGCGCTCTAGTGAGCCAAACCTCGCCACAACAATAAACAGAACATGCTGGAGGGATAGATTCCTGTCACAGAGACTCCCCATGCTTTGGAACAAAATTCCAAACTACATTAAGCAGAGCTCCTTGCTAACACTCTTCAAGAGAAACATTGACGAGTGGATGGGTAACAGAAAATACTCCCCTGGGATCACTTCACTGGCTCTGCTTGACAGAGGAGCAGTTAATTAATCAAAGGGGTGGCAAAAGCCGACACACTCTGGCTAGGCTTATAAATGCCCTTGGGCAGATAGCCTAGTACCTACGTATGAACCTATGGTAAGTACCTAATTTTTGTGCCTATCTTGGTCTGGCCTATCACCTTCTACTGTCAGGACAGGGTTCCCATCATACAGTCTGGGTGGTCACAGGAAAAAATACTTTGGATGACAGCAGCTCCAACAGTCATCTGTGATCTGAAGAATACATCCACCTTATAGTGTTTTACATAGATGCCCAGTGATGTCCATATAACAACTGCACCAAAGGTGATCTTTGGAAGCCTTATGAAAGAAAGCCTGAGAAGTGACTACTGCTCTGGTAGAATGTGCTTTAGATGCACTTGGAAGGATTTGCAAGCTTTGTATAAATACATACAATCAGAGAACCATATTGCCGAAGTTACTTTCAAAACTTTAATGTCAAGCCTGGTGGAAGCAAAGGATACACAAGCAGTTTAAAGTTCTTTCTGAAATCCTTGGCATAGTAAAGGTAAAATGCAGTTGCCTGTGTACATCCAAGCAATGGAGAAGAACTTCTCCCTTATTTGAATATCTAGGGAAGAAAATAGGCAAATTAATGGTTTGGTTAACATTAGACTCTGCAACCACCTTACACATAAAGAAGGAGTTGGTATACAGTACTGTACTAACTGTATGAAACACAATGTAGGGAAATTTAACATCTGAGGTCTGAAGTTCAAAAATATACTTAGCTGGTGTAACAGCTACTAAACAACAGTTTTATAGGAGAGGATTTCCAACTCTACTACAGGGGTTAGTTCAAATGGGGCTTAATCAGCTGTTCCAACATATTGTTAAGAGGCCATGAAGGATCAGGCTCTTTTATGGGAGGTCTAGGGAGAAAAGCTCTTTACAATCTTTAAAGGATGCCAAGGACAAATTCTGGCATCATATATGAAAGCTAGAAATAGCTACCTTATGAACTTTAATAGAAGGAAAGTTTAAGTCAGCTTCAAAGTATATGTCATATAATCTAAAACCACTGGAATTAGAGTAGAAGAATCCAGGTCCCTCTCCAACATCTACACTGAAAAGTGTGCCTCTTTATCTTTGTACATTTTTTCTAATGTTAGGCTCGTGGGCAGACAAAGGGATGATGACCACACTAGTGGGATAAGTAGGGTCCCTAGTCATCACTAGAAGAGGAAATACCATGCAGTAAGTCTGACTGCAAGAAGGCCTACAAAAGACTTTGCTGGAGAGATGGGTGAGAATAGTGCCAAAGGGTCTCAATCTTAGATGTTTCTCCAGGAGATAAGGTCACAGCAGATATGTACCCTCACCCCTACCCCACCCCTACACACTCCTCTCTCTCTCTCTCTCTCCCTGTATACACACACACATATATATATATATATATATATATATATATATATATATATATATACAGAGAGAGGCACGTATACGCAGAGGTAGACAGACAGATAGAGGCAGATTTCTTTCTGTCTGCCTCTCTGCTTCCATGTATATAAAAAGAGGATGAGGTAAAAGTTGAAAGAGCTATTCATATGGATATGGACATTGATATAGCTATAGATATAAACATGCATACAGATATATACATAGGCACAGATATAGATATGCACATGTATACTGCACATTTTAAAGGCTGAATATTTTGGCAATTTAAAACTGAAGAAGAATCAAACCACCAAAAAGCATACAGTACCAAGATGTTTTGCTTGAAGCAAGTGTTGATTTATCTGATTTTTTTTAAAATGTCAATGACAAGCACAATAGCCGCAAAATAATGTTCAAAATCAAGTCTCAGCATGATTGAGTGTATTCAAAAATGTTTCACAAACAATAAATGTAGAAGTGCCTTGTGAACAGGGCTCTAATGGTCATACATCCATTCACGTGCAGGTTTTGCAGACATACATTCTATAACTTCCATTTGTTTCAGAATTCTCAATGACAATACACTTTCTATGGATAAGGCTAATCAAAGATGTAGAATCAACAGTGCAACATGCATCTTTATGCAATATGCTTAACCACATCCAGCAGCTACTAATGCAGTACACTTAATAATATTCAGCAGTTACTAATGCAGTACACTTAATCACATCTAGCAGTTACTAATGCAGTACACTTAATCACATCTAGCAGTTACTAATGCATTATGCTTAATCACATTCAGCAGCTTCTAATCCAGCATGCTTAATCGCATTCAGCAGCTTCTAATGCAGTATGCTTAATCACATTCAGCAGTTACTAATGCAGTACACTTAAACACATCCAGCAGTTACTAATGCAGTATGCTTAATCACATTCAGCAGCTTCTAATGCAGTATGCTTAATCACATTCAGCAGTTACTAATGCAGTACACTTAAACACATCCAGCAGTTACTAATGCAGTATGCTTAATCACATTCAGCAGCTTCTAATGCAGTATGCTTAATCACATTCAGCAGTTACTAATGCAGTACACTTAAACACATCCAGCAGTTACTAATGCAGTATGCTTAATCACATTCAGCAGCTTCTAATGCAGTATGCTTAATCACATTCAGCAGTTACTAATGCAGTACACTTAAACACATCCAGCAGTTACTAATGCAGTATGCTTAATCACATTCAGCAGCTTCTAATGCAGTATGCTTAATCACATTCAGCAGTTACTAATGCAGTACACTTAAACACATCCAGCAGTTACTAATGCAGTATGCTTAATCACATTCAGCAGCTTCTAATGCAGTATGCTTAATCACATTCAGCAGTTACTAATGCAGTACACTTAAACACATCTAGCAGTTACTAATGCAGTACACTTAAACACATCCAGCAGTTACTAATGCAGTATGCTTAATCACATTCAGCAGCTTCTAATGCAGTATGCTTAATCACATTCAGCAGTTACTAATGCAGTATACTTAAACACATCCAGCAGTTACTAATGCAGTATGCTTAATCACATTCAGCAGCTTCTAGTGCAGTATGCTTAATCACATTCAGCAGTTACTAATGCAGTACACTTAAACACATCCAGCAGTTACTAATGCAGTATGCTTAATCACATTCAGCAGCTTCTAATGCAGTATGCTTAATCACATTCTGCATCTTCTAATACAGTAAGCTTAATCACATTCAGCAGTTGCTAATGCAGTATACTTAATCACATCCAGCAGTTACTAAAGCAGTACTCGTAATCACATCCAACAGTTACTAATGCAGAATGCTTAATCACATTCAGCAGCTTCTAATGCAGTGAGCTTAATCACATTCAGCTTTCTGAACAATAAAAAGAATGAAATTCTTATGTCTGGCATTACTAACTGACTGTGTAAGCGGCAAGAAAAAAATAACAGGCTAAATCAGGGAGGTTCTCTAAACTCAGAGACAGGTAAGAGATATGGTGATATGTGTGTGTGTGTGTGTGTGTGTGTGTGTGTGTGTGTGTGTGTGTGTGTGTGTGTGTGCTTGAATGTGTGCATGTATGTGGGAGAATGAATGAGGGTGTGCCTGTGCAAATGCGATGTGTGGGCCATCTGAGGTGATTACCACAGAAAAGAGCTAATTGGCAATAGCAGTAACACCACGTGATACAGACACACACAAATTAGCCACTAATTAAGTCTTTCCTCATTGCAGCAAAACTGTGTCTGAATCACAGTTCCAATTATCACTGGACCATTTCTTCTGGCCACAGCAGTTTCCACAAGTACAGGCTGAGCTCACTGAATTCTGCCCTTAGCAGATTTAGCACATGTGCCTTTCCTGCTATGGTCAGACATTTTGCATTATACTTGGTTTTCATTGTGGGTGCTGTGGTGAACAATTCATGTATGTGTGACTTTACAGCTGGAAACACCAGCCAAGTGAAATTTTTATCTGAGGGTCATGACGGATTACTCTGAAAAATGCCCTGAAAACTTTGTATGTACATAGAGATATGGTCCTTTATTGTTAAATATGACCAACAGTCTTATATAACCATTTGGACACCCTGAGTTTTGCCATTAGGTTCACAAAAACGGTATATTTTGCATTTTTAAAGCTGACACAGCATACATGTTATATATATATATATATATATATATATATATATATATATATATATTAATAGTATGTTCTTACGAAATCAGAGCCTAAAGAGACATAGTGATCAAAGGAGAGCTCATTATTAACATAAGTATCAAAATCCCAGATGACTGGCTCCAATTTAAGTAGGATGTATTCTCTATAGTATGTGGCAGGGATGTCAGACTTACCAAGGAAAATTATACTGCATTTCTTGATGTTGAGGATAAGCCCATGACTGACACACAAAGTATTTGTCTGGTCCAGTCCCTGTTGGAGAATTTGAGTATCAGAATGGGGTTTGTTAATGCTTTCAATTAGCAATCAACAAGCTCCATTAGCCACAGTCTCTTGACTTCAACTTTCATGTCAGAAAAGAGGGTATCAAAGACAAGTGGGCCCATGACAGAGCCCTGAGGGATACCAGTAGTGATGTTTCTTTATTTAGAAGAGATAACCCTGACCTTAACGATGAGGGTTCTGTCACTAAGCAAATTAACTGGCCAACAAACCGTGAATATGTTACTGTGGAGCTGGGAGAGTATGACAGTAATCCAGCACAGGGAATCACTGACTATATTTAGGTAGGCAGTGTGGCCTCATGAACTCTTCTGACAAACTCAACTAGTCTTGGCAGGCATGATCCGTCTTTCACAAAGCCAAACTGGTGTACTTCTATGGATATAAAGTCACTTATACTGTCATTTAGGTCACATCAAAACAGAATGCTTAAAAGTTCAGCTAAAATACACCCCACAGCACTGCACAGAATTCTAGTGAGACTAAGGGTATGTAAAACAACCACAACAAGTATCCTCCACACCTCAGGGGCATAACCAATGAAGAATGAGGTTAAAGAGGTGATCGGGGGGGCTTGCTAGGCAGTACTTCTTAGTAGGCCTCCAGGGACAGTGTCAGGATCCAGGGAACCAGTATTTTTAATTTTTGAAACTAACACATGTACCTGTTCAAGATTTCAAAAGGGGAGATGTGACGGGGAACTGGAGGTAATGGGAAGAGTGGTTGGAGTGAAAGTAGAAGAGTGTGTAGGGAGATACTGGAAGAGAATTTGTCTGCAAGAATGTTGGCAATATCCATGGACCCACAGAAAGCAGTATTACAGGATAAGTTCATTAAAAAATTGTGGTCTATTTCTAAACTTCCTCTTATTGTTAAAGGATCACTGGATTTAAGGAATTACAAGCAAGTTATGAGACAACTTGCATCTTGCTGATGTCCACCCTCATGATGTACCTGCAACTTCCAGGTTGGCAAAGCAAGTTAGGCCCAGGATGAATTTACAGATGCCTAGCCAATCACTGAGGTTAGTAATGAAGGATGTAAGGTTGTCACCATGTTTAACACATTACAGCAGCTCATTCCACAGATGGGATAAATGCTTGTTAGTAAACCTGTCCCATTAGCTATGTTGGTGGAGATTCAAATCCTTAGACCCTGCATTAGTGGAGCTATTTGCCTTGAAGAGATGGAAGAGATCAAGGAGGTTTTGTTTCTTGATGGAACTGAATGCATGACATAGGTCTCCATGTACCAATCTCTAACAGACTGAATACAGAGATAAGACTTCAAGCTTGCCTTGGTAGCTTAGAGTATCTAGACCACTAATCTTCTTGGTTTGGAAGTGTTGAAGCCTTTCTAGCTGTGCAATGTGTCTGGACCGGCACATATCAATGTGAGAACTTTACTCTATAACTGGTCTAATTACAACAAAGTACACTGAAACATCTAAAGCCATCTCAGCCAGGTTGAAAGATGTTATCAGTCATGCTAAATATTAAGTACTTCACGGCCATCTAAAAAACTCCAGCTTTACTCCGTCGCATACTGCCTACTCAGAGGCGGTCTCTGCCTAACATACAAAGCTATGTCAAACCCAGAGCTGTTGGACATGCTCCACTTCAAGAAATCCCAATCCCTCCATGCTACACGCTCTAGGGACCTAAACCTTGTCACCACAACAAACAGAACATGCAGGAGGGATAGATTCCTGTCCCAGAGACTTCCCATACTCTGGAACAAACTACCTATCTATATCAAACAAAGCCCCTCATTAGCACTCTTCAAGAAAAATCTTGATGATTGGATGGGAAATAGGAAATTCACCCCGGGAATCACTTCTGTGGCTCTGCTTGACAGGGGCACAGGAAAATAATTTTCTTGGTGGTGAAATCCGGGGTACCTTTTTGGCTAGGCTTATATAGGCCCTAGGGCCAATAGCCTAGTACCTACCTATGAACTACTAATGCTATCCGTTGGTTAAAAAAGAGGGAGCTGTCAATCCAGGTACCACAACAAAGTTTTCTCAAGTGCAAGAATACCTCACTTTTGTGCATTTAATCTTAGCCCTTTTTTACACTATTGGTTAGTGAGAATTTCTTTTGCTGCAGGGACACAGTAACAACAGGTGATCTGACATTGACACCAAAACATGCAGTCATCACTAAACTTTGTTAGCCACAGATCTGGATTTACTGTTTACAGGCTGGAGAAGAAGAGAAGTATGCTAAATAGGAAGGGTCACAGCACTGATCCCTGAGGAACACCACCTCTTACATTTTTGCTCTCTGAGATGGAACCTGCTACTTTAATTCTGTGTGGTCTATCTTTTAGCCAGTTTGCTATTCACTGTATCATGCAGAAGTCCACTTTTAGGTGTCTTGATTTATTTACTATACTGCAATGGGGGATGGTGAGTGACAAATATCGCTGTTAGATCCAGATAGGTTGTGTGAGGCAACAGACCACAATCCACAGCCTCTATGACCCTCTCACACATATACTAAGTTGAGTAGACATTACGTTTGACAAAAAAAAAATGGCTCAGGGTGTAGGTGTATCATATTTGTGGTATCACAGTTTATTACGTCAAATACAATGCAGTCCATAATCTTGCAAACTAGCCTACATAGGTGCCTATGGTGGGGCCTCCTTCACAAAGGGCATCACAACAGCACTTCTCCATGCTTCAGTGACATATCCTCTGGTTAAGGCCTTACGGTTGTTATTTTAATTGGTTGCAGCCCTAATTTCATAGCTGGTTTTGCATTTCCAAATGAAAAACTTGAGGATCCTACGTATCAGTTTAAAACCTTTTTATAATGGTGGATATCTTTTATATAGATACTCCGCAGTCTCTTATTTTTGTTATAAAATTTCCTGATGCAGGAGCTCAACAGATGTGTTTAGCTTTAAACTTGTAATTATGCTTACATCAAATGGGTACTGATAACTCAATAGAACTGCCCCAGAGGGAGTTTATGTGTGGATAGCTCAAGTCACCAATAAGAAGGATATTTTGTTTAGTGTTTGACTTTTCTAACTGTTTAAAATACTCTGCCTTCAAACATAGCCTAGGCAATTGGATGGGTACCCTAAAATACACTCATGGATTTACAGGCCTTGCCCTCCTTGAAAAGGTTGGTAGAGCCTGAGGGTGGTTACTGGCAAGGCACACATGGCCTCTGGCCTAATAACCTTGTACTTCCTTTGATTCCTATAATTATCTGATCTCCAATCACAACAAGATTATTATGTTTTCAAGACGTGAATGCTATGAAATTCACCTTGAGAGTGAAACTATTGTATTACTTTAACTTACAGATAACTTGATAGGAGAAGGACTGCTTATTTCCAGTATTACCTCTTTAGCATATCTTGTAAAGAAACAAACTAAACAAATGTATCTTTTCAATTACAGCAACAGAAGGGTCAGACAGTATGGTACTAAACCGGATTGGGGATTGGTATAATGGTTAAAGTGTTTATCTTGCAGACACAAAGTACAAGGTTTGATTCTTACCTTTAGGAAGCAATGCAAGGCTTAAAAAAGCACCATATGGTGATTAGCCTAGCAATTACCTAAGAACCCATGAGATAATGCTGTTAAGAGCATACAACAACAGGCCATCGGCAGTGAAGAGCTGGCAATGCAGATGAGAGCCGATACTGTGCAACAGGTATACACTTATGAACCTGTGAACCATAGTACATTCAAGTGAACCCAAGCGTAGATGTCTGATGACTGTTTTAAACCTAAAAACAGCATACAACATTAACAACACAGGTGAAATACTGACTAGCAGGAATAATGCACTATACTTCACTAAAAATATTCTATTTTAACACCCAACAGCTCATAACTACATCTAAAAAGAACACTGCATTTTCTCAAGACACACGAAATGGAAAATATATCTCTGTAATTGGTATTTACCATAAATCATTAACTCATCCCCATGGGGAGAAAGGATACTTCCTTCAAGGCTGACAGGAAACTCAAATTATGTTTGTGGGTCTGGGGCACAAACTACCAGTTGTTACTAGAGAATAATTCTGTCATGAGCAGATGATAACAGTTTAAAACCTCTACTGACTGAGTGTTCCATACTCCAGACAAAGTCAGATGCCTTTTCCTTCCTTCCTGTAACTTATCAGTTATGCTATGCAATTTATTCTTCAGTTTGCTGCAGCTTCCTTACCACTAACTTGGCTAAGAATAAATGGGATAACAAAGTAAAGTGAACACTAAAATTCAACATCTTTAGAGTATGGCTTTACTTTGATCTTTTCACTATTCAGTCCAAAATAAAGTTCTCCACTCCATTTAAAATCCATACTGTTGCCTTTAACAATGACACTGCAGGAGTCTGGCCCAAATAATACATAAGGACAGGAAACCCACTACAAATACCAGCAAAAAACTGCAGGACAGTGACAGGAGACACTCTGTGGCCTGAACTGAATTTATGCCTAGAAACAGGAAATTATGACTTTGAAATACTACTTTCAGGACAGGGAATTTACATTAGTGACAGGTCATAATCTGCTAGACTAACTTCAGAGGAAGAAATGTAAACAACAGAATTGAGGGTCATGTCTCTCCTGACAAACTCTGTAGTCAGAGCAATTTGCCATCAAGCAGAGGGCAAATTCTAAGCGTAAGAATTCCGACAGATGTCTTGTTCAACTATGGGCTAGACATTGTCAGTGCTGGACAATATGGATTTGCTGTCAAAAGACGCTATACTTTTGCACTGAACATAAGTTTCTAACATGATACAGAAATAAACATACAAAATCTGCCTTTTTTTTCTGTAACACAAGTCTATTACTACGTGTTTGTTAAGATGTATATGAAAACATGGCTCTCCAATATACCTCTGAACTTTGCTTAGTGACCCATAAAGTTTTTTATTTTCTGTTAAATTACTGAATATTTCTGTCAATATAGTTTCATAAAAGTCATGTTGATACAAAACCCATTGTTCTATTACTCTTTTTAAGTGAATAATATTTAAAACCAATTCTTATTTTGGTCTTTTTCCCCCCATTACGTATGGCTTTGTACAGAACTCGAGCAAAGAAGTTTTGAGGTATGGTCTCTAACATGAAACATATAAAACTATGTGGGAAGAGGTTTTATATTTAAGTTTCTGTGGAATGCCTGACAACACTGGCCAGCTGTCTCTTTGTTGGGACAAAGTACCACACAATGGCTCTCCCAAAATGTTTAGGACAAGAGATGAGGCTCTCCACTCATGCCTTCTCTAACTCTTCTTACTCTTTCTTCTTAGCAAGAAAGTCCTCACTATCCTGCCATTTTCCAGGTTAAAATGTACAACCTAACAAAGATTTCTAGAATTTCTATCATAAACTGTCTCTTTAATAAGTCCTCTTTCATGTGGTTTAGGGTGCCCATTCAATACATGCCAGTTATGTAGTACTGTGGGAACTGTATAAATAAAGCAGACACACAAGAGTTATAACTGCTGTTGCTTTCAAAAAAGTGTGAATACTAAACAGACGTGAACATATGTAGTTTACTCCCCCAAAACATGTTGTAAACATCAAGTTTTGTAAAGTCTACACAGGTCAGGTCAAGTCATTAGAGTGCTGACCCGGGGAATAAAAGAAATGCTGTTACGTTCTATATATGTCCATAAAGCTTCCAGTAAGCAAGGTGTTGCAATGAAGTTTGCTCAGACAAATCAGAAAACCACACAAGCTAACTTTCTTATGCAACTTGAGTATGGACTCCTCCTTGTAATCTAATAACTATGGCAAATTTGAAAACCATGCAAGCTATTCAGAATGAAAATTCCGATTTAGTTATTCATGGTCCCTTCTCAGAAGAGTCAAGCCATGCTCCTAAGCAGGTTAGGGTGGTTACCAGTCTAGAGGAGTTAAAACCCCTGTATGCTTATTTACTAAGTTCTGAAAAAGCACACATACTTGTCACAAAGACAAACGCTACATGTGAAAGAAATTCAGGGTAATCTATGAAACAAAACCAAAAAGAGAAATTACAGTGTTGTGGAACATTCTGAGACAGTTTCAAATCTTTTTGGGATACAAAACTAATGAAGCTAAAACAAAGACAATAGCGGTAAATTATGTACCCACCCATGAACTGGTTCAGCAATATCCTTATTTATTGGGACATGATACAATGAAGTATTTAGAAGTATAGATTAATAATGATTCTGGTGTGGCAGCTAAGGATATGTGGGAAGAGACTAAAAAGATAATACAAAAACTGAGAAACTTGAAGCTCTGTTATATGGATATGAATAGTAAGATACAAGCAGTTAAAATGTTTTAATCCCTTTAGTCTTATACACAGGTCAGGCATATTTTTATCAACCAGAGGAGAAGTTGTGGGCAGCAATTAATAAAGAACTGAAGAATTTTATCTGACAGATTTGGAGCTCTTTTGCAAGGAAGAGTGGGCAAATATTTCCAATTCAAGATGTGCCATGCTTATAGACTCCTACCCAAGAAGACTGAATGTTGTAATTAAATGAAAAGGTGCTTCAACAAAGTATTAGTTTAAGGGTGCGCACACTTATGCAACCAGCTTATCGTACGTTTTTTACTTTTTATATTTTTCCCCTAAGAGATTTGTTTGTTTTTCCATTGAATTGTACAGGTTATAGGTCACATTAAATTAATCTTCTCTTATTCCAACTCAATTCCTATATAATCCCACTAGGTGGCATTATAAGCCCTTCTATTTCTCTACAGTGAAACGACACTGAGAACTACATTCCCTATAAACCTCTAGATTTTAATACTAGTTTCCCCGTTGTAGCTCCTGTTGTACTCCACTTACTCCCTCACCCAACACAGTAGGAACCCGTAGATCTACAGTGTACTGTTTTGAACTTACCACCAAGCAAGCCAACTGCTCTATGCATTTCTTTTGAAGTCTGCATGGCTGATTGTTCCTTACACTTCACTATTCCCCTTTCTCTGGCTCTACCTGCTTCGTTCGCCCTGCGGGCTTACTCCACTCCCCTACCCTGCCCCCAATTCTCACCCACCACTAGCACCTCTACATTTATACCTCTCTAGCCACTCACACACTACAACTCCCTATCACAATCAGCCCCTCCCATCCACTCATCACTATCTCTACCATCGGCTTATCTTCTACCTCCTCCCACTCCCACTACTAAACACATCCCTTCACTCTGTAACACTTCAGTCTAGAACACCACACTTTAACCGCTTCTCCTATATCTCTGCCTACATTCTGCTCCTAAACATCCCCCACACTTAATTTAACCTACCTCTATCATGCAAACAAAACCTTCACATGTTCTCCTGTCTTTACTCCAATCTCTCATTCTCTTCTACCTACTCTACCTCACTAATCTCCCCCAATTCTTTCTCCTCACCTTCACACAACTTCAATATTCATCAAAAAGAATCCCCCTCCTCAGCCCTAATCTCTTCCCATCTCTACAACCATAATTAATCTCTCCTCTTTCTAAGGAAACTCTTCCTTGCTCCCTGTAAACCACTTCCCATACCCATCAAGCTAGACTCCATAGGTTCTAAAACCCTAACCCATAACTCCTTAGAACACAGATACCTTATCTTTACTTTATTCTAAACTAATCTCCCTCCACCTCCTCTCTGACAATATACACCATAACCCAGGACCATTACATAACTTTGCCTCTAAACCAAACTTAAATTGTTCATCCCCTCCCCATAAATCTCTACTCTTTGCCACAATTAATGCCAGGAGCCTTTGTAATAAAATACCTGATTTTCATGCCTGGATCTTCCACAACAAGCCTGATATTCTCTCTATCACAGAAACTTGGCTAAAGCCACATAATAAAAGATACTGAAATAATACCTCCCAACTACAAACTCATAAGAAATGACAGATCCTAAAAGAAATGTGGTGGAGTAGCCCTACTTTTTTCCACCTCCTTAACAGTGACACCATATACTAAACCCACACCCCAATTTGCCACTGCTGAGCTAATCTTGACCCTACTAAAAGTTAACAACAATACAAGTTTGTGCATTGCTACCCTGTGCATACCACCAGGCAACAATATCCCAAGTATGGAAGATATTCTCTCCTGGTTCACCACCAACATAAAGAATGAAACAATAATCCTAGGTGATGTCAATATTAACTGGTCTTCCATTCACTCATCATCCCCCACTCCAAGCATTAACCTATATCAATTCACACAGTTAATCAAAACTCCTACTAGACCAAATAAGGATAATACCACAGATAGCATCCTCGACTGGATACTAGTCTCCCATCCTAACAGAATTTCTGATAGTGGCACTCTCCCTGACTCCCTTAGCAACCATCTCCCTGCCTTCGCATACCATTCCCCTTCTTCCCTCCTCCCACCGCACAAATATATTACAACCCGCTCCCTAAAAAAATTTAACCATCAAACCTTCTCCAATGCCTTAAAACAGACAAAATGGAAACCTCTAAAGTCCCTTCCTCTGGACGCCACAGTCTCACACTTTAATACAGTTTTCTCTGATCTACTTAACTGCTTTGCCCCCTGCAGAACTAAAAGACTCAAATCCAAAACAGTCCCCTGGCTAACTAAAGAAACAAAAATCCTTATGTATCTCCGAGACAAAACTTGGAAATACTATCTAAAATTCAAAACTCCCATTTCTCTTACCAAATACAAGCAACTACGAAATCAAGTAAAAAAATTTTGGAGTAGCATCTCATCAATTCTCTGTCCAGGCCAGAAAGAGAACCCCTGCCCTGACCCAGACTCTCCTAACCTTGTCCTAGCTACCCAATTCAACTCCTTTTTCATTGATTCTATAGCCAAACCTACCTCATCTTTCCCAAATAATATCTCCTCCAACACATCCAAAATTACAGTCCTCTCGTTTCACTCTCAAATCTATTCCTACCCATACTATAAAAAACTCCTACTAAAACTAAAACCTTGTTCTAATGCCCAGATAATATTCCATCCAACTTTCTCAAATTAGCTGCCAATGGCATAGCTCGACCCATCTCCATCCTAATTAATCGCTCCATCGAAGAGTCCTATGTACCACTCCTCTGGAAAAAAGCCTTCATCATCCCCCTCCACAAAGGAGGTAGCAACTTTGCAATCTCCAACTTTCACCTAATAGCTATCCTGTCCCCTATCTCTAATATTCTTGAAAAATGTATCCACCTGCAACTTTTACCGTACCTGCTTGACAACCAACTACTGACTCCAACACAACATGGGTTCAGTCCAGGACATAGCACCACCACTGCCTTCCTCTCTTTCCATGATATCATCAACTCTGCCCGGGATTCTAGCAACAAAGTTTCTACCCTCCTCCTTGACTTATCTAAGGCCTTCAATACTGTCTCCCATACGCTCCTCCTTTCCAAACTCTCTCATCTCAACCTTTCCTTTCCTTCCATCAACTGGTTCAGCAGCTACCTATCAGCTAGGGAACAAGCTGTAAAGTGGAACAACTGTACTTCTTCTTTCCTGCACACTCCAACAGGGGCTCCTCAAGGCTCAATATGGGTCCCTTACTATATAATATTTTTATTAATGACTTCTACCAAAACATCCCTAATGCTAAACTCATCCAATACGCAGATGAGTCTACCATCATCTTCTCTGCCAAAACACTCCCCAAACCAATGAACCTAACTCAAGAGGCCTTCTCCTGTATCGAATCCTGGATGCTAGACAACCACCTAGCCCTTAATGCATCCAAATCCAAAATAATGATTTTTCACCCCTTCTAGACAAACAGTTATGGACAAAACATCATTCTCTACACTCAGTCAAAACAAGACCTCTATTGAAATAGTTCCCCATACAAAACTTCTGGGCATCCTTATTGACGACCAGCTAAAATTCGACATCCACCTACAAACTAATATTAAAAAAACATCAAAAGCTTGGAATGCTTTATCATCACAGACACTACCTTTCTTTTTCATCCAAACAACTCCTATCCACCACCTACCTCATCTCCTCTCTTCTTTATGGAGCCCCACTATTTACTAATATTCAATCAACCCTGAAATCAAAATTGTCTTCATGCTATAATAAAATTTCCAAGTTTGCCACAGGATCCAAATCCTCCACTCATCACTGCAACTCCATCCATGCCCTAAACTGGTTAGAACTCCCAAACTACCTAACGCTCATTCAACTAATAACAGCACATAAGCTCATCTTTAAACCCTCTAACTGTTCTTCTCTCTCCTCTACCTTAAAAATCTGCCAGCCACACAGAAAACTAAGATCCACTAATCAAAATCTCCTTGAACTTTATAAACCTTAACGCTCCCCAGGGAAACTCCTACTATCCTTCTCCCTGGCTAGATTATGGAACTCACTTCCCCCTCACATTAGAACTACCCAGAATCTCCCTTACTTTAAAACCTTACTCCACTCTCATCTCTCCTCTCTCTGGGAATGCTCCTGCTCTCACCCTTCATGAAGCCTTACACTTCTCTTTATCCTTTCCTATACAAGCTCAGGCATTTGATGTATAATGTATATTTCTATTGTCTCCATATATGATCTACTACTTGCACATGAATTGTACTACTTGAACATTAATTAGTTATTACTAATCATTTACTGTCTACTAATCAGTTATTACTGTCACTGTCTTAAAATGCTGTACTTCTGTTATTTACTTCTGAATATTGTAAATATTGTTTTTCTGTTTGGAGCTTTTCTCTCCCGGGCCTCCATTGAAAACGGGATAATTTAGGCCCAATGGACATTCCTGGCTAACAAACTGCAATAAATAAATAAATAACAAATAAAGGTGGAAAAAGTTTTGAAATGATTTATTTTGGTCTCATTTTTTTACATCAGAAAAACCTGGCATTTTAACAGGGGTGTGTAAACTTTTTATATCCACTGTATGTCTTCCCCAATATGCAACACAATCTAGAAGATTTGGAATTTTTGCTTGGAAATGTTTACATACATATTTTTATGCCCCAAGTAGACTCCAGATAATTTTTCCACAGGTAGTTAGCAAATGTTGGAGGTGTAATGGGGAAGAAAGAGGCAATTGGGAACATATTTTCTGGGAGTGCAGTGAGTTGGCAGACTTTAAGGATTCCCTGCGGGATGCACTGTCAGATATGCTAGGTGACTGGTGTGAGGAGGGAGATGATTTTTCTGAGCTATGATACAGAATCAGAATTGCCTAGATATTGTAAAGCCTTGGTATCTCTAATTATGGTGGCTGCCAAAAATGCAATTACTAGAAAATGGAAATCAAAATCTAAACCAACTATATTAGAAGCAGCGAATATAGTAACAGAGATTAAACAATTGGAACTGAGCCCTTTAGAAAAAGGTATGAGCAAATTACATAGGAAAAAAATGGGAATTGTGGGAACAATATATACAAGGGAGGAATGAGGTTTAAAAGAAGGCAGGATTTAAATGAGCTATGTAATGTTTGACTGAAAATGATTGGGTAGATTATAAGCGATGTATAATGTTTGCAACCAGGAGTGTGTCAGTGTGGTTTGTGATACAAAATGCTTACATCTAGGATTGTGTTAATGTGGATGGTTTTCATTTACATAGATGTATGCTTGCTTATGTCATAAGTGATAGTTTAATAAAGATGTTTCTTATCTAAAAAAAGGGGTAGGAATTGAATAACTTAGGTAATATTGCATAGGTTATATGACATATAGCAATATATGTGAAGCATACTGTTTGTTAATTTTAACTTAATACAGTTTAATTACTTTTATATAAATGTAAATGTTCCTATGCCACAAGTGATAATTCAATAAAGGTGTTTTAAAATGTTAGTATTGGTTTGGAACAGTTTATTCCTCTATTTAATTGGACACAGTACTACTGACTGTCTTGATTAAGATGTATACTGTAATATAACTTAACTTCTGCATACCCAGTTCTCTAACTGGTGCTGGCCAAGACTGTACAGAGTCTGTATGTCAACCAAAACACCCATATATTACATAAATCATATGAATGTTATGTGAATTTAAACCACAGGTTGTTCGAAAAAAGTACATAACTGCATAACTGACTCTGCAAGACTGCCATGGTTAGGGCCGGAACCAGCACAAGGCAACCTAGACAGCTGCCTAGAGCTTGGTTCTGGCTAGGAGGGTATAAACATGAGGAAAAAAAAAACTGCCCCTGATCTGCTACCTCAGTTAGTTGGGCAGCACCGTTTTTTGACCTGTGACATGTCATTTGCATGCCAGTAGCGTTAGAGTTCGACTGCTCTGTTTTTGACCTATGACCTGCATGTTGGCAGAGTTTAAACCTCCAATTTATGGAGCCTGTTTTTCTTTCTTTTTTTTTTTTTTTGACCTGCAACTTGCACATCAGTGGAGTTTGAACCTCTGATTTCTGATGGAGCCTATAAATATGTAGTGTGAGTTCAAACGTCCAATTTGTGAAGTAGTTTCATGAGAAACTAGTAATGGATTAAGTAGCTAATCTACTAACAGCTGGATCTAGTAGCAAATCCCATAACAGTAAGCACAAAAAGTGTGTGCATGTGTGTGTGTGTGTGTGTGTGTGTGTGTGTGTGTGTGTGTGTGTGTGTGTGTGTGTGTGTATGTTTGTGTGTGTGCATAGACACAAAATTACTTGCCCTTATAGAACCAACTGAGTTTTAAAACTGTCTTTACTTGAGTAGTTGATCACTGTTACTCTAGCATAGTTTTGACTCATGACGATCAAAAACTCTTCAGGAATCAGTCTTTAATACTCTTAATTACAAAAGTCAAATAAATCACAATTTACAGATCCTAAAGAAGACACAGTCTGTGACTTCCTATGTGATGTAAATTATGTCTTATTCAGCACATTCTGAGTTACTATCAGTTAAATGTTAGCCATTATGAGGTTGGCAGTTGTACATATCTTTCCACTGCTACTATACAATAATGAAAACTTGGACATGTTACAGACATGGCTTAAAATGGATTTAATTTCACATACCATACTGGTAATCTATAACTGTGTATTAAAATAAATTTTAAATATCCCTAGTTTGCAGAGTACAATATTAGTTACAGAAAAGATTAGCGGCAAGTGGCACAGAATGTGGTCTAGTTCTTGTATTTTGGCCACTTTTCTAAAACTATTTCATATCCAATTCACAGTCTCCTAAGGTTCACCTATCTAAAACAAGAACAGTGAAGTTTACACGAACATATCAAATTGGCAAAGTTGTTTTTGGCAAATGTAAAATATTCAAATGCTATTCATCAAAAGGTAGAGTGGCGTACACTTATCATAAATGTAGATATTCGAATGTATTCACTGTTGCAGTCATCACCTGTGGGTTATCCCTGCTGTGGTAGCCCTCGGCCGGCCAAATACCAGAATCAATGTTTTTCTGCATCGGCTGCTGTTGCCTGTAGTCTGACGTCATGTTGTCAGTGCTATAAAGCAAGGCAGCCGACACCATTACATCAGTTTGTCTTTCCCTAACCCATCAGAAGCACAAGGAAATATGCTAAAGTGGTTCTGGTGGCAAAAAGCCACCGTGGGGAGCTTATGTCCCCCTAGGGAAAGAGGATATAAGGGGGAAGGAGGGAGGAAAACCAAGACTGCAGCAGTGAATACACTCGAACATCTACATTTATGGTAAGCGTATACAACTGTGCTGTGTTCTTTGTGTTTCACTGTTGCAGTCATCACCTGTGGGAGGATTCCCAAAGCTGAGGAGCGGGATGGAAGGATTAGTTAGAGTCTTAGGCATGGGTCAGCAAGCCCTGCAGAACTGCAGAGGCAAACACGCCCTAGCCTTAGAGAAAAGAGGTAGGTGGTAATGCTTTGTAAAGGTATGGGCAGAGGTCCAGGTGGCTATTTCCAAGATGTCCCTGGTGGGAACTCGTCTGAGGAATGCTGTGGATGTGGAGGCTGCCCTGGTGAAATGGGTACAAATAGACTTAGGGGTGGTTTTCCATGTAGTCTGTAGCAGAAATGGATACACTGTGATATCCGCTTGGAAATGGGCTTCCCCTCTGCTTCTGGGGCAAAGCTGACAAGAAGCTGATCTGTTTTTCTGAAGGGTTTAGTACGGTCCAGGTAGTATCTGAGTTATCTTTGTACACCTAGTGAGTGCAGAATTCTTTCCCCCTTGTTTTGAGGGTTAGGAAAGAAGGTGGGTAGATGTATGGCCTGGTTGAGGGTCACATCAAATACCACCTTGGGCATAAAGGAGGGGTTAGTCCTCAGGGAGAACCTGTCTGCATGTTAAATGATACAGGGCTCAATGACCATGAGAGCCTGAAGTTCTGAAACCCTACTGGCTGAGGTGATAGCTAGTAGGAAATCAGTCTTCCAGGAGAGGTATCTCAATTCTGCTGAAGCTGCAGGTTTGAATGGTGGTAAGGTTAGTTTTTCTAAAACATAATTCAGGTCCCAGGCTGGCGTGGGTGGCCTTCTGGGAGGTCTGATATTAGAAGCCCCTCTAAGGAATTGTTTAATCAAAGGATGTGAGAAGAGGGGCTGGTCTGAACTGAAATGAGCTGAAATGGATGAAGCCTAGATTTTAATAGAAGAGAAGAAGAAGATTTTAATAGAATAGAAGAGGCCACTGTTGAGTAACTCTGCTAGGTAGTCCAAGATAAGAGGGATGGAAGGTTGTGAGGTTCTCCCCCCTCTGGACTGAGTCCAGGAGCAGAATCTTTTCCATTTCTCTGCATAAGATTTTCTGAAGCTGGGCCTTCTGGTCTCTGTGATAATGTCTAGGACCTGTTTGATTAACAGGATCCCCTTGTTTGCTTTTAAAGTATTAGCCATGCTGACAGTTTGAGAGTCTGCAAGTCTGGGTGCAGAATTCCACCCCCCCCCCCCCGGGTCAAAAGGTCTGAGATCAGGGGAAGCTGCCTGGGAGGCTGTAATGTCATGATTGTGCAGTACGGGGTACCAATGCTGTCTGGGCCAATCTGGAGCAATGAGGACGGCCTTTGGTCTCTCCTCCCTTATCTTGATCAGTACCTTTAAGTTTCTGCTTAGATGGTCTGCCAGAGTGTTGTTGACCCCTGGTAGGTATTGGGTGATTACGTGTAATCCCATGGAAGCAGCTGTCAGCCAGAGGTTCATGGCTAGCCTGCACAGAGGGTAAGGTTGGGTCCTTCCCTGTTTGCTGATATACCACATTACTGTGGTGTTGTCTGTTCTGATAAGTAGAACCCCTGGCCTGAGATGGGGTTTGAAGGATGGCAGAGCCTTTTGTACTGCCATAATTTCCTTCTGATTGAAGTGAAAGGGAAGGTGCTGGCCATCCCAAAGACCTTGGGTGCACCTGCCTGCTAGGTGGGCGCCCCAAGCAATGTCTGAGGCTTTGATGGTGATGGTCTGGCTGGTAGGGCAGAGGATGAAGGGAAGACCCTTGTTACTGGCACAGGCCCCTGCCCACCAGAGAAACTCAGCCTTTATATAGGGGATCAGAGGGAGAGAGGTCTCTAGAGGCTGAGAGTGCTGACACCAAAGCTTCTTTAGATACCAATGAAGTTTCCTCATGTGAAGCCTGGCCAGAGGAATTAGAAGGCTGCAAGATGCAATGTACCCCAAGGCTTGCAGAAACTTCCTTGCAGGGAAGTGACTTCTGGAAGCCAGCTGGGTAAAGTAGAGAGGCAGGAAGCTCTGCTTTTCTGGGGATAGGAAGGTCATTTGGGATGCTGTGTCCAGCAGTGCTCACAAGAAAATGATCTTCCTGGAGGGTATTTGCATTGATTTCTTCTCATTGATGGTGAATCCTAGGGGAGTTAGGAGGGTTTTGACAAAGAGAAGGTCCTGGAACAGCTTTTCTTTGCACTCTGCCTGAATGAGGCAGTCCTCCAGATAAGGGTAAATCTGTATATTTCTCTGTCTGCAAAATGCTATGGCTGGGGCTAAACATTTGGTGAATACTCTGGGTGCAGTAGATAAGCCAAAGGGTAGCACAGAGAACTGAAAGTGTTGTGAGCCTGCTCTGAAGGATTCCCTTATGGGGATGTAGAGGTAGGCATCTTTTAGGTCTAGGGTCACTAGCCAGGCATTTTTTGTCAGCATAGGCAGCAGCTGCTGCAAAGTTAGCATTCTGAATTTGGGGACCACCAGGGAAGTGTTCAGAATGGATAGATCCAGGATGGGGCATCATGTGCCCTCTTTTCTGGGAACAAGGAATAGTCTGGAATAAAAGCCTTTGCCTGTTTGATCTGAGGGGATAGGTTCTACTGCCCCCTGGGATATGAGAGTTTGTACCTGTTTCAATGCCTCTGCCCACTGATTTGGAGGTAAGTCTGAGTACCCTCTTGGAATTGGGAGTTTGCTGAAAGAGAATTTGTATCCCTGAAAAATGATCTTTAAGACCTACTGGTCCTTTGTTACAGAAAGACAGTTTTCTTTGCAGAGGGAGAGCCTTCCTCCTAGCTTTAGGTGAGTGAAAGGGGGGCAGAGAGGGGAGAGGGAGTCATTGAGAGTTTTTGCCATATAAGGATGGCTTAGAACTCCCTGCATTTGGGGCAGAAGTGGTCCACTGTTTGGTTATCTTCTGTCCCGGGATATGTGCCTGGTTGGTCTGTCCTTGCGGGATTACCTTGGCCCTGTCTGCTAGGTGCAGGGAAGGACCAGTGCTTAGAGGGAAAGTTCCTGCTGAACCTGGGAGGTTAAACCTGAAAGAAATCTTTTACTGTTTGCATATATTTTGCTTTGTCATCCATCTTTTTAAGTACCTCTTCTGCTTTTACTCCAAACAAGCGGTCCTTATCCAGGGGTGCATCGATTAGTTTAGACTTGACATGATCAGAGAGAGGTTGTTCCTTCAACCATGCATGTCTCCTAATGACAGATCCTAACACTGCTGCCCTGCTTGAGGCTTCTAGGGCATCCTATCCGCAGTGTAATGAGTGTTTGGTCACTTGACAAGTAGAGTGCAGTAAATCTGCTAACTCTTTCGAATTTGCACAGTCAGTAAAATTTGAAATCTTTTGTTTTAAAAGTTCCAAAGTGTGTTGTTGATATTTTAACATATGGAACTGATAGTTGAGTGCACTGATAGCTAAGGTTGCAGAGGTGTATACTTTTTACCTCATCTGTCCAGAGCTCTGGAATCCTTGTCCAAAGGAATAGGATTCTTGGCAGAACTAGTCTTAGCTACTTTAGGTCCCTGTGCAATACTCTCTGGGTCTGCAGCAGGATTTCTGTACAGGTAATTGTCAGAATCCGGTAATCTGCAATACCTGTCAGGTTTACTGGAAGCAGGAGGGAGGGCATCAGGGGCAAAGCTGGATTCATGGAAAACATCATCCACCACTTCTAAAACAGGGTTTATGGCCAGGGCTCTGTGCTGGGGCAGGTCCAGAAACTCTTTAAGTCTTTTCTTAGACTGGGGAAACTCCTGAGATTCCCATTGGAAATGTTCCCTGAGGGTGTGAAGGGTTTCCCCAAAGGAAAGGTCTTCTGGTGGGGAGGCAAAAGGAATGGATTCCTCTGCATCTCAATCCACATAAGCAGTCAGAAGTTGTTGCTCCGTCAGATTCCTCAGAATCCTGTTCTGTCATAATTTCTGGAGAAGGGTGTCTTTTCCTTTTAGAAGTTGTGGCCTGACTACCCCTGATAAGGGAGATGAGGTCCTCTGCCATTTTAAGCATTTCTGCTTGGGATGGTGGAGCAGGAGCAAGAAGGTGGCTAGAGGTAGATTTTGTAGGAGTGGCCTGGCTTCTAGGCCTAAGAGTATTCATTGGTCTGAAAGAAACGGTAGTCGGATGAGAAGACGTTGTTCGTTTTTTTGTCTAGATTCGATAGTGCGAGAGACCTCCTCGAGCCAGTGCCTGCATCGCGTCTCCAAAGGCTCAGAAGACAAAGAAGATTTCTGAGGCATACCAGACTCCAAATGCATCTCAGTAGAAGCCTGCATAGATACTGAATCGGGCAACAGGGGCTGCAAAAGTGCCTCACTGAATTCCGGAGAACTGACGACCTGCTTAGCGGTAGAGTCGTCGGAAGGCTTAGCCTTGTGTAGTCTGTCCCTATCTTTATCTCTGCATTTTTTTCAGAATGTCCACAGATTGTGGCTGATGGACGCCATTTCAGAATGCGAGGATGGAAGACGAAAATACCTGTCTACAATAACAGCTCTACGGTGAATGGTTCTCGCATTAAAGAGGGAAAAGAACCAGCAATGGGGGACGTCGTGGTCTGGGCCTAAACAAGTGACGCAGTATGAATGGAAGTCAAGGTGTGGGATCTGTGTTCCACAGGTGAGACAACAGTTAATGTTTTCAGACATCGGTTAGTGCAAGAAAAAAGGATCCCCAACAGGGTACTTAGCTTTAGACGTTTTCAGCTGAAGCTCAAACTCTGGTAGCGACTGACCGGCACACTTGCGAACTGCTTCTGCTACAGGCTCCACAACAAAAAAGACTGATGTAATGGTGTCAGCTACCTTGCTTTATAGCACTGACAACTTGATGTTAGACTACAGGTGACAGCAGTCGACTCTGAAAAACATTGACTCTGGTATTCGGGCTGGCCGAGGGCTACTACAGCAGGGATAACCCACAGGTGATGACTGCAAGAGTGAAACACGAAGAACATCTACTTTTGCTAGTGATGGAGTTTACCTCCTTCTCCACTGTTATGTGACCTTGGAGTTGGAATATATATAAGTCCAGGGGGTGTAGGAGTTGTTCCTCCACATAGGTGGTGCAGGGGGCTTGTTCCCTTTCAAAACAAGTTTTTGTCCTACATTTGCTGAAGGTAGTTTTGATAAAAAGTTTTCGAGTTATTTACCTTCGCTGAAACTACCTTTTTTGGAGTTGACATGAATCCATATTTACTCCATGCTATTTGGCTACCTTACTCACTGTAGTCTTTTTTTTACACTAATTATCTGTTTTATTTTAACATGTATGTTAGCAGCTTCATTGTGTTGATCTGTGAACTATTGGAAAATGCAGACATATAAAGAGTGGCTGTCACAGCTCATAGCTTTAAAGAACTAATTGCTAACATGTAAAACAGGGATGAATAAACAAAAATTCATATGCTGTTTATATCATCAACCTGTCTGCAGTATGAAGTTGGATGGTTTTGAGAAAACACAGCTAATGGAAAAATAATCCTCTAGAGCAGCTTTATGTTGATTTATATAAAATGTTAACTTTATTAAGGCCATATTCATGGGTCTAAATAAACATTTTTATCAATTAAAACACATTACTTAGTCTTATTATGAAAGAGGTCATATCCATGAGTCTGAATAAACATGTTTGTCAATTAAAATTTAAGTTAAACAAGAGCCTTGAACTTAAATGACTTTACATGAAAGAAGGCAGCTGCTTCTTCTTACATTAATATCTAAGTATTAGAGATTTAAAAATGATACTCTTTCCATCACGTAACATGGTATTATTACATCAAGAAATAAGGTAAGACACTTTTTCACTGCAGTTATATACAAAGTAAATGGGAATCAGCTTTGCATTTTAACATTAACAATCACACGCATTCTAGAAAAAGTGCATACCATCTTCTTTTCACATTTCTTTCTCCTAAAGTTTGCATTCGATAACTCACACGCAAGAAAATAAATCAGTTAGCATACATTATAAATCAGAACAGATAATCATTTAAAAAAATAAACAACAGACTGCAGTGGAATAGCAAGGCTGTCAAACAATAAGGAGAGTCATGTGCCATTTATGACGTTGTTCATAATGATTTTTCCTCTAAATGGAATAATATACATAGGAGTTCTCTCGACCATTAATTATTTTACTCACTGGAGTCTCACTCACAAGTGATGGAAGCATCATTCGACTGTCTGGTGAATTGAAGCCGCGGATGTATTTATGTATGCCTGCTTGTAGCAGTAAAACAAGAACGGAGACTATGCACAATGCTTGGATTAAGTACTGGTACACGCACCAACATTCACGTCTGAATAATGATCTAAACAATAAGATAATAAACACAAGCAAGTTAGATGAACTTTTTCTGCGGGGTCACTGGCACACTCACTGGGACACAGCAAGAATTCCTGAGTAATCTAGGAGGATTCAAGTGATTTGGGCAACTTGTTCAGATGCCCTCTGCAGGGATACATCTGCAGTTCTACTACACTCATACTACTAATCAGAGAATAAACGGTCAGTCTATAACACTCTGAAGATCTTACACTTTTTCCAGCTTACCTAGAGGTACCTAGAAATTCAAGTAAAAGAGCCGGAATTTGTAGCAAAGGTATGGTGCGTGTCTGGTGTGCTCCCTTCTGCACGCTGTTGCCACAATGCCCACCAATACAAGTGATACATAGGAACTGGATGGATACTAACAATATATTAATAGTATGAAATAGAAATAAAAATGAATGAAGACCCTTGTTCGTCTGTGCAGTGCAGTAATTTAAGAGCTTATATTTTATAGATCTAATCATTGTTACAATATCTGACAGATTAAAAAAAAGAAATTCTATGTATTGTAATATTACCCAGCTTCCCCACTAGCTAACCAAAGCACAATATAACCCAGAACTAGTAATTTGCAAATCTCCATACTAGCGCATAACAACTGTCATAAGTGATAAAAGTACAGATGTTATAAGCCAGACTGAATCAAGATGGGTTCCGGACCTGCCTGTATTTATAACACATTGAAAATTTAGAATGTCAGTACAGTAATACAAGCACATATAGACTTATAACTAAGAACACTGAATGAGATAATACTTTAACAACTTTTAAATAAATGAGTATATTTATTTATTTATTTTACATTTGTTTACCGGGCTGGTCTGACTGGATATATTTCCATTTTCAGCAGAGGCCCGGGGAGAAAAGCTCCACGTAGAAACAAAACACAGTTACGTTATACACAAAAAAAAATAAGTAGCAGGTTAAACATAATTCAAGACTACATTACAGAATTCTACATACATACCCTGTACAGAAAACAATTAAGTTGTAGTTCTAGAAATACAAAATAGAAAGGTTCTGTAACAGTAAAATATTTGTGGCAAGTGTAGAGCACATTCATGTCCATAAATTAAAGCCTAGTGGAGGAAAACAGCCATAGCTGCATAAAAGGGAAAAACACACATCTATATGCAATGTTTAGAACAAACTAAAAGCGCTGTATTATTTGATAAAAAGTACCTCATAAATGCAAAGGCTCAACTGCTCAGCATGCAAACATTTGATTTAATCTAAAAGGAGGTTGGCATAACGGTTAAGGTGTTTACCTTACAAACACAAGGTTCAGAGTTTGATTCTCACATGGGGTAATTGGCTAGGCTTAAAATGGCCCTCAAGGACAATTAGCCTAGTAGTAATCTATGAACTCTATCTATAAACTTTTACAGAAGTTGTTACTATTGAGAAATGTGTGATTAACTTTGCTGTCACTTGTCAAATGAAGTGCAACTTTTACAGAGAAAGTTGTCAGCGCAGTGAAGTTTCAATAAGAATAACTGGACACATGCACACTGAATAGTGCCTACTTGAATTAATACTGTGGTGCAGCTGCTAAGCAGAACTCTACTGGCAATGAACACTAGGTGCCACAGTGCAGAACAGCTGCAGTCAGAACTACAATTTTCAATATAGCTTTTTTAACTGACTAACATAAATGACTCAATATAAAAGCATTAAAAACATTCAAATGTTACTATACAGTTTATTTCCTGATTATTTCTGTTTCATTTTTTTATTTTTTTTATTTTTGCTTCTGCTGTAAGCTCACCACCAGACCCATTCCTGGTCTACCAGCCCATTTGCTCCCTTTACCTGGTGAGAGCCAACTGGAAGGGATTATCAAAGAAATACTCTAAGTAGCAGACAGGAACACCACCACAGGAAGGTAAAACAGATCCTTTATTCACAGATCCAAGTCCTGGTACCTCGGCTGAACAACATTACATTGATTGAATACAAACATTTTGAAGTGGGCAACTTCAAAATTGAGCTTAATAAATTAGAATATAAGATGATTCTAAATTACCACACTTTATATCCAAGGGGTATGAATTTGGATATGGGTATACCATTATAAACTTAATTTTTCAGTATTGAAGTATGTTATTATATATCACATTTGGGTGAATTGGTAAATAGATTTTGTATCGTGACATGATAGGTTGATTTTTTGTAATATTTTTAAAAAAGAAAAAAATTCTTATTGTATGGTCAGGCACATATCAAAGTTGTTTAATACACTGGGTATTTAGTGTACATTTAATATATTGGGCATTTAGTGTATGCTGTGTGTATTTGTTATATCCACTTATTTATTTACTTATTCATTTAGCTGACATTATGTTAGTTTTTTTGCACTAGGGACTATGTATTCTGAAGTGTTTTTGTAAGATGAAGTTTGTATTCAATCAATGTAATGTTGTTCATAGTGCAAATTAACTAATTAGTTTTGATTGATTAATTAGGGGGTTGGCTGATGAATTATTGCTGCAGTATTTAAAGAGAAGGTTTTTGAATGATTAAATGTTCCATTGAAGGCAAAAAGCCGAGGTACCAGGACTTGGATCTGTGAATAAAGGATCTGTTTTACCTTCCTGTGGTGGTGTTCCTGTCTGCTACTTAGAGTATTTCTTTGGTTCGTGTTCATGTTTGCAGTTGTTTTGTCTTGGAAGGGATTATCATCCAGGCAGCAATCAGTGGTGGTTCAAGATTCTTTTTTGTAGAGAGTGGAAAGATCACCACTTGTGCTGCAAGGGACAGGAAGGGCAGGGTTGATTGAAGGGCATGCTGCTTGCAGAAGTAAGGGGATGTCCTCTGCCATCACCTGTAAAAAAAACTATTCTACTTTGTGCCTCTTTGTTAATTGCTCGGCACTAGCCATAAACTGATTGCTCTCTGTAATAAATGGCCTATGGGTAATAATCCCACTACACCCAACTTCACTACACTTGGCTTTACTTTGCTCCCCTACCATACCCCCAATTCCCACTCACCCCATCTTACTCTACCATTATACTTCATCACAAATGCCTATCACTCATGAAACCAACTCCTTATACCTTCCCAAACAATTTTGTTACTATCAAAGAAACACTCCAGTTTCTATTCATGCCTTTCTAACTTCCATGTAACACTTAACATTACTCCCAACAGCCATTCTCCCTCCTACACTGCTTTGTATTATATCTTCTCCTAATCAGACCCCCTCACTAACTGTACCTCTAGGTTATTCATTACCAACCCCCATCTTCCTTTTCTCCCTTCTTCTCTCATATACTGCAATCATGTTAATATTTATCTATTACCTCCTTCTCTATTATATCTCTCAGCCTTCCCCTTATCTTTCTTTATACTGTTATATCCCTCTACCCTCAATCTCCCTATGGCCATATTCAATTAAATCACTACTTTTTGAATGTTACCTTTCATTACTGTAAGACTCTGTACGGTTCAATTCTCAGCTAGAGCGTCTTCTGCGTGGAGACATGCGTGAATGGGCGTACCTTCGTTGAAGATTGTGTATCAGGGCTGGCAACTCGGCATGTAAAAATCAACTGCCAATCATTAGTGGACCGGAGTTCCGCTGTGGCGACCCCTAACTGGGAAAAGCCGAAAAGACACACACCTTTCATTACTGTACCTATTCAGCACTGTTAACAAACTCCTCCCTACACAGATTCATCCCAATTCATATCAATATTTCCCCACACCTATAGCCTTAAACAACCATACATCTATAAGCCTCCAGACTAGACAAAGTCTACTATTCTACATTTCATTTTCTACTTTTCCTACATAATACCTTCCTACTTACTGTCTTAACTACGTCCTCATCCTCTATCATTCAAAATCTTTTATTTCTTACATTTTAGAAACATGTTTCTCCTACAGTTCCTCACACTAGTACCTCTTCCTCTACATGCACACTTAACATCCTACCAACATCCATTACCTACACAATTCCTCCAAGTAAATAACTTCTGAACCACATCTCCCAATAACACCCTATCTATGTCAGCACTCATATAACCTATTGTTCAAGTACAATTTGTCCAAAGTAACAGACATTTACTCACAAATTTGGAATTAAACATAAAATCAAACAAAAATACCTCTACCCATACCATTATAGCTCCATAACCATAAAACCTACTAGTTACATCCACCTAAACCCAGGCCCAGCTCAGCATATTCAGGCACCAGACAGCAGAGTCCTATCTGCTCCTTTACTGCTACCACCTCACCCATAGATCCATCCTGGCCTTCATGTATGCTATACCAGCTTATGAAGTACTTATAAAAAATCCCTGAAGTGCATGCATGGATAGTAGTACACTCTCCAGATACATTAGTTTCAACAGAAACCTAGTTATGCCAGGAAACAAAAAAAAAATATGAAAAAAAAAATCCCACACTGGTTTATAACATTACTGGATTAGAAAGAGCAAACATAAAAGCTGGTGGTGCCACTACTTTCTACAAAACCATGAGATATCTCCCTTTTCCTTCATATCCTGCCAAAGTTCTCGGATCTTACTAACATGCTAAAACTAAACACTCACAAGACACTTGCAATTGTGGGTAGATACATATCTCAGGTAACAACACTAAAACACTGGAAGATATTCTCTGCTGGGCCTCCTCAAAAATCCTTCATGAAACCACAACTTCGGGTGATGTTAATATACACTGGCAAACCAAGCAATCTGAATTTAACAAACAATATACACCTGTAGAAGTGCATCAAACTTCTAACCACAACAACTGTACAAATAAAATGTCATTCCATAGATCTCTGTAGGACAGATCACTAACCAATCTACACCATAAAGTACCAAAGCAACAGCCCCAAGACACATCATTACAGCCTGGTAAGAGAACATACTGTTTTTCATGAAGATACTTTTATTAATACACTATATCTCTTTAAGTGAGGGCCACTGAAGTCTCTCCTTGTAGATGATGTTGTCTCTGGGTTCAATAAGATCTTCTTAGGCATTCTAACACTCTAAAAAACTACCAAGGATAAAAAAGTCTTTTACTCAACCAATCAAAGCAAACATTCTGAGCCTCCATCAATAAAGTGTTAAATCCAGGACAAGCTACACAGCTAACACCAATCACAGAAACAAAATGGCACCATAGCCAGCCAATTCAATAACAACTACGTGCAGACAATACAGTCATTAACCAACCAGGTGAGTGATCAAGCTTTTGATGTGCCTGCTCAATCAAATAATTTCCTTCAACGTTTCTCCTTCCAAACACTTCCCACAGAAACCATCAAAAAATACCTCAAAAAATTAAAGCCTGACAAATAAATGCCCCTGACTATCTGATGAATATCTTAAAAAAGCAGCTGAGGCTATTGCGTATCAAGTTTCAATTCTGATAGACTGATCCATACCTGAAAAGAAAGTCTGCTAACCATGGGAAAAAAATCATTCATTATTCCACTGCACAACCTGTAATCTGTACAACTGTTTTTAATCTCCTTTTTGTTGTGTGATAGAGCTGAGTATCTTTTACTGTTGTGCCCCTTTCAGCTTGCAGTGAAATCTTGTCTAGAAAGGGCTAGCTGTTTTCTTTGTGAGAAAAAGTAATGAGACTGGTTTAATCTAGCTAAGGACATTCCTTCAAAACTTTTTGGGTTGGATAATTGGTCTGGTTTCTGTTCCTCTGCCTTTAATAGCAGGTGTTTTAAATCAGATATACTTGTTTTCTCAAGCTGTTGTAAACTGCAGAGAGACTGGCCTACTGCCCTGCTGTGATATTTGAAAAATATAAGTGTTTATTTTCAATTGTTTTCTGTACTTGTGTTTTAATACATATCTGTGTAATTTGTAAAACAGTTTTTTCTGACCCACCCTCCCAGTCGTTGTGGTTTTATGTCTTGGTGGCTTTGAGTTGCCCACCTCTGGTATAAAGTTGATACTGGTCACTCCCCCCAGTGACATTACATCAGCTCATTCTACTGCTTATAGTGAGAACTCAACTTAGTAAAGGCCCACCCCTTTAGCTTCTGAACCTTAAATTATCTCATTTTTTTCTGTCTCTTCACTTTATATACAAAAAAAACTGTTCTCTTTCTACTTCATTTTGCTATTTGCCATATTTATTACTGCTTGTTGGTATCCTCACTAAACTGATGACAGTATTCTATTTCTATTGAATCGCTGCTTTATTAGTGCTGTCTGTTACTGTGGTGATTTGTGAGCTATTGTTTCAAAGCAATCTACTAATTAACTATATTTCACTGCTATCTACTGCATTTCATTACTGTTTAACTGCATTTTACTGCATTTTGTTTGTTTAACTGCATTTTTCATACTGCAATTGCTAGTCTTTTAAGTTAACTGTTTTTCTGAAAAAAAAAGTCCTGGGCTTGTTTTCCGCCTTTCCTGTTGCTAGAGTAGTCCAGATACAGATTTAAAGTATCCAGGACTGTTTTGTAAGTTTCTAAGCTCCACAGACCCTTCTGTGTTAGAGGGAAGCCTTCCAGCTTATCGGTGGGAGTGGTAAGCACTAGGTAGCCTATCTACCCCAAGAGGGGGTGGTTTCCAGCTCTGAAATTGAAGTTTTACTGGCTGTTTGGGCAGTTTTTTTCTATCCCTTTCAACTTTCTCTTTTCTCTTGCACTTTAATTAGCTTATTTGCCAGCACTTCATCAGGCTTTTTGTAGCAATTACTGTAGCGTACAAGTGCTATCAGCACTAGACGTCCTAAAAGGAAATAGCTCCAGTACTTAGTAATGATGACCATCCCTCCTGGCATGTCTAAAGGTCAATTTCCTGTGCTTTCTCCTATTAACGTGGTGAACTTGGGCATTCTGAGGCAGTGTAGCAACTACCTCATGTACACAGACAACCCTCTCCTCTTACCTCCCAACACTCAAACTTGTGAGAGATGCGTCTATATCTCCAAATTGGAAGCCATGCACTCCGCAGCCAAGACCGGAATAGCTGGTCAAGAGGAGAAAGTCAACACCTGCACCACACCACATGGAACATGTAGCCCTCCACAACACCCACCATCACAGCCCTCATATAAAAACACAAACCACACACCCACCTTCGCAGAGAATCTCAACAGAAATCTACCCAAAAACGCACTTGACCACCCAATACAGCACAAACCACAAGACACACAGCTCACCTACACAGTGTACCCCTCAACCTAAGCCCCTAACGCAAAACAGCTTGCCCAATGCAATAATCATATGTGACTCAATAGTGAGGCACACTGATGTCCCATTCACTAATGAGAAGGCAACAGTCAGCTCTCTATCAGGTGTCAGAATCCGACACATAACATATGCACTCAGGTCAATCCACAACAAGTACAGGTAGGACTCTGTCATTATCCATGTGGGTATGAATGACCTGAGATGCACCTCCCTGGACTACATGAAAAGAGACATGGTGGAGCTCTCACATTATGTGGCCCATGCAAGTATGACCCTAGCCCTGAGCAGCATCCTACCATCCCCCAGAATAATACCAGAATAATAGTACAAATAAAAATGACTGACTTCAACAATTGACTAAGTTTCCGGTGTTATTCTAAGAGGATCCAGTATCTGTCTGCTTCAGATGACATGACTGACAGACATCAGTGCTTTGCCAGAGATGGCCTGCATCTGTCACCCCTGAATTTCCAGATACTGGCTAAGGCTCTTGCCACCCCTATAGTGCCCTTTTTAGGCAGTGTTCCAAAGAACAATTTACCACCATAACAGCTATAAATAAATCCAATCTGAGGGTCATGCTGCTCAACACTAGAAGTCTTACTCTTAAGATGCACTTGCTCGAAGCACTCCTCAAAATGGAGAACATCGACATTTGTGTTGTAACAGAGACCTGGTTTAAAGCAGTAGAAAGCACCCCTGCGCTACCAAGCTATAACTCATTCCACACCTTTCGGCCCCAGAACATAGACCAAAGCTCTGAAGGCAGTGGTGTCTCCATATTCATAAAGGATATGCACCCCTCCAGACTAGTAGCCCAGATTAGAGCATCTGAGATACTCAAGGTACAACGAACATTGGGTAAGATGGCATTTCAGGTCATAGCCTGCTACAGGTCCCCAACCATGTCCCAAGACTCTCACTCCATATTCCTAAGCACCCTGAAAACTACTAAGATCCAACACAACACAATCATACTAGGCGACTTCAACGACCCCTCCATCAGCTGGGAAAATTACTCATGCACCAATGCACTGGCCCAACGCTTCCTGGAATTCATCAGTTCCAATGCCCTTATACAGCTCATTCTTACCCCCACTAGAGGAAGCAACATCCTTGACCTGGTTATTACTAACATGGGCAACCGTTGCTCTACACCAGTAGTTAATTCCTCCCTGGTTAGATCCAACCACAAACTAATCACCATGGAAATCCACATCTCACCCCCCCCCCCCCCCCGCAAAGGTATCCACCATGAAAAACTTCTCCAAACCTGACTTTGGACTCCTAAAAACAGAGGTGGATAACTTCATGGCACTTATGCCAATGGAAAAATAGATGCATGATTGCCAAATCATACACCAATGCAGCGTACGAACACATACATAAATGCATGGAACTAGCCATACCCAACAGATCCAAGCTGTTCTCCTCCAAAAAAAGGAAGTCAGTCTGGTGGTCACCTGCCATTAATAAACTCTACAACAGAAGGAAGAAACTGTTGCAGAAAAAGGTGAAGTCCCAAGACTGGAAAAAACAGATTTTGTCTTCACCCCAACTCAACTGCTGTTCTCATCACAGCATAACTACGATTTTGGTGAATTTTGTTAATACTGTCAATGCCCAGAGATATTCCAGAAGCCTACTCTCCACCATCTTCCTAGACTTACCAAAAGGTTTGATATTGCCTCTCACCAGAAACTCTTACATAAATTCTCATCCTTAGGGCTCACCAACTCTTCACTGCAGTGGTTCCATAGCTACCTCTCAAACAGAGCACAAGGAGTGAAATGGAAAAATCATTTCTACACCTCCTTGTCTGTAATTATTGGTGTCCCACAATGATCTACACTAAACTCCATACTTTTCAACATATTCATAAATGACCTCTACACTGAAAGGTTCTACCCTAGTTTAATATGCTTATGACTCAACCCTAATCTGTTCTGCCAAATCTCTGTCTGAACTATAAAAGCTTACATAACAATACTTCTTATTGACTGAAGAAAATGGCTAAATAATTTAGAACTGCTACTGAACCCCCCACCAAAAAAAAATAAATTACCGTAAAACACATCTCTACCAGAACAACAGCACTTATTGTCATCTCTGCCAAAAACAACATGACAGATCAAGTAAACCACACAATTACTGGGTGCCATCATAGATGACCTGTTGAAATTAAAATACCAAGACTTGCATGCAGTTAAAAATCATCAAAAAGTCGATACATTATACAGAGTAAAAACCTACCTCACTGACATAGCCAGAAGACATATAACCTCTACATTCTTACTGCTATCTCTCTCTTCAATGCTGCCCCAGGCTTCACTAACTTTCAAGTTTCACAACTGTCCAAACTTAAGCAATGTTATAAAGAAATTGCCAAATTTGCAGTCAACTATAACAGAGCTCACCACTGCCTGGTCCTCAGAAAATTAAACAGGTTAGAACTACCACATCACCTAGCTCTTTCTCAGCTAACTGCAATACACATACTTCTCCATAAGTCAGAAAAGTGTTCAGCCCTTAACAACTTAATAGAGCACTACACCCCCAATATAATTTTACACTCTAGAGACAAGTAAGTCACTAATCACTATAAACACGTTATCTAATACAGCAGGTGACTCTCTATATTCAAATAGTGTAAACTATGGAACCACATCCCAGTACAGACAAATCCATTCTGAATGCAAACTCGTTTAAAACTCAAATAAAATTTCACCTATCAGCTTAATAGATCTGCTGCTGTATATCTCCAGGATAAGTGCCACTGCTCTCTCCAGCTTGCATTACCATCAAGGTATTTGTCTTCACTAAGAATCCTGTGCCCCACAACTAAGCTTCATCGATACCTGAATAAGTTTACTAGCATCGCCCAGCCATTTACAGTTTTGTGACATTGTTCACTCCCCAGCACTTGTTGTATCTTTTCGGCTTTTCGGAACTCCGGTCCGCTAATGACTGGCAGTAGATTTTTACGTACCGAGTTGCCAGCCCTGACGTACAACCTTCAATGAAGGTACGTCCATTCATGCATGTCTCCACACAGAAGACGCTTTAGCTGAGAATCGAACAGGACAACGTCTTACTGTGAGGCAACCTCACTCCCCAGCACTATACTGCTAATATAACATTTACGATAGCCATATAAATAATTATCTGTGAACCTGCATTATACCCTACCACTTAAGTACAACATTAACATCTTCTGCCATATCTAGTTTCTTCCCTCACCTCACCTCCTTTTCTTTGAATTCCTAAGCACTAACACATAATCTGTTATGTATTTGACAAACCCACTAATACATCCCTTCAAACGCTCAATGTTCAACACCTACTAATACATAAGTCATATTTTTATTCTGTAATAGTTTGCTTTTCATTACATATGAATTTAATCTAATTAGCAAACGAATGTGTAACGGTAAATGTATATTGCTGAATGTCTGTAACATGTTGGAGTTTTTCTCCCCAGGCATCCACTGAAAATGGGGTTTTCGACTAAACACAGTCAGACAAACCCAATAAACAAAAGCAAAATAAATTAAATAAAATAAAACATTGCAGTTTTCAGAAAATGTTATTTTGCAATTCAAACAATATTAAGAACCATAACATCAAGGAAAGAAAATGTAATGATTCAACTCTATAAAACAATAACTGGACTAACAGTAGAATAAAATAATAGGTCTTACATACTTAAATTACAAAAGGTGCAAAAATATTTCACTAAGAATCATAAGGGTCTGAAACACATGAAACAGGAGGAAAGATTTAAAAGAATTACCTTAGTGTATTACAGGCAATAAATGGGTGACCTAAGCTTATGGAATGAGGCTACTGAATGTACATTCGTTCTCACATTTACAATGATATTTAGAGAAGGAATAATCAATTACTGTTCGACTTGGAAGGCATGAATAAAAAAGTAGGAACAGCCAGCAACTGAATTTGCTGCCAGCAGTTAGACATGCAGAGAATCTTGTAAGCTTTAAGTATAAATTAGATTTGTTGCATGGTGACAAGGGTCTTTTGGCTGGATCCATATTGAAATGTCAGGAGTTGCAATGTCAAGTCTCGAAATGATAAAAACATGACTGGCAATACAGATAGGTAAATAACAAACATAACTCCTCTTTAAACTTACGTTTTTTTTTTTTTTTTTTACAGGAGGCAAGCCCTCCAACTCTACCCCCCCAATGAGATTGTCTTACCAAAAAGAAATGGCATCTCTGACTTAATATACGTAAGTATAGATTTTCATTCATTCAGCCTTGACTTTCTGTGGCTTCACTTTGCAAGTCCTAACGTTTTAAATGGTTTCAGGACTCACTCTACATTGAGGTTGGGCAGTAATGATCTCCTTTGAGGACCTAAGCCTAAAATCGTTCAATGCTTAAGGATACAACTACAGCTCAGCTGAGCAAGGTGGAAGGGTTCCTAATCATAACAAAGAAATGAAGATGCTTTCCCTATGTTTGATCAACTAATCTGAAAGTGAGTCAAGCTTCACTGATTTTTCAATATCAAGAAGCATAACTCAGAAAAACGGGAAAAACAGAAAAAGAAAACAATTCTTCAAGAGGAAAACTTCACCTCCAAATCCCCTTAACTTAATTAACCACCTGCACATTTAGCGGTGGTACGGCTGTAGCGTTGTTACCTCACAGCAAGAGGTTCTCCCGTTCGATTCTCGGCTGGGCTTGGGAGTGCCTTCTGTGTGGAGTCTGCATGTCCTCCCCACGGTTGGGTAGCGTTCGAAAGACATGCGTGTATAAATGGGAGTGCCTTCGTTGAAGGTTGAGCGTCGAGCTGGCACCTCAGCATTTCGTAAAAATCTACTGCCAATCATTAGCGGACCGGAGGTCCGCTGTGGTGACCCCTTACTGGGAAAAGCAGAAAGACAAACAACAACAACAACAACATTTACCCTACAGCTGAGAAGACTGGGGAAAATAAATGCTGCAGCTAGCAGTGTCCATCTGTCAGTGCAGTTTTAATAAGCAGTGTCAAAACAAAAGCAAAGAAAAGCTACTTAAGAGTGCTTCAGCTGACTGTAGGTTTAACCTTGCTGATGAAAGGAAAGATCACTATCAACATAGGTGCCCAAGTTCCAGACAACTGTGTCTGTTTCAAGAGATTACTGCAAATGTGGTAAGAGAAAGGAGTGGTGACTTTTCCATAGGTAGCTGTACTGCACTTTTTCTGGCAGTCATGGTGATTTCTTGACTGATACACCAAGCACTGATCTTGTCCAGGAGCTGCAGGAGTACCTGAGTGTCTAAAGGGAATTTGATAATTACAGACAGTTTAAAGTCATCAACAAAGTTAGTTAGCCAGAGTCCCTTGACATCTGCTTTCTTTCCTGAGAATTAGAAGCCAACGTGTATGGGGTCCAGAATGGACGTGGAACTCCACTAGTGACACTGCTGTGGCTGTGGAACCCCATTAGTGACACTCCTGTGGCAGGAGGAGGTTTCTCTAGGTTAAAAGGATGGATTCATAAAGATGTCATGGCAAACCAGCACTTCTAACAGTTATTGAGTTTATCAGTGATAAACATAACCTACTTGGTACACGGATTCTTCCTATACAAACCCAAAGCCTTGAGTACTGTAAATCTCTCAGGACTCATAAGCAGATTAAGTGGTACAACCTTTCATTCTCATACCTTCAGTGGTTTGACAGTTACCTCTCTTAAAGGAAACTCGCAGTCCAGTGGGGACAGGAAATGTCTACTGATTTTACAACTAATAAAGGCATTTCCAGGGAGCTCTACTGGCTTCATTACTATCCAATTTACATAGTAATGCAATGCTTACTCACATACTTGAAACTTACATATAATACAGTGCACAAATGATACTTCAGTACTCTGCCCAGCAAGCATCCTGTACTCTAAATAACCTGCTGTTGTTTGTCATTGTTTGCCTCTGTGTCCAGGTTGTGCATGAAAAGTGTCATTGCAAAGGCCCACCTACCAGGTTATCAAACAGAAAATAAAACTCAGTATGTAAGTTACAGAATTCAATATGTAAGTTACTGTTAATATTTTCTCCCCAAACAACTATCAGTCTTGTCTAACAGTCTCTTTTTACCAGCAGTTCAAAGCATCTTCCTAGATATCAGCCCACTGTCTCAACTTTCCTTCCACTCTTACATTCCTTCATCCCTCAGTTCACTTAACCCTATCTGGCTTTTCTCTGCTTTGCTTTCCTATACCCATACCACAATGTTGTATTTACTGTACACAGTTTACTATCACTATTAAAAGTTCTTACAGAGATTGTTCTACAGTATGCTTCAAATGACATACTTACAGGCATTTCTTTTTTTTTCCTAGTCTTCTATGTGTATTCAGTTCAATGGCCTGCTTAACGTTTATTCTTAATTACTGTCTTGTTTTACAACATAAGCTAGGTATATAAATGGGCCACTGACATCAGTGTCTTATTACCCTGGAAAACAAATTTCAACTAACAATAATAATAAATGAATGCATCAGTTTTCCAGATGGAATCTGATAAAGGAACATTTACTCTGTGCAGTCGGGTTATCTGTTTAACAGAATTAAATAAGTAAATCACATCATGGAGAAAATACTCTTAATCAAACTTCTCAACCTCTTAGTGCAAGAAATTTGGACAAAGCCAAAAATAATGGGGGGGGGGGGGGCAAACACCCAAAAATAGGGACAAATTTTAAATATTGCTCTTATAAACTTAGGAATTTGCTAGAATAAAAGGTGTGTTAGCATGCATTTTCTGAAGCATATGAAATCTGAAACTCAATTGGATATCATTATTTATTAACATCATTCCTCAATGATTTGCCAGAAACTATAACTTTTATCAGAAACAGACCAGAAATATGAGGCAAAAATCTGGACATTCTGCGAAAATCTGGACAGTTGAGAGGTACACATAATGTTCACACAGCCAGTGGTCTGTCAGGTAGTTTTCTTTTCTTCGTGCAACAAGATATTTTACCAGTCAATTAAAGAAATGCAGGTACATGAAACCTGGTAGACATCAGCTAGGAAATACGGTGGACAGAACAGAACTCTGCTTCTCATAAAGTGAAACGCTTTTCAAACAAAGTCCAGCAAAAGAATTTAAGGAATGATAATGTTACTGATCCATTACTGAAATATGCCTGCAGACAATGAATGACAACCCATCGGTTGTGGTAAAAGCTTCTAGTGAGTTAAACATTAATGGCTTTTTCCAGTTAGTCAAGGTCAGAAAGACAGCAAAAGGAATTCTGTGATAAAAGTACAGTAAAACTAGCACACATGAAACTGCAAAATATGGCATCATGTTCTGGCAATCAGTGATTTTCTTAAAGGAGAAGTGTACTAAATCAGACACGGAATCTTCACTAGTGCAAGCTGTTCTACAATGAAATAACCTCCATCGCAATGACAGACATGACCTTTTGCAAAACCTCCTTTATTGCAATTTGTTGTACTCCATTAAAATACTCAAGGATCTTCCTTATTTCCAGAAATGAACTTGAGCATTTACCTCATAATTCAGACAGATCTTGTTTCCATGGCCTTTCTATCCCCTGACATTCCTCCACTATCCCAGTGTTAGTCTTATCACACTGTAGTGGTCATTATGTCTTTAAAAAGGTCACTTTAATGTCTCATCTGTGCACATATGCCAGAGGTTTCTCTTTACTAGTCTGATCATAATAACAGCTTTCACTGTCAATTCACTGGGTTAGGAACCATTTGTTGTGAATGTAAAGCCATGTATTAACCTGCTTTCTAAACACAGCACATGACTGCATGGTGTTGTGTATCGGACTGTGGACAGCAACACACTCCCTGCTGTACTGTTGTGATGTGACATATATTGCTGTGCTTACATATGAGTATCACAACTACACCATGGAATGCATGTATGCTCAAAAACAGCACAGACACAGTGGTGGTATCTCCGCAGCAATAGATGTAATGTATTTCAACACGTAAGCATTGGAAAACTGTAACAATGTTCCAAGGAAGGACATTGGTATATTTCTTTTATGGACCCTATGAGACTTATCAGGTTATTTTTAGTAGCCTCAACATAGGTTAAAGGTCTGCCAGTGTGCAGTGACCAGTGTAGTGTTGTGAAACTGTGCTTATGAATAGTAACCCATTGTGACAGTTTATCCCCCCCAGTTGCACGACTTATTACCTCTCTCTCACATGTAGTAGCGTTGTTTGGAAGTAGCAGTAGGTAATATGTAAGGATGAGGCAGTTGCTACACTGCCTCAGGATGTCTAGTGCAAGTAGGCTATCCACAGAGGGGAGAGAGTATGCTGCTGGGTAAAATGGCTGTGGTGCAGCCGAGAAATGAAGTAAAGTACTCAATTGTTTGAGAATGACTTGTTGAAGGGTACAGAATGTATTTTGTGTCTCAGAGCAGCACTTGTACGGTATAATTTAGATTAGAGGAACTAGCATGTACAAAATGTTATACAGTGCTCTAGGGGAGCACAAACTATTCAGAGGTTGTAAAGTGGTCTGTCTATGGAAGAACAAACTACTCAGAAGACTTTTACATTGTTCTAGCTACAGGAGTTCAACTTCTAAAGTTAAAAGCATTAGCAACTAAAATGTTCTCTACAGTGTTACAACATGCTATACAGCATAAACGTGGTCAATGCAGATAAACTAAAACAAGAACCAAAGTAAATATGCAAAGGAACTACCCATTACAACCTTCCATTCCCAACATGTATTACATAATAAATGTTAAGCGCTTTCATCCTAAAATACATGGGTATTCATGAGAACAATAATGAATGCAAAACAATTAACTTTTACAGGTTAAAACATAATCACGACTCATTACATTAACTGAAATACAAAGAATACAAATAAATATAGTAACTACATAAAATAAAATATATAAATTTAACTATAAATTATAAAGTATTATTCATAACCTAGCTACCCTTAACTTTAAAACACTTAAAAGAGACATAGCGTCATTAACGCCAGTGGTAGAATCAGCCTTCAGCTCGATTTGCCTGTATAATTCTTTACATTCTACCCTGGTCTCCCATGAACTGCCTATTACATTAAAACCCACGTGCTCTAAAACAAAAAATTTAAAATAACTTGATTCAATATCATATATGTGTTCATATACAGTACAGAGTCGATTACTCAAACTAATTGGAATCTAGGGTAGTTCGGATAATCAAACTGTTTCGATAATCAAACATATAATTGAACCAGATAAAAAATTTCTAAAATCTTGTTTTTTCTGCACACTTTTCCAACATTCAATGATTCCAGTGGACAACAAAGAATATTTTTCATACACAAGCTGGCTACATGCTGTTTACATATTCGCACTTTATGATTTTTCCTACCTGAAAACTTTGGAAAGCTGGTTATGGTAACTGACGTTTCGGATACTCAACGTTCAGATAATCGACTCTCTACTATACATATTTTTAAGGACACGTTCAGCCTTCCCCATGTAAAATGAGTGACATTTTTTACAACAAGCAATGTAAATTACTCCATTAGACAAACGATTATAATGCACATTTCTGGCTATTAAAAATGTACTGTACTGACATTGGTGGCACGCTCCACACTTGAATCTGATAATTAAATTTTGGAACTTGTAATGGTGTTTTCTTTGCAGAATTACTTTGGTTCATGTTATACAGTATCCTATTTACAGTGGTATAACTATGCACATCTAGTAAAGTTTCGGGTGTTATATGGTGCTATAATAAACAAATTTTCTTCACCTCACTATATGCATCAACTAGCTATACATACATTGCCTGTAAAATCAGTATACTCACACTACCATTGACTGTGTCATCACGTTAAAGGCCATTAAAAATCCAAACAGTACATGCAAAGAGCATACAAATGCTATAATGACAAATTCTTATTCAAGGATTCAGAAAGAACCCCGTTGTTGACGTTAAGGGCTGCAGTAAAAAGGCCCTGTTTCTGCAATGTGATATTTTTTGATTCAGAGACACATTAGTCACAATGAGTAAAGACTATATTATCATCTAATTTGCATATTTCTGAATCAATATTAACTACGTTGAAGGTAGATCAGCACTTTCCTGTGATAGTTAACAGTGGTAGCCAATGCATCATGAGAGTGCACGTACCTCCAATCACTCTCCCACACACAAAACACACACCACATACCCTATATTTATCCCAGTGCTATCAGAACATCTCAGATGTCTCCCTTTTCCTGCTCTTGTAAATCACGGATGATTACAGTCCATCATTTAGAGTTGCACAACTTCTGTCCTCAGTAAATGCATACTGGTAAAAAAGCTCAAAAAGAAAACCCAGAGATTGATAAATTGAAAAACAAAACCCAGGGTACGATAAATGCATGGTAGTGAGAAAAATATTTTGGTAGTGAATTTCTAAGTTTCTAGGAGGAATAATTAAACTCCAACCCTGATTCTGCCCACCATTAAAATTGTCTTTGTCTTGATTTCTTGCTGTATGAAATTGAGGCACGCAATGTTCCCTGTCTCTCGCCCTCATAAGTCACAAACTGTTGTAGATATTGAAAAATTACCAGAGATTCTCATCACATGTTAAAAAATGATGTTGATGCACTACCTTATCAGTTTGCACAGTGCATTCAGCATTGGAAACCCTTTTAGTGCCTTTAAGGAATGTTACTTCCTGGTGCCAAATGGTTTTCCCCATCCTATGTGCAAGTACCATTAAGGCATAATGATAAAGGTTATCACTGCTGGCTAGCATTCCCCTTTAACCCACATCTTTAGAGTTATCCATGGTGGTGAGTATTTTGCCTTGACCCACATTTTTAGAGTTACCCCTGATGGCTAGTGGTCCCTCTGACTCAAATCTTTATATGCATCTCTGGTGATGAGTGGTCTACTCAATCCAATGCTGCAGACTTTTCTCATTAGTCTACAGGTGTGTAGAAGTATGACAGCCACCACAACCTCCCCACACACATTCACTACACACACACACACACACACACACACACACACACACACACACACACACACACACACACATTCATTCACTATACACACATGCTCGCACACC